>NW_024468937.1:5353204-5836545 GCF_010015615.1 Cucurbitaria berberidis CBS 394.84
TTCTCCATCTCCTTCTCACCACTTCGTCCCCTGATCCCTCAACCCCTCACTGACACTAAGCGCCGGAATACTAAACCCATACCCATCCGTCTTGCCCTCGCGATCCTGGTTGCTAACCTCGACTCGAAGCGTGACATCCAAGCCATACGGTCCACACAAGCCCGTGGACTGCAGGCCATTCGCAGCTGGATGCTGTGTGCCAGCACCCTGCTCGCCGACATGAATGGGGTGGCGGGGATTGTCCTTTTTGCCAGGGGGCGCAGAGAGCGTACTCGCTGCGTCGCCATTGGTGTGCAGCGAGGGCGCTTGGCCAGGCGCGGGACCGGGCGCGGAAAGCGTCGCGGAAGGCGGTGCGGTGGATTCGCAGATGATGGCGTAGTTGCGGGACGGCATTGTCGCGTGGTTTTTATCAGAAGTCTTCTTCTCTACTTTTGTGCCGCCCAAGGTGACGTTGGTCGGGGTGTGGGTCACGCCGTTGGCAGCGGGATTGGCGTCGTTTGCGGAACCTGGGAGCTGTGGGTCGCGGTCGAAGATCTCGAGGAGCGTCTCGTCTGTGTCGTGGTCTAGATGGTGGATCTTGTTCCTCCTTGCTAGCAGGTTTGCAACGGCCTGTGGCGGCGGCTTGTTCGTGATGGCAGAGCTGACAATGTTCGGAATGTACCGCCAGTCCTGCTCGGCTGGAATCGCCAATTTCGGGTTCGAGTAGAAACGTCCAATGGCTGCGAGATGCACGTCGCCGCCTAGGATAGTGACACGCGCTGAGAACTTCTTGGAGAAATTCTGCAACATTTGGACAAGCTCGCGGCGCTCCGTCTTGTGCTGGCGCGCCGTGTAATGGTCGTCCAGGTCATCGAGCAAATCGACCTTGCCGTCGAACTGGTTGAAGAAGCCACCCGCCCAGCCAAAGCGCTTGTTCAGGAACTTGATTGGTGCGATGAGGGGAGATTGCAGGATATTCTCGAGCCAGATGAGACGAGGATAGGCAATGGGTACACCGAGCAACAGGATCAAGTGCTTGAGGTCTTTGTTGGCCGAAAACTCCTTGTCCAGGCGATCAAATAGCATCTTGTACGTTTCTGGGTAGTTGATCTCATGCCTTGTGCGCTCCGTTCGCGCATCAATACCGGCAAAGGCGATGCGCGCGCCAAGCTGGCAGTATATGCTCCGGCTGCGCTCTTCAACATATGGTCCTGGCTTATGTCCAATGAGGTACGACGGGTCGCCCACATCATCCGTCATAACGAAAGTCTTTTCTAGCTGTACGGGATCCGCAGGCGTTGTCTTGAGCGGCGCCACGTCCGTCGTCTTGGGCGCATCTGTGGTGAAGGTGCTCTTCGGCGGAGCTAGGTGATGCTGGAAAAGGAGATAGTACTTGTGCGCAACACCACCAATGCCTCTGAACACAGGGCATTGCATGAAGTGGTCGGTATACGAGCCGAAGCCGTCGATGATGTCGTGGTCATCCCAGATGTTGACTTGCGGGATCTGGCTGTTCGCAGTAGAGAAAGGCTTCTGGCCATACCACCTAACGTAGTTCTTGAAGTAGTACTCGTCGCAGTCGGCGCGCATCTGCTCGCCAAACGGATACTCGCGTCGGTGGTGGGGATTATGGATAGCAGTCCACGGCTTCAGCGGGCCGTCGACTCGCACTCCGTCATTGTAGATCTGGTCACCGCCGCCAATCATGACGTGAAAGGGCCTCTGCTCGTGCATGCGCAAGACATCGTTCCAAAGCGCGGGTCCCGACCAGGCGTCGACATCAGTACCAACGCTGAAACCGTTGCAGGAGTGGAACATGATGCGCATGGACTGGGAGATGGAGGGTATAGCAAAGATCTGGGGTTTCTCGGCTGCCTTGCGGTCGACGTAGACCAAGCCCTCGATGTCGTATCTCCATCGCGACTCGAACTGTTGGAAGGGAACTTCGAGGAGGAAGCGCCAGAAGGCCTTGTCTGTGTCCTCGTACAGCTTCTCTCCGTGGAAACTCCTGCTATCTGCGGTGAACCTCGCATTGGCGACATTGGGATCAACTGCGCCAGCCGGTGACAAGACAAGGTGTGGGCTCTGCTGTCCGGGCGTAGCGACAATCAAAACACTGCCGTGCCAGATGGGCTGTCCCGTCTGCTGGTTGCTGGTGCGCCTGTAGTTCAGGAGCGGCCCCAAGATGACGTCCAGGCCACTTGATGTGCTGATGACCTGTGGCCCTTGTCCAACCCCTACAACACCGCTGGGATCTTGGTGTTTGTCGAGCTGGCCGTCCATGGTGTTGGTTGGTCGAGGGTAGAATAGAGCAGGGTAGGGTAACGAGGGATGCAGGAAGCTATTCGTAGGGATAAGAAGATATCTATGACCTTCGGAACCAGTTAGTCCAGCGCCTCGAGTCAATCCCAGCAAGACTCACAATTGCAATGCGCCGGGCGTCCGTAAGGTCAGCGTGGGCGCAGATGTAGAAGCAGATGCAACGCGCTCTCGAATCCTCGCACTTCAATCGCAACAATTGGAAGAACCAGACGAGCGGCAACGGGTATCAATCACAGCGGGAACGAGGGTCGTAAAGAGCAAAGAAAGGGCGTAAGTAGGAGCCAAGCAAGCTTGAATGCGCCCGTCTCCTCTCCCCCCCAGCCAGGAAAGTTGTTGTGCTGTGATTACCTGCAGGGGTGCGCGCCGCTAGCCGGCCTAATGACATCTACGGCTTTACGCACCCACGGTATCCACCACAACCAACACGACCATCGCAATCTGTGGACGACGTGTAACGACGACGACCCAGACACGCTACAATGTAATATACGCCATCTACGACCAAATTCTCCACGCGTCGGAGAGTCTTCAGCGGCGTCGAGGCGGCCGTTGCCTCACCCTCCCGGACGCGCCACAAAGCCAAGCGTTCCGTAACGCAAGCCAAGCCTCTGCTTTTTGCTTGTGTGGGACCAGAATGACGACGATCAGTGGCAGTGTTCCCGGTGGAGTGTGGCTGCTCGTCCACTTATTCGACTAGATTTCAAAGCACGCTGAAAGCAAGGAACGTGAACGTCTGGTCAAGGAAGCTGGATAACAGGGTAGTTCGATGGCTGTTGGAAAGTGACGCGTAAGATATTGCAGTCGAGAGTGCAGACTACTTGATTGGAGCATCATGAAGTCGTAGGCAGGCAATTGGGATTATATCCCAAGGTGTTCGTGTATTCGAATGTATCAATGTGGATATACTCATAAACACCAACATATACAAGTAGGAAGTATCCGTTATCTTAACGCCGCCCAAATGCACGTAAGCTTAATCCAAAGACTCCAACTCCATCATCTTGGTAATCATTTCGCATACACGCGTGACCCCTACTCCTCAACCTCATCATCATCCTCAGGCAGCACCTCCTCGCTCGTCAGCCCCATCTCCTCCCCCACTCTCCTCACCACCTCCTTGATCGCAGCGCACGCCGGACTGTCCGGATACGCCGTCAAAAAAGACTCTCCAAAGTCGCAAGCCATGCCTATCCGTGGGTCCAGCGGTACAGCGCCCAGGAACGGTATATTCTCGTCTTCCGCCAGCCGTCTCGCGCCGCCCGTACTGGGTCTGAAAATCTGGCTCTCGTGCTTGCACCCCGGGCAGACGAAGCCAGACATGTTCTCCACAATGCCCAGTATCGGTATGCTGGCTTTACGGCAAAAGTCGATTTCTTTCCGGACATCGAGCAAGGACACTTCTTGAGGGGTGGTGACGACGACGGCACCATCCACGCCACTCGCTTTCAGGAAGCTGTTGACTGAGAGATGTTCGTCCGACGTGCCTGGCGGAGTGTCCACGACGAGAAAGTCGAGTTCGCCCCAGCACACATCCATCAGGAATTTCTTGATCAACCCGTTCTTCTTTGGTCCCCGCCAAATCACCGCATCGTCCCGCCCTGGTAACATGAATTGCACGCTCATCACGCCTAGGTTCTCCTTGACCCACACAGGCTCCCACCCCTCCCCGCTAACATGAATCGTCTCGTCTTCCACGCCCATCATCTTGGGTATGCTCGGCCCGCAGATATCCGTGTCCATGAGTCCTACCATGTTGTCTGGATGACTAGCAAACCCGTGGGACAGCATAGTGCTGAACGTAGATTTACCGACGCCGCCTTTGCCGCTGAGGACGAGGATCTTGTGCTTTACGGAGGAGAGTCGGGCGGTAATGAGGGGGATGTCGGGATCGGGGCCTTTGGGCGCGGAGGCGCATATGGCTTGGTTTGGGCAGCCGGCGCACGAATCTGCTTGTCCAGCTTGCTGCGACTCGGGGCCAGGACAGTGCTCTATTCAGACAAATATTAGTAGGTGTAAAGCGAGTATGGATGTGTGCAGGCGGGGTGGCGTGGACGAACCTGGCTCAGGCGCAACGAGCTTCGGCGCAGCCTTGAGGGGCGCGTCGAAGTCGACTTGTGTCGGCTCTTCTAATGAGGGTGCCATGGTGATATGTATAGAGGTCAGTCTTGACTACATGGTCGCATGTTGAAAGGAAAAGTCATGGAAGCTTGATAATCAACATCCGCCATAGGGCTGTCAAGGCTTGGCATTTGCCCCACCGTTTGCCGACTTTCGGACGGATGTCCGCAAGGGTCCAGTTGACAAGACACCAGCCGTCACCCAATCGTGGAAATGTTACTATGGGAGTGAAATTTCTATTCATGCAAGCCATGCTCATCTATATATGTGATCATGTCTGATCATCATGATCCAGTCTCGTGCGCCAATCCTCTTACTTCAAAACCTTGCTTACTGCAACTTGACCATCACGTACGGAATCTCCACATCCTCCTCCTTCTGGTCTTCCGCGGTAATCTCGAAGATGACGTTCTTCTGGTGGTCGGGTACCGGCTTCTTGCTGACGTGCTCAACGAGCTTGCTCATGCTACAAGGTATTAGTGTAATGTTTCGAAATCAGGCGTATAGGTACTCACGTCAATCCCATCCTATCCTTCAGCTTGGCTGGCGGATAGAAGGAAGCGTATAGCAAGCTAACACCAGAGCTGATCATCTGGACCGAAAGACCCTTCTTCTCAAAATGGTCAACAAACTCCCTCAGCGTGATGTCTTCCACCTCGAATCGATCCCACAGCTTGTCGATCGTAACCTCGCCATTGTGCCCTTGGTATGTGCCCTTGGGGCTAGCAATCGGCTCGCTGAAGCCAAAGAAAGGTAGCGCCAGATTGATGAACCCGTTCTTGTATTGCTCAATGTCCGTCTTGCCATCGATGACCTTGTACAGCTCCAGGTTGACTAGACCAGTGACCAACGCAGTAGTGGTGGCAATGGCTGGGATAATCTTGCCTGCGATGAACTTTGTCTTGTGTCGGTCAGCCACCTCGATCTTGTAGTTCTCCGCGCGCAGATTGCTGGCGGCTGTGATGAAGTCAATGTGGTGGTTGGTATCGTCGTCTTTCTCGAACTCGACGGGCTCAAGCTTGTAGCCAGCGAGCGACTTTGGCGCCGGCAGCTGGTTGATGATAGTATCCAGAGAATCGTTCTCATCACCTCCAGCTTGGTTCGAGTTTGGATCCGGATCGTTATCGCTTGCCTGAATCTTCACTGTGGGATCGGGCCTGAAGTCTGGGACGATCATGTCGTTAAGGACCTCAAGGTAGTGTTCCCGCGTGGCATTGGGCTTGATGCCATAGTTGAAAGCATGGAGGATAGCGGCGGCTTCCACAAAGGTGAAGTGCGTGGAATTTGAAGTGTCAAACTTCAGTGGATCCGGCGCGCGCTTCGGTCCCGACCAGAATTGCTGGCCAGAGCCGGTTGTGGAATCCTTGGGAAAGTTGTAGAGTAGCTGCGCGATTTGGTGGTTGTAGCTCTTCTCAAATTGGTGGCGTGCCCAGATGATACAATCATCAAAGGAAAGCGGCTTCTCGGTTACCAGAAATTCTCGTAGAGTTTCCAAAGTCTGCTTCTCGTTTCCTGACTGCTTCAACGACGCACCAAGGTAATCCGGCTGTGTGAGGTATAGGTTGACTACTTCGGGTCCTTTCACGAACAGTGAATCGAACGACTCTCGCGCCCACGCAATAGTGTGCTCGATCCTGTTCGGGAAACTCCTCAATGTGCACATCGGGAATGACTTCTCCGGTGGATCTTGTGATGAGGAGTATGACTCGGTAATGAAGGGTAGAACGACCTGGGTGTTGCCCTTTGTGCCGAGAGTACCGCTGTCCAGCAGTGGCTTGCGGAAGAACACACATCGCCGGTCAACGTAAGTACGTGCTTCTACGTTATCCAGCGCGTTTGTGACACCATCCAAGTTATTCCAGAACGTCTCGTTGAAGATATGCTCGGTCTCGGGGCCGACCTTGTCCTGCAATATGACGATCTTGCCGCTAAGATCGGGGTTCATGGCCTGTACCGCCTTGGCTGCGGCATCGCTCTTTAGCTTGCCAACGTCTGCAGGCCGGAACAAGAATTGTCGGTTCAAATTGCTCTTCTCAATTTGATCATTGTCCGTCACTGTAATCTTGCCCTCAGGTCCAGCGCCCAAGCCCATCAAGGCCCAGTTCTTCAGCATCTCGCAGCCGATAGCACCAGCACCAACGAGGAATTCCTTGACGTTGCCGAGCTTCTTCTGGTATTCCTGACCTAGTACCGCGATCTGTCCATCGTAGCGCGAACCAATCGGAGCACATTGCTCCTCTGAGCGGGCCGTTGAAGTTGGAATCGACTCCAAGGAATCGAAGTACAAGAATTGTACGATTGGATGGAACTTTCCAGACACGGACTTTAGAACCTCTTGAGCAGCCATGCCACCAAAGAAGGCAGCAACAGGGCTGAGGTCACCACGCGCTTGATAACTCAGTTCCTTGATCAGTTTCTCGTCTAGCTCGACCTTCTCTTCCCCTTGGCTAGCAATCTCTTGTGCAATCTTGAAAAGCTCTGCGGCATCATACTCGTGATGTGGACGCGGAAGATCGCCCTTGTGGATGTTGGCGAACTGGTGGAGGGCCTGAATACCAACGTGGAGCTGTTGTGGGCGGTCAAACTTGGCGAAGTCGGAAATGAGGAGTTCGGGCTTCTTGAGCTGCTTGCTGAGCGGCTCGAAATCGATGATCTTGGGCATCTTGACCTGAATGTACTGTCCTCCTTTTCGGTACGTCCCTAGTCCGGAGACATCGCCAATGGAGAAGGTGTACGGGCCCTTGACCTCAATCTTGCGAGGCGCGCAGCCATTCAGAGCCTCCATGCCCTCCACTTCAGAGAAGGTAACCCAGTCGCCATCCTCAAGTCCGTGTCGTGTCTCATCCAGAGCAGACACCAGACCGGTCTCATCGATACTGGCGATGATACCGTTGGTGACGTTCTCGCCAGTCGGGTCGCCGATGGTGAAGTTCTTGCCAAAGTCTGTGAAGATGGTTCCAAACAGGCCGTAAGTGTCTGTGATGACGATGTAGATGCCATTCTCGTGGCAGTAGTCTGCAATCTTGACTTGGTCATCCAGCGAGGTGTCTGTGAGAACGATGACCTGGAACTGTTTCAACTGCGACAAGTTCGACGTTAGGTCGCTACCACTGTATTCTTGCACGGGTGTATAAGGGTTGAGTTCGGAGACGCGAGGTACGGTAACGGAGGCGCGCGGCTTTCCAACATCTTCGGGGCGCAGGAAGAACTGCGATGACAGGTCGGCGAGAGCGGCGGGCTTGGGGTCGTAGAGTGTCAACGACTTGACACCGGCGAGGGCAATGTTCTTCGCAATCTCAACACCAAGACCCCGCAGACCGGCGACGAGGACGTTGGAGGAGCCCATGCGCTTCATAGCCTCGTGGCCTAGCACGTATAGCTGCCTGCTGTAGAGGGACTCGTCGATCTCGCCATCGCCGCCGGAGGCTTCTTTGAGCTGCTCGACAGCTGTAGCAGGACTGTCGACCTGCATATTTTCCTTGGTCACGTTAGATGTTATTCAGACCTTGGTGTAGGCGGCAAAGGTGTAGAGGGGGTGCTTAAGATGTTCTGTGGTTTACAAATACAACAGTACACAGCCACAACCACAGCGCAACCAACGGCGTCTGCCTGCAATGGGTCCAACGGGAATAAGACTTACTGCCATGACTTTCTTATTGGGACCTTCGTCCTCTCCGGAGAACTTCCGCTTCCCCAGTTTGCCGGCTGTTGCGGAGTGTGAGCTGTCAAGTGTGGCGGTGGATCGATACCGCGGGGTAGCTTTGGTCTTCACAGCGCAGGAAGCACACGCTCTGGGATTCGCTGCTGCTTTGAGGTTGAATGAGGTGTAAACGAAGGGGTGTGGAGAGGTGGAGGCAGCAGAGGCAAAGGATGTTATGCGATGGCTTGCAATGGAGCGAAGGTGCACGCTGGAAGCTCCGACATGCAAAGTAGCCCCATTCAAATGTCTTGGCGTGCGTATGTCTACCTTGACGGATGTCGCAGCAGGCAACTCTAGCGGCACTCCACCTTTCCACTCGTGCAAAAACTTTCTATGGGGTTACCTAGGTACCATCACCTACTTTCCTTTTCGTTGCATGTTCGTCCTGGATACTTTCGCATACATGTTCATGACACCATAGAAACCACGGCTGCTGACTCATCGCGGGGCAGAAGCTTCACATCTACCCATCACTAATCCTTGCCACACTAGTTGATCTATCACGTATTGTCAGAACCCTTTTATCGACTGTCTCCGCCAATTTCTCTAGCCTTGCGCTCGAACAGGCCGCATATCACACCTATTCTGAACCTTCGCGTGCGAACTCTGGTCGCACCGTGCTCATCAGTACCATCAGCAGCTTGTATTTCGGTGTACGGCTCACGGTACGCTCAACGAAGTTGGTGCTGCTGTCATAGAGAGACCAGGCTGATTGTGATTTAATCCAAGCCGAAATAACAGCCGCCACGGCCTCCAGAATCGTTTCGCAAGGCTTTACTTTTGCTTCACAAACCCCTTCAGTAAGACTAGGCTACCATTGTTCGTTGGATTCACCTGCGTGCCACTTGCTCAAGCGTCAGAAATAGGACTTTCGTACGTGGCGCCCGTCTAGGGACGTTCACCACTTTACAAGGCCATAGTTGCTCACTACGCCGAAGGTCAAGCGCCTACCGAAACTCGATTTGACTGTTTCTATAGACCACCAGCTTGGTCGCGAAAACCAAAGACTGGGAACTGTACAAGGCACATACGTGTTAAATCTTTACTCTAATTAACTGTGTAGCAACATTTATAAGACGTCAAGGAATCTATAACTACTAACTCGTTAATATGATTATCACGTCAGAGATCTGTTATCTCGCATGCGGCCAGAAAGCTGACCAGTTGACATCTTGATAAGCCGCCCGCGGTAGGCTCCTGAATACACTGAACTGCTCCGCAAAAGTCACTAATCTAGCCAGGATATATGCTGCGTAGGCACAGTTTACAAGCGATGCGAATGCCCACTCCCTAATCCAGGTCTTCTTCTGGGCATCTCGCACCCATATCCAAAGCAGATTGAAACTAAAGTCAAACCACGGATACGTTGAAAGCACAGGTACAATACCGCCAACAGCCATGACCACAAGCAGTGTAAGGCTACTAATACGCCAAAGAAGCAGTTCGATTGAGGTGGGAAAGTCGAAGTTCCATCCAGCGCAGTGGATGCCAGCATGAGTTACGGAGATGATCCATATGAACATGGCCTCTTTGCCAGTCGGAGGAGGTGGGGAGTAGTCGTTCGGGATTCGTGTGAGTGGCCTTCTCTTGAGGCCTCCATAATGAAGGAGGCTAGGGCGGCGTTTCCAGCCATCCCAAATAGGCTTTTCAATAAAGTCCATAGGAGTGTCGACGTACGGCAGTGTGGCAGCCGGGCCAGCTTCTTTAAGTAGCTCCCCAATCTCCCAGTCGACGGTAAGTATGACTGGTACTTCAACGTTTTGAGGCTTGTTAGCCCAGAAAAACTGTGTCGCTAGTGTGGGGACTATGAAAGCCACCGTGAAGAGCTCAATAGGTGTGATGGGAAGTTTTTGTATAGCTCTGGCGATGGTAGTACATAGTAGCCACCCTGTCTGGACGAATGCTACGTACTTTGCGAATAGGTCGGCCTTGCTCCGGTCCCATATGTTCTTCTCAGTGACTGTTGGAATCCCGAGTCGGCCCTGCGACACGAGATAGAACAATGATGTCGCGTTGATAGGAAACGGTGGAAACCCCGGTGTCTGCAACACAAAGCCCCCAGAGTTGGCATAGAAAGCATGGATCATGGTCCAATGGTGACTGCCTAAGGTCTTCATCTGGTGCACGGAGATGTTGGCTGCATTCCACTGCATGACAGCAAAGAGCGACAGCAGTTCTGGCGCAGTCACAGCTAGTGTTGCCCACCGCATCTTGCGCCAAAAGACTTCCCAGAAGCCTTCTTCATCACTAGGAAGATTATGATGTAGAACATTCCAAACGCATACGATGAGGACAAGTAGGCAGGACCATATAATCCCGAGTGTTCCGCGATCGTTGGATTCAGAAACGAAGCCCACACGGGGACTAAGAGCGAGGTAGGACGCGTTGTATTTACACGTCATTCCTAGGGTTTTGATAAATCTACACATTGTGAGACAACGGTTTCGGTGGAAGGCTATGGGTGTTGAAACTCACCTTCGTCGTCTTTACAATCTCTGTTCACCAATAAAACATAGATGCAGAAGAGGAATCTCGTCTTGGTCTTCGATGGTCGTACGTTTAGATGGAACAGTCGGTAGAGCTGGTCTTCTAGCTTCTTGTAGTGAATTACGGTCCCCCATTTGGATGCGGCGTACCTCTTCAGCCGGGGGCCAACTTCGAAAAGCGTACTGCAACTCGACAGAAGAACAGCAGCGAGCGTTGCAAATAGTACGATCGATTGGGCGCCCCTTATTCTCTCTACGCCGCCAAGAATCCATACATGGTAGTCTGGACACTCCTGATATGATATTTAATTGTGGTATTGTGTATCATTCGACCACCTGTATGCGAGCTGTGCGGTGGTGGTGGTGGCAATGCAGCTGCAGTGTCATTACTCGGCCAATCAGCGACTCACAAAACATCACATCTACCACGAGAACAGCCCAGGGTGTCTGTGCTGAAGCACAGGTCTGGTGTTGTGTTGGCCGGATTTGGTGCCTTGAGGCGAGTGTGTAAGCTCATAATTCGCTCAGAATGAAAGGCAAGATAACGCTGACAGCTCTACCAAAGACTCGACCGCATCTGACCAAGGTTACGGGCAGCATCCAGAAGGGAGACTCTTGAATAAGCAGCCACATACTGTAGAGTGCAATAGCAAAGAAATGTCGGAACAGAAGCAGGGGACTGTGATATATACCGCCCATCAACCCGGATGGCTCTTCGGCACACTTACCGCCAGATTGAATGTAGCGGATAAATCCACGCTGCATGACCTCGAGCTGGGGATCTAAAATATATTAACCACAGCCGTCTGAACAGTGTTGACGAAACAATTGGAGTGGTAAGACCTTACCAGCAGCGACGAACAGAGTATACAGTGCTTGCGCCAGTATGTTCAACGAGCTACTGTGTACTTTGCGCTTCCAGTGAAACTGCTGGAGCTTCTTGTGCACAGCATCAATGTCGTCCAAAGCAACGCCTGCAGGATCCAAGAGATCACGCAGGAGGACGACATCGTTCAGAGCGACTGTCATCCCACCGCCTGTCAAAGGATGCCGAATATTGCTTGCATCGCCCATGGTTAGAACTCCCGGTATCTTGTCGGCTTGAGCTGGCAACCATTCATTCGGCATGCTCCGCAATCGCCCAGAACCCAGTGCAGACATGACGTTGGATTGGATATCCTTTGGAAGTGTGGGAACAACAGTGTTCCCAATATAAGTTCGAATATCTCCTTTCGACATGACTGCTTTATAAACAGAGATTGGAATGTCAACAAGAATGCGAGTGTTGTGTGTACTGATTTGGTAGATCAGAATTGGAGGGCCGTTTCCGATCAGTCCGTACGCGAGCCCATAGTGCGGGAGTGGCACATCGGTCAACTCTAGGCCCCAGAATCTTGACGTGGCAAGAGGTTTCTGCTCCCGTAGTTGAGGCCGAAGACTGGAGCTTGCTCCATCCGCAACAATGGTTAACTTGGAGTAGTACTGCTGTCTAGTTAATGAACGCGTCTGCACACGATCAGGTCCGACCTCACCGTCTTGCCTTGCTTTTCGTTGTTCGTGCAGTCCACGCCAATAACTCTGCCTGAGTGTTTGTCGGTTACGAGGCTGGTGACCGTGTTCTCAATGACAGTGACCTTCTTCTCACACTTTGCAAGCTCTCGCAGGCGAGAGACGAATCTGCCGTGATGAAAGCTCCGTCCTTCTGGCCTCTCACTCCCTTTTGCGATACCGGAGGAGCCACTGGATAGCAAAGAAGGGTTGTTCTCGCTGCTGTCATGACGGAGAGAGGGATAATAAAAGGTTACTTCTTCGCTTTTCCAATAGATGTGGTAGCCTCGCACAGGAACAGCATCGATTTCTTCCACCGCTGCTGCCAAACCCAGTTTCTCCAGTGCTACCACTCCACCAGGCTGCAAAAGCTCTCCAACAATACGATCAGGCTCTTTGAGACTACGCTCAAGAAGAAGGACCTCGTGTCCTTGGCGAGCGAAAGTGGTCGCAGCGGCAGATCCGGCAATACCGGCGCCGACAATGATAATGTCGTATTGTTTGTTCATAATGTTGAGCCAAAGCTTTCTTGGTAGATGTCAGGTTGGGGTTGAGAGTAAGGTTCGGGGCGCTATGCAGTCTTTTTCTGCCAGGAAGGTGATTCAGCCACGGCGTACGGCGCCTAGTCTCAGCCAGTCAAAAAAACCTATAGCTACACCCGAGCTACGATATCGACCCGCAGTGAAGGCTCCACTTGTCGTCACCATCAGCCATAATAGGGATTTGCGGGAGCGACACACAGTTTACTATGGTTGACGGTTTCCAGAGCTCCTACGCCCTAGTCAATCTATTGCTAGTTCTGTAACGGTACTTCAAGTGCGGGGATATTTGCGATTACATTCAACACATGAGGATGGCATGATTTCCCTCGCCTCTTTCGTTCGCTACATCTTGCTGGAACCAAGTGGTTATCAAAATCCTGTTCTAGTCCTCTAAAAAGGCCAACTATCTTTTTAAACTGCCGGTGGATCACCAACGGTATTGTATCGCTGCAAGTTCTAGTTCAATGTGTAACCTACTCATAAACGCGAGTCAGAGGAGCTTCGCCATAGATAGAATGAACACATCCGATTTCACTTTCACACAGGGAAACCCCTCTAAAGAGACAATCAAGTGTGTAATGGTTCATATTTACAGCCTCTCGGCCATGCATGCCTTCATCTACATAGCCAATATCCCATATCTCATATTTTGCATACCTCATTACCGCTGCAACGTGAGCGAGCGTCGCAGCTCCTGTACATGTCTGTCGTAAACGCCAAAAGAAACGCCGTCTGAATATTCGTGGGAATTCACCCCACATAAGGCTCAGAATTGCCTTCAATAAGCCACCCATACCGTAACTATGCCGCAGAAAAGTTTAAATAGAGAGAAGTGAGAAAAAGAGGTTTGTACAGTTGAAAGCATTGTTTGGCGATTAATCATCGTCTTGACGAGTGTCGTGTGCGGCGGGTATGGCGATCGGAAGAGCTTGCGCTGCCTAGAAGAAACTGTTAGCGAGCTGTATTTGAATATACTTTCTGGGTAAACTTACTTGAACTCGTGTAATCGCTGTAATAGTAGCTTGAGCCACTGACGGTTGTGCTCTTATCATCCTTCTTGTCGTGCTTCCTCTTCAGGCCCAATGCCAAGGCGAGCCCTCCTAGCGCAGCCGCCATACCCAAGCCCTTGCCTACTCCAGTCTTCTTCTCAGACATGGGCCGCGACGGGCGGGCAGGCCTATTTTGTCCGTACCAGCGGCCACCAGCGGCGGCCCCGCCGCCTCCCGAGTGGTGGTGCTCCTCAACGTAGGTTTCCTCATGCGTGTGCTTGCGCTTCTTGCCGAAGCCGAAGATGGCCAGGATGGTGTCGAAGAGGGCTCGCGCGCAGCAGAACAGGCAGAGCAGGAGCAGCAGGAGGATACCGAGGATGACGCCGATGACGATGCCCGCGATGGCGCCGCCCGAGAGGCCGCCGCCGCCGCTCGCGCCCACGGGGACGAGGGCACCGTTTGCGCCCGTCGGGACGGGGGTAGAGAACGGTACTGTCGCCGTAGGCGTGCCCGTGTACGTGACTATCACAACGCCTGAGCTTGTGGGCCGGAGGGGAGCAGAGGGGGTCAAAGTACCAGAAGGCGTGGGCAAGATGCCGCCCGAAGAGCCACCCCCAATCAGTGAACACGTGCCCGAGGTGAGGCAGTAGTAGCCCGAGTCGCAGCACTTGGAGCCGCAAGGCGACTGCGAGTCTTTACAGGTAGACGTCGCTACCGCAGGGATGAAGTTGCTGGCGACAGACGTCTTGGTGACAAGGCCAACCGTCTCGACCCATGTCGTCGTGCTGTACTGCCAGTTGCCCGCTCCCGTCTGTGTTACTTGCACACCAACGTCACCGCATTGCGCCTGGCCGTTGGCATCTGTGAAGCACTGGGATCCCGCAACGCAGCAGATCTTGCCGTAGTAGCCACATGGTGTGCCGCCATTGTCGCAGGCGCGCCTCTCGATCTGCGAGCCGTTGTGGTAGGCTTCTAATCCTTCGATGTGTACAGGATATGGCTTTGCGACGACGGACGGCAGGAATGCGATGCCGACCAGGCCGAGGACGGCCGAGGGAGCGCTGAATAAACGCATCGCAGCCGGATGGAGCGTTCGTTTGTTCGTTTCGTTTGGAAGCAAGCGCTCGTTGTTGGACCAACGGCGGTGAGGGGGGAAAGCTATGCGGGGTCGATTACTACGCTAGCGTCCGTCCAGGTGTGGTTGTACTGTCTTCTGATGGAATGTGATGTCGCAAATAGAGTCAGCGAAGGTATATTCAGAAGGAGGTCGGAATGTAGAAAAAGTGAATGGTGTAATTGTGCAGGAGAGTATTGTGCAGCGCTGGAAAAGAAAAAGGGTACACTTAGCAATTATCGTGAGGTTGGTCGTGGTGGCTGGGAGAGGTTGGGCAGGAAAGGGCCCACCGCAACACCGAGTAGTCCGGCTTTTTTGCGCGGATCAAATGCGAAACCTGTAACGACGGGGATTAATTGTTGGCGTGCGTTCCTGGATTCAATCTGCAGCTTGGTGGTTCGTCTGGATAGCTAGCTATTTCGTGGGGCCTGGTGTTGCTACTCCGCACCCAACAGCGCATACCGCTTCGTTTACCACATCGACGCTCAGCCGTGGTTCACCCAGCAACCAAAACGCCACGAGCTGGCTGTCTTCCGAGTATTTTTGGACTTCCGCCAGCATTCATCATAGGCAATTTTAATTTACACACGGAAGAATCTTGGGAGAGGCCGCTAAGGGCCTTGATTGTTTCCAATACTAGTGCCAAGTCTCCATGACACCAGTCACACAAGCGGCTCCACAACTCTACAATACAGCTCACAGCTTCGACCGCCCTTCATCACCATTTCTTAGTCCATACTCGACAAGCAGCTTCTCGGCCGCTTTCTGCCCCACAAGATACGCAGTAGCCTGGGAATGATTGTTCGTCGTAAGCGGGCACACGCTCAGATCCGCAACTCGTAGCCCCTGCACACCGAACACCTTGAACGCGCTGTCCACGCACGCCCCCTCGTCGCCCGCTTTGCCCATCTTTACAGTCCCATTCGCATGCCACACGGTACCTGAGTTAGCCCGCATGAAGGCGTCGACGTCGTCATCGGACAGGGATGCTGGCCCACACAGCGTCTTCCTGACACTGTTCTTCAATGTTGGGTTCTCTATGATCTTCGTCCAGGTGGAACGGATGGCTTCACGCATGATGCGCGCGTCGTACGGATGTGTTAGGTAATTCAACATAATCTTCGGGTTATCATCAGCATCGGTGGACTTTAGCGTAACAGAGCCTTCAGATTGCGGGTTCATGAGGAAGGCGATGCATGTCATGTAGCTGTTGCCCGGTGTAAGCTGGGTGCCCGGGGGCCAGAGGAGCGAATTATTGATAAACTCGTACGTTGGCACCGCGTCTCTGGCAATGAACTCTTTTCGATCCGGAGGTAAGTCACGGTACTCGGGTAGATTATCGAGGCCGGTGAGTTTGAGGAAGCCGCCCCATAGCACGCTTTGCTGCAGTGCAAAGGCACCTGATTGATCTTGCTTCCAGGCTTTGTCGGCTTCGGCGACGAGGTTTTCGTTGGACTCGAACGTGTAGCGGTCGTTTGAGGAGCCGTCGACTTCTACGCTCATGAAGGCCAGCACATGGTCTTGCAGATGTTTTCCTACGCCTGGGAGGTGCTGTTTAACCTCGATACCCAGCGTCTCAAGCTCGGCTTTCGGGCCAATACCGTTCAGTAGGAGTAATTTGGGAGTGTCGATTGCGCCGCCGCACAGAATGACCTCTTTAGTCGCCGCCGCTGAGCATGTCTTAGTGTCAAATCTCGAGGTGTAGGAAAACTGGTAAATCTCACCTTCCCGCCCATCGCTTGTAACAACACCAACCACTCTCGTCCCCTCCCAGATCAACCTCTGGACCTTTGCATTCGTCCAGATTTCTAGGTTCTCCGGTGGATTCAACAGATGTGCAATCGCGCTCGTGCTTCTCCCTTCATTGCTATAACTACTCGGGAAGATACTCACACCAACTGGATTCCCAGAGTTAGGATCCAAGCACACTTTATCTCCCGCAGCCAAGACAGCTTCCATCTGCGGCACGACGCCCTTCTCCAGAAGGGGAGGAAGCCCGACCTTCAAAACACCCGATGTGCCATGATTGTTTGCGCTCGGATCAGCTAGATGCGCGTATTGAGCAGCACCGTCAAACTCGTAGTTCTCAATAGCCCGAAACGACTCCTTCACACTATCCCACCTCCAACTCTCATCGCCCACCAGCTCCCCCCACCGATTGTAGTCCTCCCCCGAACCGTACAGATACACGCCAAAGTTCATAATACTACTACCGCCAAGGCCCTTGCCCCTCGTGTACGGAATTCTTCTACCGTCAAGTGCTGCTTCGGGCTCCGAGACGTAGCCATGATCGAGGTCGGGCCGCAGAGCGGCGGGTAGGTAGCGATGGAATGGAGCGCGCAGGTATTCGCCTTCGGGGTTGGAGCCGGCTTCGAGGACGAGCACCGACGGTTTGGCGGGTGAGTGGGAGAGGCGATGGGCGAGGAGACATCCTGCTGTTCCGCCTGTGAGGATGTAAGCAATGCATAGCCTTGCAAGAGGTGAGTTGGATCAATACCTCCAACGATGACGAAGTCGAAGGTTTTGGCCATACTTCAGTTTCTTCGTCAAGATAGCCTCGCGCTCGATCGGTCACGGTCGTCCTGGGCGTGGTAAGCGGGATAGCGTAGTGTTGCCCGCTTCCCCCTCCCCAGCTGAGCGAGCTACCATAGTATTTATGTCAAGCCCATACTCCCGCAGATCTACGCCACACGTAAGACGCCCCAGAACTCTGATGCGTACCTGATCAACCCAAGTGCTCGTGATTGGGCCTAGCGGATTGAGAAAGCTCGAGTGGGGTATCTTAGTCGATGGGTCCACGGGGTCCACGAGTTCTACTAGCGGGAGATCTAAACTATATTAGACAAGTAACTAACCACAACACTCTCTCGTCGCGTCGGATGTGGGAAGCTTTCAGCCGTCAGCGCTGACCTCGGCCTGAGTAAGCGGCAGTTTGGCGATAAGGCTGGCTTGGCTTTATACTGATTCCGTGTCTTACTACTTTCCCCATCCGGTGATGCATGGCTGCAATGACATACCAAAGGGACGAGGTGCGCTGACATAGTTTTCATTGTCTTTCTGTTCCTGGATTTTAGGTCAAATAGACCTCTAGCTAACCGTCGTGCAATTGAGCACAGATTTATCTTCTCAACCCGCTTGCGTCCCTCGGAAATATCGGGTTGTTCTTGGACTTTTCTTTTCCGCCTTCAATATCATTTCGTAGATGTACTTCCTTGACGCGCAGCCCTTTCACTACTCGATGCTTTCCAGTTTTTGTGTTCTCTCAAGTTGACTTAGTAAACTACCGTTGACATCTCCAAAGCCCGTCGATCCAGTGTGTTGAAAACTGTAGTAGACTCTTCTGCTTTAGGCTCGGGTTTGCGTCTGGTGTCGACTATACCTACGTTGAATGACAGTCGCGGCCTAAATCAATCTCTGCAGTAGAGCTCTTGCGGTTTTTTACGAAGATTCAACTCTTTTAAAGCCGGTTACGATGTTCCCACAATTTGTAGCGTGTGTTTGCCGATGGAGTAGTACCTTGATGAGTATTTCTTTTTGGCCATCTATTCATATTCTCACCCAGCAGATGTCTCCGGCTGTTGAGGTAGATGAGGAAGTTGCGGTACGTGTTCATCTGAATCCCCCCTGCTTGGGCGAGAAACCTCATCATGTGTCACCCTTGTTGACATCAGGCTCGCAGGTATGCTACTCCTCAACCAATCCGGCTTTCTGAACAACCTCTTGCCATTGATGGCACCACGCCGATTCTCCATCATCTCTCCACTGGACGCTCCCTGATCCGGATAGATAGCCTCAGCTCGTCCACCACCACCCGCGGCGTTCCCAGCAGCTGTGGCGAGGCTCCTGTGGCGCAGGGGAGAGAATTTTGGAAAACTGCGAGCAAACAAGGCGCGCAAATCTGGCAGTGATGCGACGACGATGGCGAGCGAGATCTGAATTGAGACGAGCACGTTGACAGCGCTGCCGAAGTAGGTCGTATTGCCCTCACGCCGCCTGATAAATGGGATTTGCAGGAGTGCGACGACACAAACAATGAATCCAAGGCCGAAGACGAGGATCAGGCCAAATCGCTGACGGGCTCTTAGCTTGGAAAGTTTCCACACGTACGGGATCGGGAGGGCAAAGATCATGCTGTCGACAACAGCATCACCTATGGCTGCGGAGTAGCTGTAGACTGCGGAGCTAAAGCATTGCGACCCCTGGAAACCACGCCAATGTTTAGTCCATAGTTTACTGATATCTTTGCAATAGACCATGAGGACTACAAGAACTTCGACGAAGTGGGCTAGGGCCAAAAAGATGAGGACGTAGCAGCATCTTCGTAGCGATACTAATCCCGAGGGAAAGATCCGCAGGTAATATGCTAACACGGAGAATCGAGTGAACGTTACAGCGAAAAGATAGGCTATCCGGCGTTCGAAGATGTGCTGTTGGGGGTCAGGACTGCTCAACACGGGGAAAAAAGGGGCCGACCTGGTAATACGGAACTTCGGTTTGCCGGTCCGGACTACAGATTTGGTAGTCAATATCAATGCTCGACAATGTTGACTTTTTAGCACTTACCCTTTCCTATCGTACCCCCAGCCATCCTCCGAGCTCATGCAAGAGATGACAACCCGTGCAAACGCAGCACCCTGTATCTATTAGCCTCATCACTACAGTTGGGCCTGTATCGATCTCAACATACCGCTCCAAGCATGATCAAGATATCGTCAGGGGCTAGCTTTCTCTTGATAGCTAGTCTGGAGTACACCCTCGCAACAACTGTGCTAAGCGCCAAAACCATCAGCGGGATCTCAACCGCTAGCGCCGTCCTGTATCGACCGATATCATCCCCATATTCCACTGTGGCGAGGGTTTGTGTTCTCTTCGCGTAAAGTTCTACTCTTTCCGGTATTGCGTGCATGGCCGAACGTTATCGAGGTTGTCGGTTAGCCGAACGTGAATCGACCAGGTCAATTTACACTAACCCCAGGAGAGTGGAGCAGAGGTCTCACATCGAAAAGACCCGTAATCGAGAAGAGAAACATCGGATATGCGGATGTTGAAGTGCGTAGGATTGTAGCCAAGCGCCAAGCGACGTTCATTTGCTTAATGAGGCTTACTGAGCCCCACGCATAAATCATGTGGAGCTCGCGAAGCGAGTCAGAGCTCGTGGAATACCTGGTTTTTGTTGCTGAGCTATTGCTGGATATTGCCTAAAAGGTATGGATTACCATAGCAAAATCTGATGATCGGCACGATGCTCGCTTCTACCGGTAATTACTAAGATTGGATTGGGCATAAGTAGTAAGGATGTGACAAAAAGTTTGACTTGACTCCTTAGAATGACATTGACGTAAAAGGCAGAAGACACCGCGCGAAAGAGCGAAATATTGGATGCGCACAGAGATCCTGCATTCTGAATTGAGCGACTATACTGCCTATCGCGATCAAAACATGCCCTCGATTCTATCAGTTTGGTTGAAGTCGTATGCATTTCCAAACGGCCGGTGAAGGTAATTCTTCAGCAGCTGCTCGTTCGTAACAAACGTCGCAGCAATGTGCAATCCGGTCTTCTCCGGAGTTAGTCGATCGGCAAGCTCTTCCGCAAACTCTACGTCCATGGAGTTGCGGTACCATGGTGCGAAATGAACTGAAATTGGATCAGATTGATGGCTTGTTCGAATGCGGAGGACTTACTCATTGCAAGCATCACTCTTGGCTCTGTGGAAAGGTTCGGTTTGCCTCCATGCCAAAGTCTCAAGTCGCGAATGATAATGCTGCCCTTCTTTACGACTGGCTGAGAAGGCGGTCTGACCTCCTTTCTAGCCTCAAGCAGGTGCTTCTTGATCCTGCCACTAGCACGATCGCCGTGTTCACCCTCTTGGTCAGCGATGGTGGTACCGTTATGGGTACCAAGCCAGATCTCTGTAGAGCCGTTTTCGGGCGTCATTGTCACTAAAGGAACGTTGACCACCAGAGCAAATGGGATGTTGGGGTGGTCAAAGTCCGCGTCATTGTGAGTCGGCTGAGAGGTGGGCGGCGTCGTCTCGGTCGGAGGTAGCGCAGTATTTCCGGATACAAAGCGCAAAGAAGGCTTAGGACCCAATGCAGTTGATGTAACTTGAGTGACCATGGGATCTGTGGCTGTTCAGACGAGCCATTTTTCGGATTGAAGGACGTCGGGAGATAGTGGATCGGGAAAGAACCAAAACACTTACTGATGAAAATATCATCGCTGAACCACTCTTCTGTCAGCGGAGGATCCTGCTGAATGTTCCCTTTATTGTAATTGAAAGGACTATCCTTGCTCGCTTGCAGCTTATACGCGTCGTGCACCATCTTCGCGTTCAGCCGATCCAGAATGGAATGATCAACCATCGCCTCAATTACAACGAGTCCATCGCGGGCAAGCGCTCGGATAGCGATCTCGAGGTTGCGTTGACTGATTCTGCCGTGTTTCAGTTCGGTGGGAGAAGGCACAATTGAAATGGGGGTCGATGAGGACATGGTGAGTATCGGTCAAGGAAGAATGATCGATGACGTGAGGTTTGGAATTTGGGAAGGGCCGCAAGGGTTAAGCACTGTTGGACTGTATTGTGGAACTTCTTTCTGCTATTCAACGATACGCTTCAGATCACTCGACTTTATACACGTCTACCACATTGGGAAATGCTGGTGATGGTCGACATTGAGAGCGGAGTGGCCAAGAGGACTGGGGTTAAACTAGGCCCGTTGTAGCAGCCTAACCGTCAGCACCACATCTGGAGTCAAATGCAAGTGAAAGTCGAGCGGAGTTGAAAAATGAGGACTAGAATTAAACTAGGCCTAAGACTGTAGCCCGACCGTTCAAATTCCCGGGCAAGAAATTGCTGAGACAGTGTCCTGGAAAGCGAATTAGCCTAACAAATAAGCTTGGAAATTTGAAGGGGCCCGGGGTAAAATGAATCCAGGCCTAATATAGTGATCTAACCGTTATAGATAGTTTAGAGGTTTACGGCAAGCCCATGAAGTATAGACTTGTTTAATTTTTATTTTTGTTTAGCGAGGATGCACACAAATGGATGCACTCTGCTCGCAGATACCGAAGAACAATCCTCATATATGGTTCTAAGGCTTGAAGTATGTTAATACTACATTGAACTTACACATGTACAGTTATTGGAGGTCGTCTCTGCTCATCTCGGAGGCCTCCGGCGATAGCGGGATTAACAAAAAGCACCCTAGATTCCTTTATGGGGGTGGAGTGAGCACGAAGGAATTCAAAGACGACTCGGCTAAGATTCCAGAGTCCTCCACCGGCTATGACTATATTCTCGTATGCTCTTTGCAACCCGTCAAATTGTATCCACTCCATCCCATGCCCATCATGCACATGTCCAAACACATGCAACCTAGGCTTCGCCCGCCAAACTTCATCAAGTAGGTGTTTGCATCCAAAGTAACCTGCGTCGAGATGGCCTTTTGGCGGACCGTGCGTGATAAGTATGTCTGTGCCTGCTGGGATTTTATGGTGCCACACATTTTGGTTGCGCGGATATTGGAACGCCCAGTTGCCATGGCGTGGGGTGAGAGGACTGCCGTAGATTTTGAGTTCGCGACCGTTGGTGCAGGAAATCGTCGTTGACTCAGAGTCAAGGTAGGTTATGTTACCCCAGTTGATGGACGCGTTTGCGACCGGATCGGCGCGTGGATCGGTATGGTCAAGAAGGATGTCATGGTTACCGGCGATGAGTACTTTGTGGGGGTGTGGTAATGAGTTGATCCAATCGAGAGACGTCTGTATCTCTTTTAGGGTGCCGGTTTGCGTTATGTCGCCCGCGTGTATCAAGACTTCACCAGGAGGGATGTCGGATGGCTGACTGTTGTGCGTATCTGAGATGCAGACAATAGCGATGGGTTTGATAGGATCGAAACCAATAATCCAACGCCACTTATACAGTTTCTTTGCTAGGAATATGCAGGGCTCTTTGATGAATTGTTGCAATGTACTCGGTCGTGGTCGTTCGAGGAGCACACTGAGCCCGCCGCTCTTTCCTGACATGGCGTACTAAATTGGGCCGATGAGTGAAGTCAGTAGATGGCAACAATTCAGATCATAGGGACTTTATAGATTCTATATGTGTTAATGCGCTGCATTGCTACTAGGTAACTAACCAAGGGACAGGTCGTGCTAACCTTGGAAATCGCTAGGGCAACTTTCTGACTAAGCTAGCACTATGCCCGTTTGGGGAGCCTAATTCTGGGGTATAGCCCCTGCCCAGGTAGAGCTTCACTCAGCGAACGTAACTAGGTAAGCTACTATTCTTACTACCTCAAGGCTTAGGGGACTGAAAGAGTACCTGTATTTACTGAGATTGGCGTACTAGTAAGCCAACAGGCCCTTCGATCCGCCGCAGCGAATCGATCCTCCTTTCTGCGCTACCCTCCTACCGTGGTCCTGCGCGACCATATTATGGCGCTTTTTCGAAAATTAAATAGCCAGTTGGTTATTCGTTCCTCCTACCGTCCCTTTCCACGAACGATTACACCCCTAAGAGCTAGGAAACCCTTCACAGAATCAGCTCGTTCCTTGGCTGGCCACTCAAGGGAACAACTTTCTGAGCTGTTTGAATACACGTCGGGGCGATGGCTGTGTGTGACCCTTTATTCCTCAGTCAATCCCTACTACTGACCATGACCTGCAGTTGGAATGACGCCCAGAAGCGTTCTGAAAGAAGACGTGTCTTCAATGTATCGGAACTCAAGCGCATCGCGGCCGCAGCCGTCAATCGGAACGTGCAAGATGTGGTTCGGTTTGAAAAGCTTGCTGAAGGGGGTTTCAACCGAACTTTCCTAGTTACTATGCATGATGGCTATCAGTTCGTCGGACGCATCCCTTATCTGGTTACCGAGCCGAAGCATTTGGTCGTAGCTAGCGAAGTCGCGACGATGGATTTTCTACGCTCACATGGCCTACCTGTACCTAAGGTCTACAGTTACTCGACCACATCAGAGAACCCTGCTGGTACCGAATACATTTTTATGGAGCGTATTCGCGGAACGAAGTTGGGCGACATCTGGTTTGACCTGCCTGAAAAGGCTAGAATTACCGTCGTCACCAAACTTGTGGAGTTAGAATCACGACTGTTTGCTCTCCCGTTTCCGGCAAGCGGTAGTATATACTATAACAAGGACCTGAAAGTAGAGTGCAACAAGGTTGATATTCCAGTCGTCGATTCTGGATGCGCCAGTGGCTTTTGCGTTGGTCCTGACACAAGACTCCGCCTCTGGTATGGGAAAAGACTCGACATCCAGACTGATCGTGGACCATGTACGTATTAACCCTGCACTTGTATTTCACTTTCTCCTCCTGCTCTGAATTACTTCATTTTCAGTCAGTAACTTTTACTAAATACCATAAAGACATGGATTCAGCTGCGGTTCTTACGGCTGGGGCTAAGAAGGAGATTGCATATTTGAAAGAGTTTGGCCGACCGCTTCACCCCTTCCAACGTCTGCACCGAGAGATATACAATTATGAGAAGCAGTCACCCTTTGAGCATATGGACAGTCTGGAGAAATACTTGCAAATCGTGCCTTATCTCACACCGAACGGGAACGAAACTCTTACTCGCCCAACGCTGAGACATCCTGATCTCAACCCCGGTAATATATTCATCTCCGACGATCTTGAGATTACCGGCCTAATCGACTGGCAAAACAGCGCAATACTCCCGCTCTTTCTGCAATGCGGTATTCCAAACAGTCTTCAGAACTACGGCGACAGCGTCTCAGAATCGCTGACACTCCCTGAAATACCACATGATTTCAACGAGCTAAGTGAAAGGAAGCAGTCCGAGCAAGTCGAACTTCTACGCCGGCGTCAAATTCATTACTTCTATGTCGCTATGACGGCAAAGCTTAACCCGACGCACTATGACGCCCTAAACTACGAGTTCAGCACGTTGAGGCGCAAACTCTTTGATCACTCGGGTTCCTACTGGGAAGGCGATAACGTGACTCTCAAAGCCGATCTGGTTAATTTGACGAAGAAATGGTCCAATATCGTCAATTCATGCTCGAGAAACGCTACGAAGCCCCCTTGCCCGATCTTCTTCTCGGAAGATGAGGTGAGCGAATGTTTGCGCTTAGATGCTGCACAGGTCGAGGCAGATGAGCAGCTCAAGGCTTGTGAAGATGCGGTCGGTATCGGGTCTGAGGGATGGGTGCCTGCAGAGCTGTATGATGAGATTAAGCAACGGGAACGTAAGCTGAAAGCCGATGCGCTTGAGGCAGCTGAGTCCGAGGAGGAACGACAGAGGTTGCACGAGCATTGGATATTTGACGACTTTGACGAGGAGGAGTATTTGTAAAGAGTTGGTAGGGATGGTCCACCTCATAGTCCTACTGGAATTAGGTCTATGCCGTGGACTGTTTGTGCTCTAGTCGAGCACGCAAGTCACAAGAATAATGCCTAGAACCGGGTTAATTTTGCGTAGTTATCAAGTACGGGAGGTAATGGTGTCGTAGGGTGTATTGCCCCTCGCTTCCGGCATGGTGGGACTAGGTCACATATCGAGGACAAGAGGGAGTCGATCAAATCGAGGGGCTCTTTGTCGAAGACGCAAGGCGCTCCGCTGCACAGCCGCAATGATGCAGACAATGTGAATAGATGTGAAGAAATGTGAATAAGGCCAGTCGAGCCCAGCCCACATAAGGCGGGCTGTTCAATGCTTGGCAGGCACGATATCGCGGTTCAGAGTGGAGGCCTTGCGGTCAAGTGACAGGGATAAAGTGGAGAGGCCGCAGAAGGCGGCATGACGCCGGTCGTCAGGATCACCACATTCCTCCTCAAAAGCTCTAACAAACCGACCAACTCAGGCACACCGTCGCACTGCCTCAATATTACAGAAGCAGTCGTGTCCATTTTCTAGTCGCAGGGATACACACACAAATCCTTCTAATACGCTGCGTACGCTCATCTACCTGCCGTTCGCTTCTGCTACTCCCCGACAATCCACGTCAAACAGAAACCTGACCAATTCCACGCATTTGGGCGACAAGCACGAAGCCAAATAAGTCAAATTCATATCGTTTCCAGCAACTTCAGGCTACGTTACAGCTTGACGAGATCAATACGCATATATCTACGAGTACTCGCACTGCGCTCGCCCACGATCACACGACCCACATCGAGCTGCCATGATGCCCTCGCAACGTCGCATGAGGCTCATTGCTGTCCTCGCGCTTATCACAATCATTGTCATAGTCTACATATCGAGAGGAGCTCATCAAACACATGGGTCGGATTTCTACACCAAAACACAACAAGCCCTACAAGAGTCGCAATTCCAGGAAGCGGCGAAGCAACGCGACGCAGACGGCGTGGGCTCGCGACTGAAGGCAGCAGAGGATCAAGCGAAGAAGGCAGCAGATGAGAAGTACGACTCAAAGAAGGTAGCCATTGAGGGGGATGATCAGAAGGGTGTTGCAGGCAGAGTCAAGCTAGGTGGAGACAAGGTCCCTGGCGTCGCTGCACAGGGGGGCAGATCGCGAGATCAGGCCATCGTAAAAGAAGACGAGACACCAGAAGCTCACGAGGTCGAGACGGAGCTGAACTTGATATTGAAGAAGAGCCCAAGTACGTCCGCTACAATTGAGCGCTCTTCGCCGCACGAACGCTAACATCTATCTAGTGATCATCTTCTCCAAATCTTACTGCCCATACTCAAAGAAAGCGAAGCACATCCTCCTCGAGAAGTACCGCATCCTACCCGAGCCGTACGTGGTCGAGCTCGACCTCCACCCCCTCGGCGAGAAGCTGCAAGCGCTACTGGCCAAATCGACTGGCCGGAGAACAGTACCGAACATCTTGCTCCTTGGGAAGAGCCTTGGGGGCGGTGATGATATGGAAGAGCTCGATGAGACCGAAACGTTGGTGGCCAAGATCAAGGAGATGGGCGGCAGTCGCATCACCGAGGTTGAACATCGCGGAGCGCGCCCAGAGACATCACATCGACAGGCGAGGAGGTCATAGACCAATTCGAGGTGACTTTCCACATGCTCTCCCCTCATATACATTCGAATAGGCATCGTTTACGCAGCGCTTCCTGGGGTGGTTCGCGTTGAAATGGGCATCGCTCAGGGTGTGGTTTGTTTGGATACCCTTGACTGTTCCTCTTTGTTTTACAAGTGGTCGTCGTACAGGCGATGGATATACCCTTTCATATTTCCATAACATTTCGTATTTTATTCAAGAAAATCCTACCAAGTAGTGTCTTTTGCGAGTTCCCTCCTCTCGTCGCAAAATGGAGTCGACATCTCGACTGGGCCAGGACAGATGGTCACCAACCCTTCCAATCTTGTAGACAATCCCTGCTGCAATACATACACAGGAAAGATATGACGTTGGTGTGAGGACGGCGTTCTTGCTCACAACGTCGAGCGCTCTTTCCTCCCTCAGCGGTTGTTGTCTCACCTCCAATGCGCCTGCCCTAACTACCCGGTTTGAGCAGCAAACCTCTCACCTTCACCTCGAGGCGCTTCACATTCAAACCTCAATCCCCCTCGCCCTGTTCATCCCACGCCACTACTTATTTGTCAAAAGTCTTCTACGAGGTAGAAGCTCACGTTACGTAGCTCCACGCACAAGGCCTAACCACACACAGAGCCAACATGTGTCTCTACTGGAAGAAATACCACACGTGCAAGCACGTCTCCGACCGACTCTACATCGAAATGTGCCGTCCGGGCTACCTCTCCAACACCGTGTGCCCCGATATCAGCGAAGACCCCTCACCCCGCAAGTCCTACTTCCCCTGCTGGTCCTGCATCAAAGCGGAAGCACGCTCGGATATCGAAGCTCAAGCCTGTCTTGAACAGGAGGCGGTTGCGAAGGCCTGCGAAGCAAAGGAGAAAGCGATCAAGGAGAGGCAGGCAGTCGAGTTGAAAGCTAAAGAAGAGAGGGTTAGACGAGAGGCAAAGGAGAAAGCGATTAAGGAGCGCGAGGAAGAACTCAGGATCAAGAGGGAGAAGGAAGAAGAGGAGCGTAAGGCGAGGAAAGAAGGCGGATTGTGGATTGAGACTGGCAATGGGAAGAAGGGGAAGGGAAGGAAGAGTGGCAGTAAGGGTAGTCTGACGACACCTGTTTCTGCCCTGCCAGTCCTGAAGACTGTTGCTGGGCTGAAGGACAGGAAGGAAAATAGCCCGAAGAAGGAGCGCAGCATGGATCCTGGCGGCAGGGCGGGGATTTGGGGCCCGAAGAAGATTCTCAGTCGGAAGGAGAATGAGAGTATCGGTGGTAGTGTTAATGGCGGTGGAGGCGTGAATGGCGCCACCTAGAAGTGAGAGCTGAAAGAGGAGAGATGACCCTGGGAGGCTCAAACACATGCACTGAGTTGCCGAAAGTGTAGACAGGCTGCATGAGTTCTTTTCCAATCCCCACAAAAGCGTGATCTGGCAAGGTGTGGAAGCTGGTTGAGCAACTCGATATCCTGTATACATTCTACGAATTTCAGATCAATGATCTTGCGTGAGCATATGCTTGATAAGATCAGTATGCAAATAGTACCAAAGCTGTGAAAGTAGATAGTGAGGAACCTGCAAAGTCTCCAATTTGTAGATGGAAACTTTGGCTCTTACCCAACTCCAGGTGTAGGCTCCAACGCTCAGAGTGATATTGAAGCTCCTTTTCACGACTCCTTTTCTGTGAACAGAGTTACACACTAATCTTGTTGCTTTTTCGCGAATACGTGCTTGGCCCTCGCCGCTGTCACATGCCCAGCAATGCCGAGAGACCACGGAATTTATTGAGAAGCCGCATCCCTATGCGACACGCCTCAGGGATTAACGCCACTGTCGGGAGTATCTATGCACCCACGGAGGAGGGTGACGAGGATATTGATGAGGACGAAGCAGCGGGGAACTCCGACAGAACCACCAGAAGTTAGCGCTGGCGCTAGACTGGCGCTAGACTGGCGATATAACCTCACAGAATATTGTTAGCCCCTCCATAACGAGGTCTATCTTTCAACTTCTTATCCCACGACCTCAATAGGGAGCATTGGAAGACCCTGTTCTAGGCCATCTTCTGCTCTAATCTCTTATTGTATGGCACAGCAAAACTATCAAATGGTTGACAATACCCTTGGAGCGCCTCCCAGCAGCCGTGCCGCTAGGAATATGCGCCTGCAATCTCAGACCCCTCACGTCTCATTGGACAGTTAATGCTCAATTTCAGGCATTTGCAGCTGGGGTTTTCCATGCTAGAAAAGTTTAATAACTGTAGGCGTTTTGAATCCGGCTCTCGAAATCAACACTCGATGTGGCAATACATCCAAAGTCACGCGGAATCGTTGAGCTAACATCGTTCGACTGGGAGCCTGGAGCATAAAGCGACCATGGCAAGTATAGGCAGCCATTCATGTGTGACACGGCTCATAGCTGTACATATCCGTGATCGAGTGCCGCAGGGCGCGGAACGGAATGTCACTATTCGCTTATTGCGACAAATCCTACGTTCCTGCACCTTGACCACTAGCTCAGCCATCGCGAAGGATTACTGCTCATGTGCTCTCTACCCGTCTTGGGAGGTGCTAGAACCATGGAGAGGCCCTAATGGGGAATGGGCCGACGACATCCGTATCGTGGTCTACAGGGTCACCTGGGATCTCGCCATTAACACTGATACGCTTCAGTCCACAGATTGGTCATTATCAGAAACCATGTTTAAAGGGACTGCTGTTTTCTGCGACAGTCTGTTCAAGGGGTAGACGGGAAATATATCATATCCCAACGCTTCGGGACCTTCCAAACTCTGATGGACATGCCTCAACCTTCACAATGACCGACGCTACGACTTCTGGTATCGACAATGCGGACCTCCCAACAGTCGAAATTACTACACTGCCTACGGCAATGTCCGCTGCCGCTTTCCTGGGAATTGCATGGTACCTTTGCGCTGAACTCAACGTCCGCCTCAGTATTCGGGCGTCGCGGCGTCGCAGCCTTTACTTTTGGGCCTGCCTTGTGTGTTCCTGGGGTATAATCATCCATTCCATCACCATCACTTTGAACGACTTCAAGGTCTGGGAAACTTATGGCTCCATCGTTATCATCCACCTCACATGGTGTTCCTATGTGGTTGCACAGTCGGTCGTGCTCTACTCGCGCCTGAACTTGGTCTTGAAGAGTGAACGAATCGGTTACTACGTACTTTATATGATCGTTGTCAACTCGTTCATTTTCGGGCTCGGTACAGTTATTTTCGGGCTGGTCGCTGTGAGTGTACAGGTACAGGAACATCCTCACCTTTACTGACTTTGAAAGCGACACCCCGGAATGATCACAAAGCTCTCAAGAGCGAACATTATCTGGGATAGAGTTCAGCTCGCCGCTTTCTTCGTCCAAGAGACATTGATCGGCCTACTCTACATCCGCGAGACCGCGACACACCTCAAGAATATGACGCTCCTGGGCACCAATCGCAAAACAACCCGCCGCCACCTCCGGCACTTGATCTCTGTCAACATCTTCATCATCATCCTCGACTGCAGCTTGATGGGCCTTTGCTACTCAGGGTTCTTCTTCCTACAAGGCTTTTACAAAGTCGCGGTGTACGCGATCAAGTTGCGCACAGAGTTCACAATCTTGAACCAGCTTCGGTCCTCCCTACCTGGCGCATCCACACATGGATCAGATTATGTATCTGGAAGCAGGCACCTGCCAAGGGCGAATCAAGATGCGCGTCAGCAAGGAAGTCAGGATAGCGATGTCGAGATGTTCGCAATGGCGTCGCAAATAAGGGAGATACGAGTACAAAAGGATATAGTCATCTCTTCGACTAGGAGAGAAGACAGTGACAGCATTGAAAGGGTACGTCCTTGACGGGAATCAGGCTGCTGGAAACTAGACGTGTTGCCATGTAAAGCAGCTTGGAGTTCATGAATACATGGGTTTGTCGATCGACAGTTGTTCAAGTCAGTCCCCCGTTGTCTATATCAAGTGTACAGCCCACACCCATCTTCATCTTCATCATTCTAACATATACACCTATATCAGGAGTCGGTGATGCCGCAGAGATATCTTCCGAAGTAACTCCACGTCGACCTCGTTCCTGTCCGAAACATCTTAACCGCGGCAAAGCAGACTGCATTTACATTCGTTTCATCCGAAAAAGTTCTTTCTATTATATTCTTCAATCTCTCCGCTCGGGTGGTGCCTGGGCTGTGCCAGCCTGGACTCGATACACCTCGAGGGTGCGACCGAGTCTACTCAAAACACGAAAATGCATCTGCGCGTTACGTCGGCCAAGCAACAGAAAAAGTCCTACGAGTGAAATGTCTGGACTTTCCGTTTGTCTTGGCCTGTGCGGTAGTGTTGCCCCTAGGACACAAAACGCCCCTCCGCTTAGACTTTGATCACTACAACATTTCTTTCGCCCTCGACTCAGCATCAACTCGTACAACGAACTTTTTTTCGAGTTTCATACACAACGGAAAGATGAGTGGACTACCAAGTGCAACGGACCCCTATCAAAATGATGCTTGGACTTCATACCTGTCTACGGTGTAAGTAGCTCCTCCCTACCAGATTTTTGTACTGACTACTATAGTGCGCGCCAAAACGAACAAATGGTCGACTACACAAATGCTACTTACGAGCGACTTCCACGTGAGCTACGCGATCTGGTATACCAGAGCCTGTGGTTGGACGACCACCCTCCCATAGCGTCGCATGAAGCTGCCACCAACTACTTCGGTGACGAATGGAGGTTCATAACAGATCTTTCGAAAATCGCCAATAAAGACTTCTGGAAGGAAGCCGTGGAGTGGTATTACGAACACGGCTGTGTAGGACGTAGGGTGAAATTACCGGACCTCGAAACGTTCCTTTGCACCGACCACTTTAGTGTGGAGATGACGCCTGCGACGGGTACAATGCGGTCATTGAGCGTCAGCATTGCCTACCCTGAGGGCTATGAATGGACACTCGCTTCAGCTATAGCCATAAGGTCGCAACTCACCCCCCTCTGGCAGCTCGATCTAATGAACGGTTTCACCCTGACTATTCATATCCACGCCAGCTTTGACAAGAAGCTCAATGTTCACGATTTGGCGGTTCTCTGTGTCCTGTTCAAGAATGAAATGCTGGACTTTGCGCGCAAGAATTGCAACGTCATGTTTCAATTCGAGTTCGAGCAGGTACCACCCTATCGATCGCTTTCGATGGAAACTCCTCGACCATTAATGTACCACCTTCTCGAGGGCCAGGCGGCGAAGGATATGTTGACTGCTACCAGTGAGCAGTGGTTAGCCTATCTGTCGCGGTATAGAAGTCGCGAACACCGATTTACGGTTGTATACTAAACCCGCACTCTTAAGATTGGCAGATCGTTAGATCGCTGGAACAAGTCGGGTGATACTCAAGTTCTTTGGAACATCTTTTGCTGGAACGATCTAGGGTAGGGCATTTCTATAGCTTACCGTGTGCCTTCTTGTTGGCTTCGGTTGTCCAACGTATTTAAATCAAAGATAAGGTTATTTCCAGGTTATTTTGTACTTTGACTACATACCCTGATTATAGTTCGCCTCCCTTGGAATGCCCCTTATCAAAAGCGCAGCGTAACGTTACCCTAGAAGCGAGGAATGCAAACATGCCACTCTCTCAACCCTCTAGCACCACAACATGTTCGAACCTATCGTACATGAACATCAACTGAGATTGAATGGAACAATGTCTCTACCAACCCCACACATCCAGGCCCTGTCAACGTACAAAACGCACTTGCGCGCGCCGTCATCCCAACTACGCAACGTATCGAGTCCATATGGCCTGGCGATCCCTCCAACGAATAAACGACGGTCTACAAACATTTCCACGATTTCAGAGACACCGACAGAGCGCGCAAATCCAGCCCGGAAAAGCGTTAATACCCTACGAGTGCCCACCCCGCCCAAAAAAGCCGTCCTTGTCTCCGAGAAGCCAATTCAGCCGTGCGCTTCTAACGACAGGTCGACATCAACAACGTCTTCGCAATATAAACAGGCGAGCCCATACCCATCGAGGCCAAAGAAGGCAAGATTCGGAGAAGATGTCGATGACCGTGTGCTCGCACTAGCAGTAACATTAGGAATCGTGCTTCTTCTCGCGATCATCATACCTCTCGGTATCATCCTGCCCCAGAAACTGATCAAACCACTGCCAGTTAATGTCTTGGTACCATTGTATATGAAGCCGGAGCTAGGAGGTTGGGATAAAATGTATGCAGCGTAAGTCTCGCCCGCACATCGCCAGCAAAAAAGATTGCACCGTTGACAAACAGCTGCAGGATACTTAAATACTCCGACACCAATTTTACTGTAATCATAAATCCCGACAACGGGCCCGGCAGCGACGTCTGGCCCCCGGGGGTCTACATCGAAGCCATCAAAAACCTCAACGCACACACCAACGTGCAAACACTGGGCTACGTCAACACAACAGGCGGAACCAGGGATAATGCCACTGTCCGTGCTGATATCGCGAAGTATGCCGGGTGGGCGGATGTTAGCGCAGACCTCGGTATGCAAGGTATATACTTCGACGAGACGCCGTGGCAATACTCAGACGACGCACGAGCGTACATGAAGAATATTAGCGCGACAGTGCGGCACTCGCAGGGTTTTGGCAACAAGGCCATGGTGGTGCAGAATCCCGGCCGCGTGCCTGATGAGGGCTTGATGGCGTATAAACCGGATCTGACCGTGGTGTTTGAAGGTGCGTATGAGGATCTGCCTAGGAAGACTAGGTTACACAATATGTTGGATGGGGTTACGAGTCACAGGAAAGACCGGGCGATGTTGGTTCATTCGGTGCCGAAGGACCTTGGGACGGGGGGATTGAGGAAGATCGTTGATGACGTGAGGAGAGATGTGGAGTGGTTGCATGTGACTGATCTGAGTGAGGATGTATATGCTGGATACGGGTCGGTTTGGGAGCAGTGGCTGAATGTGATGTGGTAGAAAATCAAAGCACTGTTGGACTTTCTTTTACGAGAGAAACTAAAAACAGATGATGAGACTGACTATGCAAGGAGGCAAAATGTTCATGTATACGATTGGCGCTAACGAGTCGTTGTTGACAGATTAGTCAGCATCTTGTTGTCAAGCTAAGTGAACACATACACAAATCTTTGTTCGTGAACCCCATTTTCGGAATAGGCGTCACCAAACATGGAGTCAAAAATCATTCTGCCGCTATACATCTACCCCCAGCCAGGAGCATGGGAGCCACTATACGCCGCGTAAATTTCCTCCGGCCACATTCCTATCTCGGTTGGACTGACAAGCACTAGCGTCTCTGCATATCCAAATCTCGAATTCCTGGTTATCGTCAACCCGAGCAGTGGTCCTGGTGTTGCGCCGTGGTGGCCTAATGCAGATTATATCCGAGAAATCCCACGCTTAAATGCCTACAAGAACGTCAAGACGGTGGGTTATGTACGGGTGGGGTATTGCAAAAGACCTGAACAGGATGTCGCTGGAGAGATCGACGCATATGCGGCACGTTCAAGAAGTGACGAGCATCCCGGTCTGGGAATGGAAGGCATCTTTGTCGATGAAACGGTGAACCACTATTCTAAGGAAGCAAAGCGCTATCTGGACGCAATCGACCGAAAAGTGAAAGAGTGCGATGGTATTCATGGCGATAGGATCGTGCGTTGCCCATCTCTTTTTTGTACAACATGTATCCCTGCTGATACCGATACAGATGGTCCATAACCCTGGCACAGCTGTGCATGCTCAACTCGCAAGTCCAGGCCCGGACATTACGGTCGTGGTCGAGACATCATATGGATACTATGTGACTGATGAATACCAAAATTGGCTAGCGACTTCGCCATATGATCGCTCTCGAACTAGTTACATGGTTCATTCTGTTCCAGAAGAAGAGGTCGAGAATGTTACGATGAAGTTGCGTGAGCGGGCGGAGTATCTTTTCGTGACGAGCGCGTGCGAGAGGTTTTACGAGGGGTTTGGGCCGAGCTGGGACAGGTTTGTTGCCGCGATGGAGAAGCCGTTAGGACGGAGGTAGTATTCGATACCTACTAGGGTGTCTCCTGGAGAGTTTGGTGATTGTAGACGGCATTGGTGTCTCCTCGTAATGTAGTATGTCTGACTACAATCGATGGACTATCCTCCCTACTATCGCTGTGAAAGCCCAGTTTTTAAGCGTACCGTTCTTAGTATTCAAACTCTTCCAACATTTCTTCCAATTGCCATGCTTCAACAGGCTCGAGGCTCTTGCAGACGTCCACAGCGCTATTAGTTGGACTTCTGGGATCTGACCGAGAGAGATAAAGCTCGACGGCTTCTTCCATGATGCTCCAGATCCTGCATCTATTCCAAAGACCATTCGGCAAGCCATCTAATCTGCGGTCTCGTACGCTGATAGGAAGCCTCCTCTTAGCTAGCAGCTGCGCTACGCTTTTCCAATCGCTGGAGGTTTCATAGAAGGGCGTGCCGAGCTGTTCTCTGTCAAGATCCCAAACATGTGGGAGTAAACTCCCGTCCAGGAGGCTATTACGCCAAAAGCTGTTATCTAAGGACACCTTCAGAGCGAGCGTCTTCGATACTCGGTGCATTTTGATGACTGATGTCGCTGGTAGATAACTGCATACCTGGTCCAACAGCTCAGTCGGTAAAAGCTCAATACCATGAGGCTCTCGTGTTATGGGTGGTGTGTAATCATGACCGAACTTCCTATTTGGCGAAGCTTTCAGGACACTGAGGGCAAATGATGTGATTGTGGATACATTGAGAGGGTCAGTATAGAATTTCTAGGATTGCGTTAGTCCCCGTAGCGCAGCGTTCAGGAGTATGTACCTCGTATTCGCCTCCCCACCACTCTAACTTGGTCAAAGCCATCACACTACGAGGCCCATATTTTTCAGAAGCCGTGCATAGGTCAAGAAGATCGTTTCTCATCTCGAAGGAGGCGTGGGCGTTGCTACGAAAGCGTTCTTGTAGGAGGCAATTGAGAACAGCAAGCGCTGAAATGGGCTCGGTATGCATTCGTTTCGCATGACAGTGTTCGATTACACGACAGCTGATGTCCATGCACGCTTCGTGCAAAGGAAGCAAGGTGTCAGTGTCCGAAACATCGCGGAGAGCGTCAAACCATGTGTCTCCTCCAAAGGCAGCATCACCGACTCGAAAGTAGCCAGAACCCGTCATGCTGAACCAAGCTTCTTCTGAGAGGAATACATCATTACTCTCAGAGGCATTCATCGGTCTAGAACAAAATGAGCATGGACTATAAGAAGAGGGGAAGGGAGCTTACTCTGCTTCTTCGCTAGTCACCTTATGAGTAAGAACATGCGAAGGACTACCAAGGAGACGGAATTCGAACAGCCACTAGTAGTTGTTAGGTTGAAAGCACGAAGATACTGGATGAATACGAGACGGGCTAACAAACCCGATAGCGCATCTCCTTCGGGTCGATATTATACACATCCCCTTCCACATCGAACGGGCCGCCACATATTACACAAAATGTTCCAGACTCCATCGCATATCGGGCATCTGATTTCCAGTCTGCGTCGTCAATTCGCGAGGAAAGAAAGCTACCCATGATGTTACTGGAGATGCGGGGCTAGGTTCGTGGGGAAGCTCGCCTCAAATGCTGTCACGCAAGCCCCTCACGCAGCCCGCCACAGCGCAACCACCTCGACTCCGACACGACTACGCAGCCAAGATGCTTCCAGACTCAAATTGAAGGCGATTAGCGACAGAGATATCAACGCCATCGCGATCTAGGTGACACTGGATAGGCTGGTTTCGACCGATGACGGTAGTGCATTTTGATGGTGCGTCGCTAATTGGATACTCTATAGTGACGTTCCTGCGTAACCCGATGAGGCTTGGTAGATGCTGTACAACCTCCTCTTCCATGCTAGAAAGGAGAATTATGGCTTTCAATCAATATTTCCGAGATATTGTGGCTCGAATTCAAAATCGTGTAATCATGAAACACTCACTTCGTTGTCTTGCATAACTCGGAAGGCAATCTACACAATTTATCAAACGCTTTACACTCTGACTGTCCTCGAAGTGGGGAGGATATCACGATCACGCGTGAGGCTTCTATCGCTTAAGAATCTGGAGAGATGAATGAGATCTCAAGGTCTTGTTGGAAAGGCACCTCTATATCCGCTATACAAGATGTAAGAGGAAGGTAGGCTGGCGGTTGAGTTAGTGCAATGTACTTGCTAGGTGGATGATGACCCTGCAGATCATTCCAGGTCAATATCACATATATCGAGGAACCTATCGGACTCAAAAGTGATCTTTTAACGCAGCGCGGAAACATTCGGATCTTTCTAGGCCTCTTGTTGGTGTCTAGATAATCTTTAGGTAAGTACTTATTAGCGCTAGAGGCTCTTTGCACTACTCCTTCAATTCTCGGGTTCTATACTAGATCACACTCCATCGGAATGTTCATACTCGTCATCAGACACTTCATCATCTTCATCTGAACCATAATCATTTTCATCTGAACTATCGTCCTCTTCACCGGAAATAAAGTAGTCCTCTTCACCGGAAGTAAAATCCTCTACATGGCGGGTCGCATACTTGTTGCCGAACCATTTCGTGTCAGGAATAGAATCCGACGGGATTACTTTGTCAAAAATTGTTTCCAAGCGGTCAGTTCCAACACCGACGCTTAAACGGCGAGATTCAGGGCGTAGCGGGCCTTCCAATCGACGGTTTAGGTTATTGACCTCCGTACAGTATCTGTATTTGTTCGATCCCACGTGTAAATGTTGAAGATTGGGAAGAAATGCTGGTTGCTTCTGGATGAGATCTTCGAGTTGGCCTATCTTTGGCTCTAGCTGTTTGCGCTTTACGTGGAATATAAGCGTATGTAGATTCGGCGGCAAACGTAAGTGCAGGTCGCTGATCTCATGCAGGGTCAAATCCTCATACCAGGGATAGATATCGCCGTTGACCTCGTCATTCTTTTCCACAGGACGCCACATCTCAGCAGATATGTCGAGCAACTTTAGAGCCGTCATGTGGGTGAGCGAGCGTAGCCTTTTATCGCCGCCACCCCGGTAGTCCTCGTACCACAATGGGCTTAGATCTAGGGAAAGCACTTCTAAGCTATCTTTGAGTGGTTGGAGAAGTTCGATCATCTTAGCCGGCGAGGGGCTACGAAGCGCAACATCAGCATTTCCCGCGGAATAGTAGAACAACTTCAGCCCAGTACACGCCAATAGAAGATTTTGCATGTCTGAAATATTGAGACAGCAGAGCTCCATATGGAGACTTCTCACGTGATTCAGAGATCCAGGTTGCAATGCCAGTGGCATCACTTGTTCTCCATCGGGTTCAGGATCTCCAATATTACAATACCAGGAGCTCCCCCCTTGAACCTCAAAGCTCTCAAGCCGGGTTGTAACCAATATCGTGCTGAAGAATTCGACCGGCCATATTAATGGGTCGCCCTGCCCGCATACTATGAGACGGCGTAATGAGGCGAATCTGTGATGTGCCCTCCAAGCCAGCATGTTCACTAGAGTTGGTTGTTCGGTTAGCGCTGTAACATGGAGGACTCAACAGCCGAACGCGTTCTATGTTCTTGAAAGGCACCCCAGAAGCTCCATAAATATATATACTGCAACTTGACTTACCATCGCGAGGACCACCTCTTAGGAAAATCTCATTGACGTTGGGTAGTAGGGCCAGAAGAAGTACAACCAAAGGGTCCTCGATACCACTGCGAAGCAGTTGGCAGTATTTGCGATCGTATGGGATCTCGTCGAAGGGGACCTTATCGTCAAACAAGTGTATGTACCAGGGGTCAACGAGAAGGGGCTTGTGACGCGTGAGGCCACATTTTTCAACCACGCGACTTTTTGAGTTGTATCGGTCAACCGCAGTGATGACCCCAGCAGCCTTTGAGGCTTCTGCTAGGAGGGTATAGTCGGACTCGGTTAGCGCATTAGCCTGAACCTTTTCGAAAGCCAGGTCGGTCAGGCCAAATACAGGGTGGAATATGTCAACAGTTTGCCAGGATCTCAAGTCGACTCGACGGACGTGTTTGGCGAGCTCGGGGCGTTCAATGATCTTCTTGATGAATGGTAGGAACGGATGACAACCAGGGCGTAAGTTGTTGTACTCGCGATACAACTCTGGCTCCGTAACGTGTCGGAGACGTTTGCAGGTGAGGGAGATGTTCAGGAGATCGACTTGGCGGAGGTCAGCTGCGATGGAAAGGAGCAGCTCTGCGCTCAGATCTAGCAGAGCCATATTTGTAAGTGAAGTTTAGACGCGTGCACGACGAGCGGAAAGGTAAGAGAATGTTGTTGTTGTTGTCAAGGATTGGGCAGGCGGTGATTTTGTATCAAGAATTTAAGTTTCGTTTCAAGAGGCGGGGGCCTGAAACGGGCTGCAGGTGATTCCGATGCGCTAGTTCCCGGATTGGCAGCCCTGAGCATCCGGCTGCGCCCCTTTCTCTCAGCAAGACTTCAGTCCGAATGAATTCTAAACCTCAAAGGCCTCTATAGGAACAACAACTGAAAACCACTGAATAGCTCTATGTCTCCTTATGAGCAGTCCGGTACCCATCGTTATCCTCGTGGAGCGTGTCCAGCTTTACTAACCCTACCTAGGAAATACGATCTCGATTGAGCTATAATCCGACCCACACCTCGACTAAGCGGCAAACTACGGACGGTTTCATCTCATCACATTTTGAACTTGCCTATTTAAAACTTGTATCGATGGCGCGCTATCCCACTTTCCGCGGAGATTCTGCTCAACACCGCATCCTTCATGAGATAGGCAGGCGTTCTAGATCTCTCGCTTACGTGCCACCGCCTCCATCCAACGATGAAGCTAGAATTTTACCGTTAGTACATTGGCATGTCCTATTCCAATCCTCAAAGCCTTAGGTTCTTCGTATTGCGACTCGTACAAGAGCCTGGACTTGCAAAGTATGTGCAGCACCTCGAGCTCAAAGCGTATACAGAATAGTATAATTGGCTTGGAAGCGTGAATCAGTGCTGCAGGAGAAGAACCACATGCTGTGAGACGAGGTGAGCCAGCTGTGCAGCCTTGAGCAGCGTATAGCAATTTATTCTTCTAGGCTAAATACTCAATTGTCGGAGGGTATCCGGACAACGGAAGTGAAGGGCGTGCATCTTACAATTTGGGCTAACAGGTACAGTGTCATTCTAGAGACTAGAGGAGTCATGTATCGTTGCAACCCTTTGCTTCGTCTTTCCAGTCGTATTCGCATTCTTCTATGCTGTTGACAGTGGATTGTATCGTGCTAGGCCTTTCCCCATTCCCTTTCCTCCTTTTAATCATTAGGATCAAACGAGCAACCAAATTCGCCGTCCGAGTCCTCAACATACATCATTTGTTTGCACTCAATGTACACGGTTCTTCCGATCGCCTGAAACTTGTCGCGTAGCCATTCCATCACCTCTCGCGCTCGATCGACACTGATTGGCTGCTCCCAGTCATGGAAGCCAAATTCCAATCGCTCAAGCCTGGAAATATCTAAAAGTCTGTACAGCTGATGTATGTAAATGATGTTATCGAGGTTCTCGTACGCGTTCACCGAGCTGCTGAGCGACGTAATGGCCAAGGAGGGAATGGTTCCTGGACTGGCATACTCGTCGCCAAACTTGATATTGAGAGAGCGTAGGTTCGTGCACAGAGCAATCAGCTCGTAGCCCTTGATCTGCTCGGGTCCATGGAAGTTGCGGAAGGCGAGCTGGCGTATCGCTCGGAACCCGGAGTTGGACGGAAAGCTTGCGAGCCAATTCTGGAACCAGCATATGGTTTCGATATTGTAAAGGGCTGGCGTGATACGACTCAGGAAGTCGGGCGTCGCTTCATAGTACAACTGTTGCGAGGTTTTGCAGAGAGCTGGGAGGGAGAGGTAGGGTGGTGTTATTTCTTTTCCATCAGCGACGCTATAACGCTTGAAGTCGACTGTTGTCTGCGGCCTTGAATCGTTGAAAACGTTTGCGATGATTTTGTCGCGAAGCTCACGCGGAAGCCGGAGTAGCGGCGACTTGGATGTCATGATACACCAATGAACCGTTCAAAGCAAAAAGATAAAGAGTGGAGGATAAGACGCGTCTACGCTTCCGCAATACTTATTAATCTATGGCTACTCTGTGTGTGTACGGTCGTGGACGTGAAGTTGTGCTCTAAGAATCCGTCTCGCTGACATGGTGGTAAGCTGATGACGTAGCGGATGCGCCTAACTACACGAATGCGTCTCACCTGCTGACGCGTCAAGCTTTGACATTTCATCCTTCACAACGCGCACCGATTTAGAGCAAGCCATTCTACTGTGATATATACCCGGGGTCGTCTCGAGTCATTCATTATTAACCCCGGTTCATCGTTTTCGTCCTGCCTTTACAGCCATTTCCTCCAATGCATAGCGTCTAGCTTTCCTGTCCCGTCTGATCCCTCTTCTTTTCACCCGAGAGTACCTCCATCTCATACGCTCCACGAGCCTCATACGCTCTCCTGTTATCAGGTCCTATGCCACCAACTGGCGTTCCCTTGCGCGGAAAGAGATGCGTGTTGTAGGTGTGTAGTTTGATGCCGTTTGGGCTCATGGTTCTCGTGAGACCTTCAACATTCGGCAATTTTGGCACAGGAGGTGCCAAGTTTTCCGTCGAGCTCTCCCGCGAGATACCGTCAAGTGCAGCACGAATGTTCTCCTTGGAGACGATGCGTGTCATAGTGTGCGCCTCGTCACGTACGAGCTGCTTTGGGTAGGGACCGCGAGTGGAGTTCAAGCGACTCGGGCTCTTGGGTGGAATGGGTGGCGCGAAACCGTCGTCAAAGCCGGGCCATGCGGTTGCCTTGGGCGGTGAGGGACTAGGCCATGCAATGGGCTTGGGTGGTGGCGCGTTCCCATTCGCATCTTTCGACACAGCCCGAAGATGGCCAGCATACGGAACGGGCTGGATAGGAACGGGTAGGCGTGTGGGTTGCTTTGCTTGACGAACAGGCTCAGGTGTTCGAACTGACTTGCTGCGTTCGGTGTGCAGGTTTGTGAGCGAGATCTCGTCTGCATAGCCGGTACCTTCATAGCTCGGGATGCGGATGTCGGCGAAAGACTTCTTCAGTTGAACAAACGGTATACCCTCAACAGATCGATCACGCACTTTGTCGTGGTGCAAAGCACGCGGGATAGCACTCGGCGGCCCCATCGGCGAAAACACGGGGCCAGTTCTCACAGCACGCGACTGGGGCGTCTCCAACTCGTCATGAAGATCCTCGGTGAACGGGTTCGAGTTACGGATGGAGCTATACACACTCTGCTCGGAGGCATTTCGTTGCTGCAGATCCGGACGGGGCATGTGCATCACGACCGTGTCAGTTGAGCCCAGCCTGGAGAAGCTCTGCTCTCTAGCCTTGTGCATAGGCTTCTGCATCGGTGATGGAGAACGGCGTGGTGCATCATCAGGAATATTGACCTGCCGCGTCACACCGTGGAGCGGACTCTTCGGCTCCTCCCTTGACATCCTCTTGGATATTGTCAGCGACAAGGAGCGACGGATGCTATCCGAGTACCGCTTGATAGGGCTCGGACTTCCATTGTGTGAGCTTTGTCGTTTGGGGTAGCTTACCGTTGGAGCCTTCCTAGACGGACTGCGACTGCCATCACGCTGGACGAGCTGAGGCTGGAAGCTATTGACCTCTCCATGTTGCTGTACGGCCTTCCTAAGATTTGCACGCGCGCGCTGCTCAGCGAGCCAATCCTCCATCTTGTGCTTGAACTTTGGTCGCTCGACCAGGCCACCGTACTGCGGATATACATCGCGAAGCTCCTTCTCTGCTTCATCGTAGTGCTTCTTCGTCAGCATGCCGAAGCTGTTACCGCGCGTGTGGAAAGTCGCGACACCGCTAGTGACCATCTTCTTTGGCACAGAAACAACACGATACGGCGTGGGCGACATCATACCTCCCTCAGGAATGCCTACATTGCCCTCTGGAAATGCTAAGCGAGACGGACACCTGCTCTCGACGAATAGCGCCAGCCGCCCGTAGTACTGACGTCCCTTCACATTGTACGAAGCGCGCACGGCGTTGACAATAGGGACAAGCACCTCTTGCCATGCGGAGCAAATGTTCTTGAGCTCGAAGTATCGGAAGGCCTGCGGGTTCTGCGACTTGCCGACCTTGAACTCTTGCAACAACCATGCATACAAGTGCTTCTCGTACTCTTGGATACTCCACACGTTCTTGTCAATCATCCCGTACACGCTGCTGTCCGGGGTATATTCGAGGCTGTACTTGTCCGCGCGCGGGTCGTATCGGAGCATGTCTTCGTCGAATTGTGTGTAGAACCACAAGATATCCGAACGCGATATATTGTTAGTGACGTCCGAAGGTTCGACCGAATTGGGGCGCGGCATCGCATCTGGCTGTAAGAGGAGGATCGAGTCGCGGAAAACAGCCCATGGCCTGAGGAAAGCGTCCGCAGAGAGGAAGCGCTCCTCAAGGGCCTCAAACCCAGAGAGTCCGAGAAGCGCGAGTGCGCGCTTTAGATCCGGTGAGAGCTTTTCCTTGTCGCTGCGCGAGAAGAAGTCTCGCAGATTGCTCATATTCAAGCTAGGATGTGAATCCGGCATCTTGCGCTTTGGTCGAAGTGGACGTAAGTTGCATGACCTGACAGTGCAGCGTTGAGTCGCAAATATATCCGCTAGCTTTGAGCGAATGGGAAAGGTCAAGAACAAGAATATTACGCGAAAAGTGTGGATGCCGGTACCATGGCGACGGTGAAGGCAACTCGCGAGGCGAACCGGCGGCGGTGAATAACTAATATGTCATATGGGCCCCGCAGCCATTTGTTGGCTTATTTCATATCGCCAATCGCTGACTTTCCCTGGCGTAGACTGGATCTTCACCTACTCGTTGCACCGGATCAATCACTGACGTAGAGGAGGAGTGCGAGACTGTGAGGCTGTTGACTAAAAGTACTACTAGACGTCATAGATGGCAAGAATACGAGGCTTTTGGTGAAATGGGGTTAGTGGAGGAGGCTTCTTTACAACCCTTCAAGGCTTTTCTAGGTAAACTACAAACTGTCTCTCTCCTAGTGCTTTGGTCAAGCCTCTCATCGTTCATTGAACGACTACTTCAGCCAAAACCTCGCGTTGAGCGCTATCGTCCAAATTCACTTGAAGTTGAGGCTCTTACCTCATCTCGAAACTTTTCCGTTTTCGAAACTTCGACTATACCTTTTGTACCTGCATTCGTAGCCATGCCAAGGCGAGCTAGTTGTGGGTACCTTCCGGTTCTCACATCCATGCCGTGCCTTTTGAATGTTCCGTCGGATGCTATCAGTAGAACCAGTGGCTCAGTACCGGTACTATTGCAAACACCGACCTTTCGATTTGCTAAGAGTTTCAGGTGAGCTTCAAGACTTCTCAACTCCTCCATACAGGCTTTCCTTGCAAGTGGTGCTTAATCAGTTTGCGCTAGCAGAGCTAAGGGTGCCTGGTGATAGAAGCGCTAGAATATAACAGATCACAGGTTGTCCAAGCCGAGTCCGACGGATGTCTGCTGGTTTCGCAACAGTTATCTCTCTGACGGTCATCTTGATCCCGGCCATCCTGGTGATTATACAGACTTCTAGGAAGAGGGAAATGACGAGGAAGGGCTAAAGGCCGCAATAAGAAGCAAACTCTATTGATGTGTAGGCAACCCATTTGGCTCGTGTCGCAAGAACGTTGCTAGCGATTAACTGAGAAGTATGGCAGGAACCAAATCTATGCTATTTGGACATGAGAGTCATGAGGAGGTAAAAGTTCAGAGGGAGCAAGGCGGTGCTGCCAGACGCATGCTCGGAAGTGAGCTCACCAACTGTCGGTGGATATCTCCCAATTTCACGCGACAATGTTAACAACATTACATACTGTCATTCGGTAGTCTCTTTATCAACTTTTTGAGGTCATGAAACGTGTTTCTTGATCTCTCATCTGAGTTCTCTTGCCCTATCTTGAAGGTTAGCTACCTTACTGAAAGTGGTCTCTCACTCCATACTTACTTCTCACTCGGAACGTCCGCATTCTTAGACCCTACAGTGTTTGAACTAGACAGTACTCGCTAGGTCAGATCTCAAATTGCTGAAATTCAATCCATTTCCACGAGCGCCACTACGAGAAATGTCCAATCCCGGAAGCACAAGTATTTCGAGAGAGTTTCCACCATCATACACCCACGCTGGGCTCAGGAAATTTCTCATAGCACGATTTCCCGATGACTTCAGAGCAATACCAGACATCAACGACCTCGCTTTCTCCAATAAATACGGGGTTAAGTGTCGTCAGTCTTCCCCGACGGCGTTCTTACGCATAGGCCGACTGAATTGGGGACATGAGAACCATATTTATGTACAGATTATCGGCGGGAAGAACAACAGGATAGCACTCTCGGAAGGACAAAGCATCAAGACCGGATTCAGCATTCATAGGCTGGCGGAGGTTGAGCTCATAGCCCCATTCCACTACCTTGATTCCCACATCTCAAGCGATCGAGCGAAAAGGAAACTCAGAGCACTCGCGTGTTTTCTGTTCCTAGCCGCGGGTCACATCAAGATTGTAGGCAAGTACGACACCTTAGAGGCTGACCTCCTTAAGGCATGCGCCTGGATAGCGAACAAAGGGAATTATCCAAAAACACAAACACAGAGCTTGAGATTCATAGAAGAACCTTTGATACCGGCTGCGGAGCTAGGACTCACTGGAGACAGTCATTCCATTTCTTCTCACTCGGACGATGTTCTTGAAACGCAATGTGCTAGCATGCAAGTACAGCGCACTCCAGACCACGGCACCATGTCAGACGAAGTCGTGAGTATACCCTTGGTTTCTAGGGATTCCAACACATTACTAGGATACTAATACAAGCAGGTAACAAGAATTAAACGCAAACATGAGGAGATTGAAGTCGAATTCATCACACTGCAATCGGAGCTGTCCACTCTCAAGAAGAGGGCAACCGGGTGCTCGATCTTCGAAGACACTATCAAACGGCAAGCTACCGAGATCGAAAAACTCACAAAAACACTCAAAGAGATGACCGAAGGAAATGACACACTTGAAATCACGATTTCTCAGCTCCAGAAGACGAACACGGAGGTCAGTACAGAAAATGTGGACCTTCGCTCGGAAATGGACCAGAAAGAGTTGGAACTTCAGAACAGTAGAAGCCGATACGCAAGGTCCATCCAAGAAATTGGGAAAGCGAAGATGGATCTTGAGAACGCTAGAAGTATGCAACAGAAGGAGTCCAATCTGAGACAAAATGCGGAGTTGAAATTAGAGCGGTACTTGAAGGCACAGCAGCATCTGGCGTTGGAGTACAAACGCTGAGTTTATGGACAAGTAGTCTTTCGTCTGGTACATGATTGACTTTTATGCATCAGATCATGAAAGGACTGCGTTGGATTTTGGATCAGAAATGACTGTGGAACTTCCAGACAGCTTAGAGAGTAAGACAGATGTTTGAAGAAACATCACGTCTCTTCTATAGCAAACAGAATTTACCTGGAATGTTTTACATTTCTTTCTATAAAAGCATATCACGTACACAACTTCTCGATGATTACAACTCGCAACATAGTAACCAGCAGTCGCTATGGGAAACTATCTATCCAAACGAACTCCGACCCCTTCAATCGGTCCAGACTTGGAGCCCAACGACTCCACACCATCGCCTGACTATATCTTCGCGGCGCCTGATAGTCCTGCAGCCAGTATCGATGGTGCTATGGACGCCTCTCCGGACTTCGTAACCCTAAACTATGGGACCAGACAGATAGCGACTTCTCGTTTCTACCTCGCAAGATCCCCTGTGTTCGCGCGATTCTTCGCGAGCAACCCCGCAGCTCGGCACATGAAGATATTCGGAGATGTAGATGAAGTTGCCCTCGGACATGTACTGCAATATTTACAGAATGATATGGTCTATCCTTTCTTCTGGACCAAAGCAACCGGATTCGACTACGCGCTTTATCATCGGGTGCATCAACAGGCCGAAGTTCTGGAGATCTGGGACCTGACGGATTGGATTCAGGATCAGAAGTACATCGGTGCCATCAAGACGATTACGGAGGAGGTTATCGAGGAGATCCGACCCGGCCAGCCAGCGAGGTCAGTGGAGCGACAAGGCGATGTTGAACTGCAGCAACATATCGTGACAAAGGTGCGATACTTCCATGTTTGTCCACGTGGGACTATAACGCATCGGACGCAGAGGGGCATACCGATCTTGTGCGGTCACAAGTGCACCAACAGGTCAGACTACGATCCCGGCCATTTCGAGGAGGTACCATATGTGGAGGTGGTGACGGTGACGAAGAGGCTGGTGTACGATCCAAATGTGTGTAAGAGAAAGGCTGATGTAGATGAGTCCGAGACAGAGGTACATGAGGTGGCACCGGACGAGTAGGATCTTCGCGATAGATGTCTCGCGAGTCAGGGCTGGGCTTTGATGACAATCATCTCAAGTCTTGTGGTAATAGTCGAATTTCTTTTGTTAGCAATCTAGATCGTTTGATAGCAATCCATCTTCTCATCAGTTCACGGTGAGGACAAAGTCACATGGTGATACTTCACGTAGACCTACAAGCTTTTGGTAACATATAAGCTGCGAATAGCTCGCCCACAGAAGGCCACACGTACGAACAACAACACAGCTCTAGCAGAAACCTACACAACGAAACAATGGCTTCGCCTTTCGACTTCTCCGCCGAACTTGCTAAGCTGAACGTCAAGTACGAGAAAGTTGTCGGCGATACTGCAGATCCCAATGATGCTATGGACGAACACGAAGGCACCCTCCCGCTCCCTCAACCCATCGTCAACGACCATCCCGCAGGGTCTTCAAGCACCAACACGACCTACCCCAAAGTCCTTACTCTTGACGTCGGAGGCCGAAAGTTCAAAGTCTCTCGCGACGTCCTCCTCGAGGCCGGCCTCTTCCGTTTCCAGTTTTCCGATAGCTTCACCTGGCTTCCTGAACCCGATGGCAGTTACTTTCTTGACGCTGACCCTGAACTCTTCGAGCACCTCGTTCGCTTTATGCGCCGGCCTCCCGTGTTCCCGCTGTTCTATGACAAGGCGTCAGGCTTCGACTACGATCTCTATAATCGGCTTGCAGTTGAGGCAGAGTACTTCCAGCTTGATGCACTACACGAGTGGATTAAAGCAAAGGTATGGCGTGCTTGAGTTGGTGAGCATGCGAACACGATGGGGCCCATCCTCACTCGTCGCACATGAAAAATCCGCTAACAGCATTCACGCTACAGACCTATGCCTGCGCTGTAACGGTGAGATCAAGCGCCCCGATCATGTGCGATTTCAGTGACATGCCTTCGACGCAGCTCCCAGCCAACAAGTGCAACGATATGCATTTCGTCCCGCGCGTTAGGAAGATGTACCTCTGCCCTCGTGGCATTCTTGTTCACAGGGGCAGTCCCGGCAGGTGTGGGGCAGCATGTGTTAGGGCCCGAGGCGACGGCGAGTTTCTATACGAAGACGAGGCGTATTGGGAGGTCGTGTACGTGCAGAAGGAGATCGTGTTCGATGAGACGGTGTGCAGGGCGAAGTAGTCGAAGGTCATGGCAGTACCCGAGACGTAGAAGGATGGGCTGATATGTATCTTGGCCGTGATAGAACCGAAGTGAGGCATGACTTCTTGAAAGTGGGAATTAGAATATGTTCATTTTCCGACGATGGAAAGATAGCCTGGGCAGGAAACACGCTACGAACAGAATACACGATAATTGAGAGAAAGGCTTACCCCTTCTTTACACAGGATAGCAATACTGGGCTGATATTTCCTCTCAAATCATATATCATAGCAACCTTCGTGCATCGACTCGCTTCCTTCTATTGTTTCAATTGCCAATATGTATCTCAGCTCGTTTAAATTGTGATCCGGGCATAGTCATGCCTTCTTCCATAATATCGATACTGCTTCCTCAATTTAACATGAACACCTTTAGCCCATCCAGGCAGATTCTGCAGTATCTCGAAGCAGGGACCAAATCTGTCTTCTGCTGTAGTGTGTCATCATATGAGCTCCCATGCGACTGGGAATCGCCGTTCCCGTCTTCGCCATCCAAGTGGCTTCTGATCTTATCCTCTATTATCATCCCAGCCTCGCTAAGTCTGCTCTGAGTCCTGTAATCCATCTTCCTTATGTCTTCTTCGACTCATACGCGAAATCACACTCGCTGTCTGGGCACTGATCCTACTTGAGGTCGTTATCATATCGGTCCACGGCGCTTGCGCGTCTGTCCGGCCATCTTATCCAGAAAGGGACGACCCTAAGGTTCAGGTACTTTCACACAGTCGAGAAACTGTACCTCACCACCAATCAACGGCGCAGGTTGTGTCGAGATTTGATCGATCGAAGAAGGAAGCTCGACAAGAGGACGAATACTGTCCAGACAAAACGCCCATGACATGTGACGGGAGTGATGTGCACCAAATAAAAGTCTCCAGTCTCTTCAATAGGTGCCATCCATGCTCATACTCGTCGGAAGGGTAGGCGACAGGGGCGCAATAGCTGTGAATTTCGGATAGCTGGACGGTGCGGACATGGATCTGTCATGCCATTCCTCATGATCCTCCTCGGGTGAAGAAACATCGAGCATTTTCTGGGGCGAACCGGTAGCAAGACCAAGCGTGCTTAACTTGCTCTGCAGGATGTTCATGACCGCAGGGTTTCCACCGCGAAAAGAAGAGAGTACTTGAGATAGCGAGTGGATGAGGTCTCGAGGTCCTAGGCAGAACTGCGATTCATGATTCATCGAAGGCATGATCATCATAACGTCCGCGAGCGAGTTGGCAACGTCGAAGAGCTTAGACTCCTGCATCGCTCGTTAGTATAGCTTCCTATTAGTCTGGTCTGGTGATCTTACCATGCCAGGTCCATGTGCTTCTATGCTCTGCCGCGAAAGACTGCTCAGGTTACTGAGCACATTTTGCGCGACTTTCGCCGGAAAAGAGAAGGAGAATCCCTCGTTCTGGTCTGCGCTACTCAGGTTGGTCACATTGAGTGCATGTTGCCACAAAAATATGCGCATCCATTGCTGCGTCATTGTAATATCGGCGCGCTGAAGTTCGTTCTCTAGACTGAGAGGGCTATCATCACTACTAAGCTGCTGTTGAGCCAGGGCAAGAGCGCTTCGAACGGTGGCCGGGTCCGCTGTAATGGTGGCATCCAGGATATTGAAAAGACGGCAGAGCTGGACAAAGGCAGGCGTGACTGAACCATCGTTCAGGTTCTCCAGTGGTGGGAGGTCGGGTGCTCGCTTCAGTATGGTCGGCACATCGTGCTGGAGAGAATGTGCCCTTTCAGTGATGAAAAGCAACCAGTACACCCTCAGAATGTGTTGCATTTCGCCGGCGGCCATAGCTTGGTAGTGCGTAGTCTTGTGCAAACCAAGGATATGTGCCTTCACGATGGCTTCTCCTAACAGAACAGTCGAAACGTTCATGCGGCCGATGTTTGCGAAATAGACGTGTAGAAAGAAGCTGCTCAGTAAAGAGAACATGGTAACATTCTCCATATGGTCCGACTCGTTCCGCGCCTTCTTGGCCTCTCCTTCGAATGCAGCGCTTGAGACCCGGTAGTGACCTTCAACAGGATCTCCCAACTCGGCGTCGATGGAGAACTGGCTCACTATGGCAGCGCAGATGGCCGTCGCAAGTGCATAGGCTTCTACGTCGTCCGGTTGAGTGAGAAGGCGAGCAGTCAATGCTTCGGCGTCTACAACAGGCCATATACCGTATCCCCGGGCCTGATAGATGTCCAAGTAGTGCGAGATACACGATGTCGATATTCTCTGGGGCTCTCTTTGCCCCGCCGTAAGAGGCGGACTGAGCATATCTGGCCATGCCTTGCCATCAATGTCTAGCTCGGCAACAGGAACAAATGGGTCGATGTAAGGGAATTCGGTCGTCACTGGGCTTCCAGCATCGAGGCTTGTTTCGCTGTTGCTTCTCGATTCGTCCTGGCTGCTTTTGCTGCGCTGCTGTAGTCTCCTGATAGCGGCTTCTGTCGTTCGACGAGGCCCCTTGGGTCCAGACTTGCCATGGGTCTTGAGATAGGTGCATTCCCAACTTGCAGCCTCACATCGTGAACAGGGCTGGTTGCCGTCGCATCGTATTTTCCGAACAGCACAAGGGTCACATGCTCGTCGTGTACCCTTCCGTGGAGCCGTAGTCATTTTCAGAGCCAACAACCACGCTTGCGGTAGTGACGTACGAGCAGAGAGTGCTCGTGAGGCACGTGAGGCACCGGGAAGTCTTACTTAACTCGTCATCGCACAGCTCACTTGGCGCACCAGCAGAAGAGGATGGAGAAGGCTAAACGTAGATGCACCAGGGGGGGATTTCGCAAACGATTAAGAGACGAGTCAGGCACAACAGCGTTGACCTGCCGAACAGTAGTTGTGCGAAAAGCTTTGCGACTGATGTTGGAAACAAAAGGTGGAGATGCGGCTGCTTTTCGGTGGATCCTTCCCCGTTTGAGAATGTATACGCCAACCAATCAGCTGGCCACCGCACACATTTCCTCTAAACCCCATGTTGGGAAAAAAATGGGTCAGTCTGGATGCGAGAAAAAAACTCTTTCCTCTTGGATGCGGACATGTAAGGAACACTTTTTGTCGTTGCTCACCGGCGACACCCGATATGTCGTGCTGGAGAAGAAGCGCACGGACGATCAGCCGATAGTATTGGGCTTGAGGCGCATGAGGCCAGAAGGTGTGTGGTGTTGAAGGCTGGATCTAGCTCCGGCGCAGATGCAATGAACGACTGGCGGGGTGGGAATGAGCAGTTTATTAGTGTAGTTCCAACGCGTGGCAAAAGCATGTTTGATCATGGGTTCTGCAAGGGAACTACGGTCGTTTCCAAGTCTCTTCGACGCATGTTTGGGGTTCGGGCGTATGTGAAGTGGAGAGATGGATGAAGCTGCACCACATTGGCGAGAAGATGAGGCGGGGTGGCGTGGACGTAATCATCGTCGCCCTAGCCGCTTTTGGACGACGCACCAAACGTCAAGAATGGCACTATCTTCTACACAAACATGTCAAAGTGCAAGGTCGATAATTCATTCGGCGACGAAGTGAGTTGCGAAATTTATAGATAAAGGAGGGGACGAGGCCTGTGCAAAGAGCAGCGCCAGAAGGCAAAGCAATACTCGAGAATGACCGTGCCATCGACTGTCCTAACTATACAGTCTTCGGTAAAGGAAGGTGTACAAACAAAAATGGAAGTGCAATACGAAGAGCTTTGGGGCCCTTCGTAGAGGCTTAGGTTTGAGTACTATAGACGTGTGCTCCATTTGGAAATCTGTTGGGAAACGCATAAGAGTATTCGAGGAACTTTGAAGCCTGTCTAGCTAACGCCCAGTAATTAAGTGTATCGCCAGGACTCGATTCGGCACGACTCCTTAGAGCGCATATAAACTCAGCACGATGACTGTGAATGTAAGAAATAACCTCAACAGCAAGACCACATGCAAAAACACCCTCCTCATAGATATTGAAACGGCAACAACGCAACATCACAAGCAACTCGAACCCGAGGTGCAAAGAACAGTACGAGATTTTTAATCTGGTAGAATCATTAGCGGGACGTCGAGCCTCGCTATGAGTTCAGGAGATACGAAAATCCGGGGAAGATATATTAAACACCTCGCTAATAACCGCCACCCAATATATGCATATGAACGCTCATCTCTAAAGGCCATTCGCAAGGTATTGCATTGGCCAATCTTGTGAAAAGAAGATAATGTCCTGGCAAACATCCAGAACGGTTCGTACTTTTTTACTGCTAGTCCTAGGATGTGGATTGGTCAAATTCTTGGTCTAGCTAGATGTACAATGGCTTGATCTATCTATAACTCGCAGTGTCCATACTCTAAACACTGATAGATACTGCGAAGATGTCAGCGGCGTTCTAGATACGGGGCGTGGTGAATATATAAATGCTCGGATCGTCGCTGCTTGATCAGACACCAAGACACAACAACATCCCTTCAATCCCTCTCCATATCAAACCCCTCCAAATATTCAGTCCGACCGTTAGTCGTCGATATGAAGCTCCTCGTCGTCGTCGCCGCGATTACTTCGCTCGTCCTCGGAGCCCCCAAAGATCCTTACCCAGCTCCCTGTGGACGATCTGATCCGTCCGGTATATGCACAACGAAGCCGACCTGCAATAAGAAGGGGGGTTTCTACGTTCAGAGAGATTGCACGTGTACGTTTTTGGTGAAATTCGTTTGTGAGACTTACACTGACTTCGCGTCTGCACATTAGTCTACAACGTCCTGGACATCGGATGCTGCTATGACATCCCCGAGAAGAAGCAGTAGAAGTAGATTATGGAGGACATAGCATGAGCCGCGAAGAAACAGAGGAATATCTTTACAGATACTGCACAATAAGAAGCTTTTACCAACTATCGTAGCCATCAAAGGGGCCTTGCACGTCGAAGCAGGTTAATGTGTGATGACAGTGACGTAACCCGTGAACTATACACGTTACTCCGCAGAGGTTCAGCTACTCCGTGCAGCGTATCACTCAAGCACGGCACTATCCTCGGTGTGATGTATTGTCTATATCTTCAAAAGGACTCATCATTCAAGACGTATGTTTTCGAAGTAAGGAATGGGTGAAGGGAGGGACAGATCCGAGGCTAGTTATGTAAGCGTGGCTCTCGGCAGGCCTTCGGACGTCATCGGAAAAGACTCCGCATTCCTCCGGAATAATTTTCGGCTTCATGACTGTCGACTCCGCAAATGCAGAAACACTCTGAATCCACCTCTTCATCTCTGAATAACTTCATCGCAGCACCGGGCATCGCTGTATTTGCGCCGGCGCGCTTTTCTTTCACCGACTGACACCTGTCACGAGCATTTTGTTCCGAAGCTGCCCGAAACAAAGTCTACAATTGAAACAATTTTAACAAGCCACATGATGGATCCAGATCCAATGAGGAAATCGCGTCTGACGTTGTGAGCACCACGATAACGTCAGCGACGCGTCGGAGACAATTTTCGATGTACGTTGTGCGATTATTTTGTCCACGCCCAGAGACCTACCATCGTGTTCTGTAACCGGAGTATATAGCTATCACACGCCGACATCTGCTATTATGCGACACCTCCTAGATGATCCGTTTTTTGAAGATGCACAAGGTCATAGCACTAATTGTCACACGCTCACCCCTCCATCTTTCACCATGCCTTGTCTTTTGATCTTTGCTCAACCTGCGCTAAACTTGTTCTTCATTTCCAGAAGCGCGGCAACCAACTCTGATCGCTTATCGAAAGGATCAGCCAAGCGCCCATAAAACCAGTCAAACAATTACCGTGGTGTTGAAAAAGTCCTAGGATGAAGCGCAAGCGGTCGCCGGAGCTGGCCTCGGTCGAAAGCCGCAAGAAAGCATCGCAGCACTCGCTAAATGATGTGTCAATATCATGCCTATTTGTCCGGATCCTCCAACAGTACGAATTACTCGCATCAGTCGCGTCTAGTCTATTTCCAGAGGACCTCCTAGCTCTAGCGCTATCTTCGAAGGCTATCTATCATGCGATCTTTCCACGACCATGCAGTCTAGAGAACCTGCTAGGGAAGCTAAGCTGCCCAGGCAAAGGTATTCAGATTCGGCAAAAGCACCATAAGAAATCTAGTTTCTTCTACGCCTACGATTGCAACGAGTACGTCCAGTGCGGCGCAACAAGCGGTCGAATAGAATCACGTCCGTGCCTCAATTGCAAGGTTACCACTTGCGATGAGTGTCGCGTCCATTGCGTGTATCAAAGTCACTACGAAAAGCCCAGTGACCCCGATGAGCTGCCCAATTTCAGCGGCTTCGTCTTACTTTCCCCTCTCGAGGTACCTATCATGAGCCCACAACACTTGACGCTTGATCACCAGCTCCCGGGGCCACTCTGGCAGAATCCAGCAAACGGTCAAGGTGGCCCGTATCATGACCAAGGTTTCATCGACGTTCCCTTCGACGATGACACTTTTGGCCCACCAGAGTTCGTGGAAGATATCCTGAACTTGAATCTCGGACAACATTCATTGGCTCTCTCCGTCTCTTCGAATGTACCTGACCCGTCCCCGGTCCTCCAGGCCTTCTATCAAGTCACTGAGCAGCGAAAGCGCTTTTTTTGCGACCTTTGCCTCCCACCCACTCTTCTGAAATGTTCCGAAGGCATCCAGCCTAAGCTATGCCACTGTACTCTTAGAGGCAGGTTCCTCGATCGTTGGTTGTGTCTGCGATGTTATGAGACGGAAGAAGCGGCCATCTCGAAAACATACTCCACACATCGTGATCACCATGCTTGTGGACGCAGCTCAGATCGCGTTGTCTGCCAGTGGTGCTGGGGATTGGTGCTGGAACCAAAAGATGAACCCGAGACTGCCGAGCTGGGCAGTGATCCCAGCACTACAGAGAGCTCTTCGTAACTCTTATTTGGTTTATCATTGTCGCCTAAGGAAATGGGCGCGTGCTTTCAGTAAGCACCGTACTAAGGACCACTTATATCCTATCTAGTGGGCTTTGTAAGAACACTTCATGAGACGCACAATCACTGGCGTTATTGAGGAAGTCATGTTCACAAAAGTATTGGAGTAACTATGGTGTTTATACCCTGGGTCTTCTAGTCGGTTGCTCTCCTCTCCCTTCTTGTATGATATTTTGTACGATTTCTGTATACGAATTGTTATGCTATTCCGCTTTCGAATCAATGAGAAACAAAGAATTGTGGCATAGCACGGCAATAAAAGTTTATGATGCGCCCTGCTCAAGTAGCCTAGGTCGACAGCTGATGCATGTAGCCCTCGTGAATGGTGAAAAATTATACCCAACTAAGTAGATTAGGGGTTGACACTATATATGCTAGCACTATGGCAGAAACAAGAGCTTTCTCTACTGCAGCGATGATGAGCAGCGTTGAATCATTGCGGTGTCGCTCCTGCCTCGCAGACTGGCGTCCACGTGATAGCGCGTTGTTCATAAGCGTGACGATACCGGCACACCAGCGTCTGGGATGACCTCACATATAGTGTCGCTCAACACGACCTGACCTGGGGCCCGGCCAAGCTCTACGACTCACATCTTTAGTAGCCATGAAGCTTCGCATCCGACATTCCTCGGCGGCCCTTCGAAGGGTCCAAACGGGCTACAACAGGACTCACGGCTCGAGGTCTTTAACTAAGCGCAGTGTTGACCAAAACGCAAGAGTCATTTTATTGCCCAAGGAGACAAAAACCTTTGAGGGTGAACAATACTAGACGAGGAAAGTCGTAAGCAGCGCCAAGTGCGTGGCGCACCCCGACGTCGGAGCGGAATGCCCTTATAGAGTCCAGGAGTTGGTGTTTGCCGTAGTTTGAGATTTACTCCGTCTTCCCACGGCAAGAAATTCGTACGACAAGGATGACGCACAGAGCCGTCGATGCGGGAATAAAGGAATGCGTAGAGCCAACACGAAGAGCAGAGGATCTATTAATGGCTGAATATGAAGGTACATGGAAAAAAGCAGGGTACAGGCGGAAAAGAAGTTGAGAGGGAAATCCTGGGAAGAGTATCGACCCCTTCGAAATAAAGCAACTCAGAAGAACGCACAAGATCCATGGGACAGGCTTGGTGCAACTCTACCGGCAACGTCGGAAGAGCCGGGTCATGAGGTGCACGTAGAAGTGCAGTCAGGGTTTCAGTACTGGAAAAGTCGGATGAAAGACTATCAGAAACGCAAGCGGTAATTCATCTTTAGCTTTCGATATGACGCTATCACAGTGTGACCTTGCGCGAACGCCTCCAAATCCTCGAGGATCCAAAATTACAACGGGCCTGACGATGGACCAACACTCCGCCTAGAACCTGGATGAACCTGGATGCATGGAACCCACCCTTATCAGTTGCGCACGAGCACGGTTGGTTGATACGAACCGTGCAGTCAATTGATTCGCAAGTTCTCTGGAAATCCTTCTAGCCCCCGCTTTATGGCCGGTAAGAATCCTGACCTTGATCAATGTGATCAAAGCTCCTCGATTATTGATGCCAGGCGAGGAAGGTGTTTAATTCGCCATTTGCTGACGCATAAGCGAATAATTGGATGTTGGTTGCACCCACCCAGAGGAGGATGTGCCTGCGGCTTGCTGGGACCGGAGTGTGCCGAGGCTGCTCATAATACGATATTCATCATCGATTGCGCCTCACCAGACCGAGCTGCACGCGCTGAACGCGAATCCTGCAGATGGTATGTATCGATTTGTAAGAGCCGATTTGCGATGGCGAACCCCGGTGGCCTCACCATCGCAGATATCTGACCTGCCTCTCTCGGCACGCCGTTTTGCCGCTACGGGATTGAGGATGACTGGCGCGACTTGGCCAACAGTGCCACCAATCTCGGCGCAAGCTTACATGCATGCACGTGAACGCTGCTAGTCCCACACCGCCAAGTCGCTCTGATTGCGGGGCTCTAATTGCGGGAGAGATGGAGCAAATTGCGATAGGAGGAAGAGGAACATGCTTTTCGGCGGCCCACCTAGGCCGAGCTTGTTTGCTCGCCCGCTACACTAGACATGAACAGGAAGGAGACATCGCAAGATGTGTTCATCTTTTGACATCTTTGGGATAGCAACGACCGGGAACAGGGCGAATGATGCCATCGGACCGGTTGAACATGCAAATGGCTACGACATGGGAGCCCGGGAACCGGTGCGACATGGACCTCGCTGGATAATGGTGCCTGGTCGCTTGCAGTGTGAACCCGGCAGCTCGTCATTCAAATAAGCTCGCTGCCGTTCCTGGAGCTCTTGCTTGACCATCGACCTCGTCCAATTGAGCTCTTACGAAGCTAGTCGTGTGAATAATGGCTCGTTACCTGGGACTCGCAACAGCGTTGGCTGCCACGAGCGCCCTCGCGTTCACTCCAGAGTGCGTATAACCCTAACAACTCAAGCGATGCATGCAATTGACACAAAGACAGGCAGCTCCTGAGCACCGTCCGTCGCGGCGCAGCTGATCCTAGCCCTGATGGCACAGTCGCGCTCTTTACCTGGTCGCAGTACTCCTTTGAAAAGAAGAAGAGCGCGTCGGGCTTGAATCTCATCGACCTCAAGTCGGGTAAAATCAGCGAATCTGGCTTGAATGCGTCAGAAGTCAACGAAGTCGCCTGGCTTCCGGGCACCGAGACTGGTATCATCTACATCAATGGTACCAACGAGGAGGTCCCTGGAGGTGTTACGTTGTGGATTGGAGACATCAAGACCCCCAACACTAGGTACGTGCTGTTGGCTATCCATTTCGTTGGAGTTGAGAGCTAACTAGTATCAGCACATTGGTCGCTTCTTTGGACGCGCCATACAGCGGCTTGAAGGTTGCCAACACCTCTTCTGGTGACCTGCATTTCTTGGTCAACACCCTGGCCTACCCCAATGGTACCGCAGTGAACCCCGAGACTGAGGTCACACCATCACACACTGGACGTCTGTACTCCAACGTATATGCACGCCACTGGGATACGTGGCTGAACAAGAACCGCTATGCGGTCTTCGCTGGGACTCTGTCGAAGAACAGCAGTTATGCATTGGCAGGCAAAGGTCTCCGCAACCTCAACCACGGAGTCAACTTCACTGCTACGCAGTCCGAGACGCCCATTCAGCCATTCGGCGATTCTGGCGACTATGACCTCAGCCCCGATGGTTCCCTGTACGCTTTCGTCAGCAAGGCCCCTCAACTGAACAAGGCCAACTACACTGCCAGCTACACCTACGTTGGCGCATTCGCCAGCTCAGAGGTTCCGGTCGCGTTCAACGGCCCCGACTCCAAGGCTTTCAAGGCTGGTCACCAGGGCGCGTCTGGATTGCCGTCGTTCTCCACCGATAGCTCCAAGCTCGCCTACGTCCAACAGGATGAAGATTACTATGAGTCGGACAGATGGATCCTTTACACTGTCGATGTTGCCGTTAAGGGTAGCAAGGTCGCCGTCACCAACTGGAAGAGTTTGAGTGCTGGCTTCGATCGCTGGGTCCAAGGACCTCTGACCTGGGATGCGGACAGCAAGTCCATCTACGTTACTGCCGAGGACTACGCTCGTGTGAAGATTTTCAACTTCCCTATCACGGCCGACAAGAACTTCGTGCCTAAGCCATTGACATCGAACACTACGGTCAGCTCGTTCTCGCTTCTGCCCGACTCTTCTCTCTTCGTGACAGGCACCGCTATTTGGACCCCTACCGAGTACTACACCGTCACCAATGGAACCAAGAAGACTTTGTTCGACGCATCCACCGTGGACAAGAACCTCGCTGGTCTCGGCTCGCACACCGTCTCTGAGGTCTTCTTCAATGGCTCCAACCCCAAGCTCAACCAGCAATTGCACGCCGTCGTCGTCAAGCCCACATTCTACGTCAAGAACCAAACCTACCCTCTTGCTTTCATTATCCACGGCGGTCCTCAAGGTGCGAACATGAACAGCTGGTCAAACCGCTGGAACCCCCAAGTCTGGGCTGATCAGGGTTATATCGTCGTTGCGCCCAACCCAACTGGATCCACTGGTTTCGGTCAATTCCTCACTGATTCTATCCAGGGCCAGTGGGGCGGCTGGCCATACTATGATCTCGTCAATGCCTGGGAATACATCAACAAGAACCTTGCCGATGTTGACACCAAGAACGGCATTGCAGCTGGTGCCTCTTACGGAGGTTACATGACGAACTGGATCCAGTCAAACGACCTAGGCAAGAAGTTCAAGGCCCTCGTTACCCACGACGGTATCTCCAACACCGAGGCCGCCTGGGCAACTGAGGAGCTTTGGTTCATCCGCCACGACTACAACGGCTCGATCTGGAACTCTGATGCGTACAAGAAGTGGAACCCGCAGAACCACATTGCGAACTGGTCGACACCCCAATTCGTCGTCCACAACTCGCTCGACTACCGTCTGCCCGAGTCCGACGGCCTTGGGCTTTTCAACATCCTCCAGGCACGCGGTGTGCCATCGCGCTTCTTGAGCTTCCCTGATGAAAACCACTGGGTCCTCAAGCAGAAGAACAGCTTGTTCTGGCACAAGGAGATTTTCAACTGGATCAACCATTACTCCAAGGGCCAGCCTTTGGATGATGAGCCGATCGGCCATTAAAGCTGCATGGTGACGAATCAGTTGCGCCTGGTATAGGGTAGCATGACTAGTGATCACGCGAATGCGATTTAGCATGAAATAATGATAATGCTTATTCAATCTGAGCAATGCCTGAGGCGTTTCGTGTACCTGCTACTGACGTGCGTACTTTGAGCAAAGCAACGAATGATCTGTGAAACTAGCCTGTGCGAATAGCGACGAGCACGGATAGGGTTATCCCTGTTTACAACATTGGGATATGGTTAACTACTTACGTTTGATACATAGTCTACAGATATTTACAACCAGGTGTTCGGGAGAAGACATATGTTACATGCATCTGCTCCACATGCTTCAGACAACACTAGAATTGCTGAGGCTCCACTAATATCTGGATTCCTAGCGTGTGGTATCAAACACCATGTCTGGGCGCGCGATAGTGGGTCGTCTTGGTGAGCAAAAAAGACTTTACTCAAGATTCCAGAACCGTTTCCCTTGTCCATCTCGGCGATGAGCGCCTGGGCTAAGCTGTTGGTGCCACTCACGCCAAGTAGTGTGTCGTATTGCGCTCACTTCACGCTCACGCGCCTGCTCGTATGAGATTTCTAAAGGATGTTCCAAGGATGCCAAGAGGGCGGAAACAGCGCTATAGCAAATTTTGGGTATCCCCTTTACATGAAAGGCTGTGCCGCAAATGGGACTCTTCTAACAACAGAACAACTTCCGCTTGGTTCAAATCTCGCCAACCAGTGCTGGCAGGACTTTGTTGGTGTCGACTTGAAGATGGAGGGGATAGGCACATGCGCGCTGAGTCTTCGAGAAGTCGACCAGAAACAACGGGAGCCGGCAAACGGGCTGCTAGCCCCGATCTACATCGCAAGAGAGATGGCAAAAAATAGACGGTTGGAAAGAGTGGATTGGAGGGAACGGTTATCTGTTGTCAAAGGTCTTGTAGCTGCCTGTTTAGGTGTGATGCGTGCTCTTCACGGCGAATGTGGGGAACAGCCGAGGAGCTAACTGGAAACGCCCAGCCCGGCGGAGAGCTGGGCGCCAAGTCGGAGTGGCAGTGAATTTGGACCACCTCTTGAGTGCGCTGGAGATGAGGTGATGCTGGAGGCTTCGAAGTCGTCTCTCAAAAAGGGCTTTATATACAACAAGCTCCCCTCCAGTACTGTGTGATCACGCTCCAGAAGAGGGGTCCTCGACACCGAGTCCCCGCATTTAACCGGGGTGATACCACAGCATGTCGTCCAGATAAGAGGGGGCTAGGAGGCGGCTGGCGTGAATGGCTGGCGTCCCTGCGGCGTGTGATCAGCGGCGGTGCCAAGTCGAGAAGCAATGTCTTCGAGTGTTGGTATGGGTGGGCCTTAATTCTTCCCTGGCCTTGGCTCTGCCGAAGCTGGGACCGGAGTCGCTGTCGACGATTCGATTCGACTGATAGCGCCCTCGACATGTTCACGAGGGTGCCACCGGCTGCTAGCCTGACTGGTCTGGTTGCAATCTTGTAGCGCAAACTCACCTGCTCGAAACAGAGTACGACAAGGAAGACCAAGACACGCTTGAACGAGCTCGTTTGCCGCCGCCATGCAGCACGCGACTATTAATTTCACGCGATGCCCTGCCCTCCCTGGTCCTCCAGCAGGCAGCTCGTTCCCTCGGCTCGTGTATTGACCCAGAGCTTCAGTCTTCCGCTGTTCAACCGCCACACCTGAAGACGTCTGCCAACAATGGCTGCCAATTCAGCTTCCAATGCCGTCGACATGGCGCTTAGCCACGAGCCCAAAGTCGTGACGCCCCTCTATGAGGTTGGCGAAAAGCAGGCCCTTGCCCGCTCCAACACCACGGATAGCCACCACGACCCAACGCTCGTCGAATTCGAGGCCGATCTGGAGGGCGAGGAGCCCACCGCCGAGGAACTTAAGACGCTTCGCCGTGTCTCTGGCAAGATCCCTTGGGTTGCTTTCACCATCGCCTTTGTCGAGCTGTGCGAGCGCTTCGGCTACTATGGCTGCCAGGTGCTCTACACCAACTTTATCCAGCAGGACCTTCCTGTCATCGATGGTGTCCCCCAGACCACCGGTCGTGACCCACGTTCAGAAGGCCAGCCTGGCGCGTTGGGAATGGGCCAAAGGGCTTCGTTCGGTATCGGTCAATTCAACTCTTTCTGGTCCTATACCACGCCCATCATTGGCGCCATCATCGCCGACGAGTACCTCGGCCGCTTCAACACCATCTTCATCGCCATTGCCTTCTCCATTATCGGCCACATCCTACTCATCATCTCGGCCATTCCAGCAGTCCTGACCAGCGGCAAGGCCATCGCTCCCTTCATCCTCGGCGTCATCACCCTTGGGTTCGGAACCGGTGCCTTCAAGGCGAACATTTCCCCCTTGATCGCTGAACAGGTAAGCCGCTGCTTCAACTCGCCTTCTCCGTTTTGAATATTGCTAATCATGTCGCTCCTTTCAGTACCACCAAACCAAGCCGCGCGTCATCAAGGACCCCAAGACTGGCGAGCGCGTCATCTCAGACCCCAACATCACGCTCTCCAGAATCTTCCTCTACTTCTACATGTTCATCAACATCGGCTCGCTCACCGGCCAGCTGAGTATGGTGTACGTGGAAAAATACGTCGGTTTCTGGTGCGCCTATTTGCTGCCCACGATCATGTTCTGCTGTTGCCCCGTTGTCCTTTGGTTCTGCCGCAACAAGTATCACCGCAGCCCGCCTACGGGCTCTGTCTTGATCCGCGCTGTCAAGCTCCTGGGTCTCGCGATGAAGGGCAAATGGTCTGTCAACCCAATCCAGACGCGCAAGAACTTCAAGGGCGAGCGTTTCTGGGAAGATGTCAAGCCTAGCCATCTTGGTGCCAACAAGCCGAGCTGGATGCAGTTCGATGATGCTTGGGTTGACCAGGTTGCTCGTGGTCTGAGGGCCTGCTCTTGCTTCACTTGGATCCCACTTTACTGTAAGCTCTTGTTCCTGCTCTTCCTCTTCGCTCAGTACTAATGTATCTGCCAGGGCTCTCCTACAACCAGATGAACAACAATCTCACCTCGCAGGCTGCAACCATGACGCGCAACGGTGTCCCCAACGACGTTATCACGAACCTCAACCCCATCTCCCTCGTCATCTTCATTCCTATTGTGGATAAATTCCTCTATCCGGCTCTGCGCAAGGCCAACATCAAGTTCACGCCCATCAAGCGCATTGCCTTCGGCTTCGTGCTCGCTTCTTTCGCCATGGTGTCCGCCGCCGTCATCCAGCACTACATCTACGCGGAAGGTCCCTGCGGCACAGCCATGAACAGCTGCGACGACCCGGCTCCAATCAACGTCTGGACGCAATCCGTGCCCTATGTCCTCGTTGGTTTCTCCGAGATCTTCACATCCATCACTGGTCTAGAGTTCGCCTTTACCAAAGCACCAAAGAACATGCGGTCGCTCGTGACTTCTTACTGGCACTTCATGTCTGCCTTCTCCAACGCGCTGGGCCAGGCGTTCGTCTCGCTGTCCGAGGACCCGCTGCTTGTGTGGAATTACACGGCGGTTGCGATTCTCGCTTTTGTCGGTGGCATCCTCTTCTGGTTCCATCAGCGCAAGACGGATGCGCAAGAGGATAGCCTCAACATGTTGGCTGATTCCAAGTACGTCGGTCGCGATAAGAACCACAGCGCTGTCGAGGAGCCTGCGCACCACGCTTAGGCGCGGTTGGTTATGACTCATTCGTCATGGAATCCATGTCGAACGGAGAATGCGTGAGATGTCTAATGTTGGGTAGGCTTGCCACGTAAATGCGACATCGAGCAATGGATGTTGATGCGTCGGCAGCCATGAATGAGGAATGTCGATGATACCTATTTGTCTTTCGTAGCTTGTTAATGACGGAGACGAATACTCTCGCTATACCTGTACACCCAGTGTTCCTGACATGCCACAACGTGACGTTTTGCGGCTCATCCTCGTCCCTCTTGATTTTTTGCTTTGTCGATCTACTTTGCAACTGAGTCTAGATGTGATGTTTTTGTGCTGCAGTTGTAGTGTCTACGCCTAGGTTCCGCGATGCTCCGAACGGTCCCTCCCTTCAGCGACATCGGGTCGATCTAAGCTTTGCATGGGTTAGCGTCAACGCCTTGCATCTAGCCGGTGCACGTTGAGAGCGAAGCTTGGATAACCTGTGGTTCTTGTTGTCGCGAAGATTGAGATCTTTTAACTACCCTTTTCTTTGCTCTAGGAGTGAAGCGAAGGGAGCTAGGAGAAATAGACTAGGTATCACGTCTTGTTACGGAACAGAGTGAGTGACAGCATCAAACGGGATGATTCGAGTCAGAAGTTAATACAAGGTTTGGGGCGAGGCAGCAAACAGCTGTGTTGCGCTCTGGTGCCGTTGTTGCAAGCCTTCCGAGCCTCTTCTTGCATCCCGCGATTAATCTTATGACCACGGAGTGTCTATTCGGTCGCTAGTTGAGAGCGTACCCTGCCTATACAGTGTTATTCTCCGACTTTACCATACACTACTATGCTTGCGTTGATCGCTCTAGAGGGCGCTGGTTTCATGGCGAGGATATACCGTGCTCACTTGTATGCTTCACCTCCTCCGTATATCCTCTTAAACACACCTCACCGTTGTATACCACACACCTCACAACATTCGCAATACTCTTCTCCAATTTCTCAAAGTTGTAGTAAGTGAGGTTGTCCGCATCCGGAATACATTCTTGCCCTTCATCTAAACAGTCTTCTGCTGTAAAGTGGTCCGGGTTGCGGCTGTTACACAGAAATCTACCCTGGCTAGGCACACCAACTACAAAACTCTGTAGTATCTCGATGTTTGACAAGTTCCGAGGGTCCTTGCTCGGCCACGATTCGATCTGAAAGGGGACTGTGTCGAACCAGTTACCGGTGTACGCTGGACCGACGTGGACTCTATGATATGTTGTGATAGCTTTGAGGTACGTCTTTTTCTGTATCCACTGCTTCAGGTCCTCCAGACCGAAGAAGTCGGCTACAGCCAGCAGCTTGTTGTATCCTACGTAGTCGAACCCCTTCTCCTGAGTCCACAGTAGTGGGTATGTCGATGGTGTCCGGAGGTAGTTCAACAGCGTAGGGAAGACGTCTGGATCTGCGTCGACGGGCAGCGAGCCATCCGGCAGCAGTTCTATAGCGAAGCGCCCGCTTAAGATGCCTGAGAAGTAACCGCAATTCTGGAGAGTCGACTTTCGCGTTCGGAATTTACGGCCATCGACGTCGAGGGTTATAAGGTCGCCCGGGGGCAGCTCCGTGGGTCGCGGAATGTCGAGCGTGTGCTGCGACGGTGCCGAGGAAGCGTGCGCGGCATGCGAGGGGTCAATTTCCATAGCATTGAACGTGTTAGCCATGATATAAGAGGTTTTAAAGGTTTGCGCAAGCTAAGATGAACGATGCGTAGGCAATTGAGCGTGCGATGGGCAAGGACTGCACGACTAGGTGTAGCTGAGGGAAACTTCTCACGGCAGTACCGGTACACATGTGGACGCGCCGCGCTAACCATCCATCAACCTCGCTAAGAGAACTAACCTATTCCCAAACACACGCACTTTGGCATCGCAATTGACTAACTCTTCGGCCGCATTGAATACAATGGATAGTCTCACCCCAAGGGCGTATCCATACAGGAGGTCAGAGAGGAGTCATCGGTGGCCCAGGAGTCGCTAGACGAGCAAAGACGTTTACGGCGCATTAAGGGCGGAAGATTGGGGAGGAAGAGGGGAGACTGAAGAGACCGTCGAAACGTGTGATTGTGAATTGCAGCAAAATTTTAAAGAGGTTGAGGAGGGCAAACAAGAGGGGTTTGTTGCGCTGAATGCACGTTGTCAAGCAATTTTGATTTAGCACGATATGCGTAATTTCGGAGCTATTTACAACATGGTAAAGTAGACCTCGAAGCTATGTTCTCCATCTCCCTTGTTTCCACGTCTCTTCTCCCTAACCATCGCGCTTGTCTTTGACCTCAAGACAGAAGATATCCATCACCAAACGCACCACACCTTGATGGAGTTCCCCAGCCTTCCCATCCCCCATCCCCATGCTCAATATCACCTCCGATATCACCTCAAGCGCATAGTCATGATATAGTTCCCGCTCCTGCAAGTACTCCTTATCCTTACCTTTGTTGCAGTCATTGTGCTGGCGATCCCAGTATCGGATGTTCTCGCGGTGGTGCAGTATCTTGCGAATAGCTATTTGCGCTTTATAAGAGATCAAGGGCGCGTTGTCGATGATGAGGATTGTGTCCCCCCGTGGCGGGTGAATGATGGGGCTGGAGGGGGGCGAGGTTGTCGACTGTTCCGGGTCATCCAAGAATCCCATGATTTCGTGGTTGATGTTGAGCAAAGCTTGCTTTTTGATAGCGAGGAGATACGATCGTGTCGTGGCTAGACTGATCTGGCTCTCTTCTTCATCATCCGCTTCATCCTCTGTAGTTCCACTTGCGAGACGTCGCCCTCCGGTTCCTTGCCGCGCCCTTTTCTTCCCTTTGGCATTCTTAGTTTCATCATTCTCGTCCCATCCACCAAAGGGCTTCGTGTTGTCGATCTTACTCAACCGCACTGTCTGCGGGGGAATGATTCCATCGGCTTCGCGCTGCTTCCGACGTTCAATAATGAAGTCGGTGACTCGCGTAGTATCATGGTTTATTAAGATGCTAATATCGACGCCGGCTTCTTGTAGTAGCGCCAGCATCTCATGCCTGTTGGAATGGCCGCGCCACGATGCCGCGCTCCAGTTGTTGTCTAGGTGCGCTGCATCCTTGCGAGCTGGAGCTTTGAACTGGTGGGCTTTGGAGATGGCGGCTATAGGCTGAGGCGGACGGGGTAAGCTGACCTCTTGGTTCAAGAGTTCCTTATCTGTAGTGTTGGGTGCTGAGGACTGAGGTTCCGATGCGTTCTGCATAGCTGATGTATTCACAGTAGTTGACGTTTTTATCTGGTTGAGTTGAGGTAATCGCAAGTTGAGTGTAGTTGACAGGAGTGGTCGACGCTCATGCCTTATTGTCTGTGGTGGTCAATACTGTGCATTTCACGTATAGTTGCACCTGACGTGAAAAAAGCGAAGAAGAACATGAGTAGTGAAAGGCGTAGCCCTGTCTCACACCAAGCATGGGAAAACACCAGTATGCAAGTGGCCATTCATGCCCTCACGTGCGTGTATTGACCTAGTCTTATAGCATTGGTGTATTTATCTCACAAAAGAGATATTGTCATCTGATGTCAAGGAGGAGAAGAAGAATATGTAAATTGTATTGGGAGCTCTTGAAAAGTCGTAGCGACAGTACGTGGAACAGTTACATCAAATAAGCAAGTAGGTCAAGCTGGAAGCTATAGCATTCATCTGTTCTAGTATTACTTCCCTAAAAACCCCCAAACACGTCTGAGGATAAAACTATTGTTCTCAAGACTTTTAGAAGAATGATTTCGATCTCGGAAGCGATTTATGCTTTGGAGTTTTCACTTTTGTGTCAGCTCGGCAACTTTGTTGAATATCTCTCCAACAATGTTAATAGCCTCAATATATCTACCGAGTCCCTCTCCTTCGATCTTTATGCCGATATGTACGGCTAACTCTATACAGAGCTTCTCGTGAGACCTCTTCGCGTTTTTCAGTGTTTGAGCTGCTTCCCCACTGAGCTTCCTCGGCGGATCTCCCAAGGAGCTAATAGTATCGGAATGTTGAAGGATTTGGCGAATCAACATCAGGGCCTGAACTGTAGTTATATCTGTACAGTTGTCGCGAAGCATGGTCTGACGATCGATCTTCGAGTGTAGATCTCTGGCAAAGTCGGGCGATTCAACGTCGGACAAGTCAAAGTCCTCATAATCTTTGGTTTGTCCAGCTTTGGCATCTGAGAGGGCCAGATGTTTCATGTCGAGAAGGTGTGTTTTGACTGCTTCTAGGCTATAGAGGTCGGGAGATATCTCTCGTTGCTGTTTGTGACTTCGATTCCGCCTTCGGCTTCGCGCGTGTTTAAGCTCCTGTTCGGACGAACAGGCTACTCTGATCTGAGTGTCTTCTTGGGCTACCTGAGCTTTTGCGACGGAAGTACTAGCTTTAGTCTTTCGCTCTCGCGTCTTGCGAATACCCTTCTTAAAGGGGTGTAATGCAGCTTCCTGACGTTCGCGTTCATGTCTTGTTGCAACAATGACTTCCGCGATTTCTTCTCCAGTCTTTCCCGCCATTGCAGACACGTCTCCACCTAGGTCCTGCAGCAAATCAAGCATTTCACCTACATTCGAGTAAGTTATATGTAAGGCTTGTGCCATTTCGGCATCGGGGCGGGCGTTGAGGAAGTGGTCGGTATCGGCAGTTTAATCGGAGGCTGGAGTTGTAGTTGAAAGGAGAAGTTGCGGCTGATTGAGAAGTGACATTAGCTGAACGAGTTGGCCGTGGTGTGCTCGACAAGTGTGTATAGATTGTACGCATTCGGCTAAATCACTCGTCGGATGCGAAGAGTGAAAGTTTCTATGGCGGATGGAGTGCATTGCAGAACGCTCACGATGAAATGCCTATGAATTTATGGCTGGCATCAGGCCGCGGAGATATAGTACAGGTGTTCCAGAAGGCATGCATTGAACCCAGCACGTGCAACCTCCTCAAACGTCGGAGGAGAGAGAAGAAAATCATTCAGTAAGAAAAGGCCTCTGCGGTCAGTTTGGTACCGTCCTGCGTGGTGAAATCGATGTCGTTGGCGTATCTGAACGTTGGCTTTGGGTCTTCGCTGCATATAGGCTTAGGCATCTTCTCTTTTTCTATTGCGAGGCTTGCTAGAGATCGAGATACACGCGGCGCACTCTTTAGGAGCAAATTCCGTTGATTCGTAATATGCTATGAAGTGTATTTAGGCCATGTAGGACCACATGGTTAGAAGAACTATGATGGACCGCACCCTCAACCATATCTAACCTCCCCAGTACCCTCTCTAAACCAATCGTCGCTCACTAATCCCTCCTCAGCAGTCGCATAATTGATGACAGTACTCTTCGTCGTCGTGTATGCTTGGTACGCATCAACACCGTTCTCGCTTCCCACACCTGAGCTCTTGATGCCACCCCACGGCGAGCTAGGATCATTCCGATGATGCGTGTTCACCCAGCAGATGCCGCTCTCGATGGCCTCTGAGACCCTAAATGCTTGCGACAAGTCTTGTGTCCAAATGGCTGCGCCGAGGCCAAACTCGCTGTCGTTCGCGAGCTCTAGAGCTTCTTCTTCGGTGTCGAACCCAACAACGACGATGACTGGGCCGAAGGCTTCTTCCTTCCATATCCTTGTCTCTACGATCTTCTTGGATGCGCTGTCGGCGAGTATTGTGGGAGGATAAAAGTAGCCTTTGCTGAAATCGGTGCCGTCTAGGGTTGAGGTGCCGCTCATTCTTTGACCACCAGTAACAACGGTCACTTGTAGAACGATGGCATCTTTGACTAGCGTCAACACGTTGCCTAGCTGCTTTGCAGAGATGAGCGGACCCATCATGGATTCTGCGTTCTTCGGTGAGCCGATTCTCTTCTCTATGCTTTGTGCCTTGACTTTGAGCTTCTCCACCACTTGGGAGAGCACGCTATTGTGCACAATGATGCGGGTCGCTGCGACACAGGTCTGACCGGACGCAATAAAGCTAGCAAAGACGATGCCGTTGACCGCTAGGTCAACATGAGCTTGTTCAAAGACTATGAGTGGTGCTTTTCCACCCAGCTCAGCGGTGTAATGTGCAAGGTTTTGGCCAGCAATAGCACCAATAGCTCGCCCAGCGGGTGTGCCCCCAGTAACATCCACCTTCTTGACCAAAGGGTGCTCTACGAGCGCTTTACCTGTTGATAGTCCATCGCCAGGAAGAACGTTGAATACGCCATCAGGTAAGCCCGCCTCTTTCATCAGCTTTCCCAGCTCAATGCTCGTCAGCGGTGTTAGCTCGCTGGGCTTCAGCACAATGGAATTCCCTGCAGCCAGCGCAGGCGCAATCTTCTTGACCGCGATCAACATGGGATGGTTGAACGGCGTGATTTGCGCAACTACACCAAGAGGCTTACGATCGATCCAGTTATGCAGCTTTCCAACGGTAGGTAAAACCGATCGCTCCTCAGTGCGGATAAGGGCGGCGTAGTACTTGAACCATTTGACCAGCGTCGGAACTTGCGCATTCATCTCACGGATCGCACGACCAGTTTGGCGAACTTCCAGCTCAATAAGTTGCGGTAAGTACCTCGTAAGAAGTTCAGCGATCTTGTCGAGCGTGTCCGCCCGCACATGGCGCGGGGCTTTGGACCAGACGCCAGACTTGAAGACTTTGTGAGCAGTCTTGACAGCATGGTCGACATTCGCAGCTGATGCAGCATGGCATTGTGCGAAAACCTCACCCGTCGCGGGATCTTCGACGGCGAGTCTGTGTTGCGATTAGCAATTGCGAAGCGTCATGATTGAGGGGTTCGCTGACTGACTGCTCCGCGTCGCCCGCCGTCTCCTTCCCCTCCACCCACATAAGGTACGTGTCGATCGATGTGCCACTCATCTTGACGTGCGGATTTGTTTGTTGATAAAATAAAAAAATAAACAGAAAGACTGGACGAAAGGTGAGGTTGTTGCGGAGGTGGCCGACAAAGAGTGGATCGCGATAAGGTAGCGGCGGCTTGGCCCCCAAGCTTCGTCGCACCTTCACCTTCCTAAACCTAACATTCTACTCACATCGTGAGTCTCATTTCATCTCATTTCAATTTACTCGACAGCAAGGACACAGTGGCCAGAGTCAGTTGAGGTTTGAATGTTGATGCATTTGCCTATGCTTGCACCTGCCGGTCCGATTGGGTACCGCGACGATGAGCACTTATACAAGAAGATTACCAGCGCTTGTCTCGGGAGGACACTGTTACAGTTGAAAATTAAAAAAAGATATTCAACGCTTCTTCTTCGTCCTTATAACTTCTTCTTCATCTCAGCGCGATGCCTTTTGTCGTATCGGACCACTACCCAGCAGCCTTCTACTCCTCTACAACTATACTTCGGTCTGCTGGATTTTAATCGTCTTAGTAATACCAACCTCTTTGTCCTTCCTCTCTTGAAGCTCAAACTCGTGTTTCGGGGCAAGACCGGCCTCATCTGACCGAACCGAAGGAGTTTTCGTCCTACCGTCCCGTGAGGAGTTTCGGGAGCGGGATAACGAGGCCCGCGATGAGTTGATGAGGGAGCGAAGTGTGGTGATGACAGTTGTCTCGCGGAGAATGTTACGCCACGACGATACACAGCCAGGGACGCAACTAACCATGACAGTGACATAAAGCTCGACCAGACTATTCTTCCGTTAGTCACTATATCAGAGTTCCAGAGTAGCAGGAGATTTGGCATACACGGTGATGTATGTTGCTGCTGCAACCCAGGTAGCGTCGCCACTGGTTGGGCTGCGCTTGGAGCGGTACACTGATATACGGAAGTAGAGACCAAGAACCGTAGACACTGTCGCTACAATGCCCGTCATGAAAACGGCAGATAGACCAATCCTCTTGCGGAACGAAAGGTTCAGCTTCATAATGATCGGGACCGGCAAAATCAGGAGGAAGATATCGAAAGCCACATTGACGGCACCTATGCCAATCGCCATCTTATCAGCTTTACCGATCTTCGCTGCCAAAGTAAGATCCCATTTTTCGTTGCCGTACGGAATGCTGTAGACCAAGTAGACAGGCACCATGGATCCGTAAATGCAGGCCAGGATGACGATGGTGCCCCAGGCTGTGTAGCGCATCCAAGCCATGGTGTTGAAAATACGCAAATACAGCGTGCAGATGGCTGCTTTGGCGAAAAACATGGCTGGGCCGTATATTATGCTGAGCGCAGCATTCCGTTTAAACCATACGTCGTTGAGCAGGGAAATTGGCGTGTCCCATGCATGGCGTGCCGTTTTGTTCGCTACTTTGCATCAGCATTGCAAATCATACACATGGGATTTTAGCGTCCCAGAGCATACTTGAGGGCGAGACCTACATAACATGATAAGAATTCCATAACCGGAAGACAGAATCAATGCTAAGATACAACAGTCTTTTTACGTGCTTCATTAGTTATTTGCTCAATGCTTTCAATTCTTTTGGAGCATAATGCATTTGCAACTCACAGTCATCAGTCTTCAGCCCCCGTTCTTTTTTGATAACAGATAAGATTCTCAGACCCACAAGGCCACATGCGAGCACCATCATAGTGCTAGTTATACCATAAGTGACTGCTGCCAGTGATGGTGGGTCCACAAAGTTTGGCGGTGCACCGCTGGGATTTGGAGCAATTGGGACCTTGGAAAGATCCGTACCAGGAGGAATAGCCAACGACATTTTGAAGACCTAGGTATGATCACCTATTCCAAAAGGCGATTGGAAAGAAAAGAATAGGGCAAAGAGAAGGAGTAAATTGAGGTTGCGATACTTTTCTCTTTGCGGTGATTGCGGGGAAGAATGACCAGGTGGCCGCAGGACCTGGAGAAAACGGAGTTGAAACAATACGCGAAACCAAGTCACCAGCTTCACAGTGGGTTCAACTTCGAGAACAGCGTAGATTGGTATGGGGAGCCGCAAGGCCTAGGCGAGTGTGAACATACGTTCAAAAGCAGCGGGCGCATTCAAACGCGGTGAACTGGAGGATCGCAGGACTGGAAATTCACGCCACCAGATGTGCTGGGGCCAAGTGCGTTTAATCCATCAAAGGAAGTTGGTACTACTTTACTCCCATCAAATACAGAGCTTTCATTCTCGGCAACCGAAGAAGTGTGGTGGCACAGAACATGTACAAATCTGACATGCATAGAGTACTCTGACCACCAACCAGTCGATTAGTGACAAGAGCCTTGCGAAGTAATCGGCAGTGGCGGCCGCTACCTATAACTTCTCTCTCAAGGAAAAGGGAGCTCAGCGCTAAAACGGGGCCACATCCCTTCCCATGTAATAAGAGAATTCCGACGGCGGGGACTATCTTCTCTGTGCCCCATGTCTGGGTATCCCTGTATGTCCGCAATGGACGCGTAGTCCGGATTGAAAGGACTCTTTAATTAGCCTACGCGTGACCGGCGCGCAAAGGCGCCAATCGACGGTCCCTCGTTCTCTAGATGCCCAGGTGGGTATATGGGGCTGACGGGTGTGTCCTGTTCCAGGCTGACTGGCCTCGCTTACGGTTACATTGAACGCCGGCCCCCGCAGCCATAGGCGCATTCAAACGGCCCCTCACATATTCTTGTTTTGGAGCAAGTGATTCGATGCTGGAGCGTCCGAACGGACATGCACAACGGCTCTTTTCACATAACAGCGATATAACACCCCGGAGTATATACCTACGTTGCCGCTTTTCCCCAACGCGTGGTCTATCCCTAGCTACCTAATCGGATACCTGGAATGTCGTTATGCAGCATATAGTACGTCGCAAGAACGTGGATGCCTTCTTTCCCAGCCTGAGGGTTCGATATTTGATTAATTTCCGTCCCCTGAAGATTTCCGTAGCTGTGGGATGGAGGCGCTCAACGATTCTCGTTTGCGGCGTACGAGCGGGCCACCTAAAACACATGGCTATGTAGCGCAGTGTTGGTACGACACGGGTCTTTCCTTTGAAAGATGGCATGTGCAGCTGCCTAGTTCGATGCGGAGCCACATCATGTGCCGCACGACGTGGGGGATGCGCAAGTAGTACAGCATTGCAACGTGAGCCACAACAAGTCTCTTTTCGTGTGCGCTCCGGTGCTACTGTGCACGCGAACATAACAGCAGAGTGAATGAATATAGAGCCGGGAGTACGTAGGTTGCGAGATTGCTGAATTGTTGCAAACAAAAATATCTGGCCCAGGAGTTTAGATGCACCCTACCAAATGGCTGCGAAAAGACCGAGTCGCCCATAGTATCCCCACCTGATATCTACAATTGGTTAAACTTTCCGTGCCGTTCTTGGTACCTTGACCATCCACCACAGCAAGAACGCCAGTCCAATGTTGATGCAATTGTACGCAACTGTTATACCCCAATTGCGCCACCGTTGTGAGAAATAGATGCCATACGTCGCTAAGAGAGCATCGGTATTCGCATATTCGCAGACCTGGCAGTCGGCAGTTGCGTCGGGATTCAGAAGCTGTACGCCGCTACTTGTAATGTATGAGGCAAGATAGGAAGCACAGGTATCGCCGGATGGGATGGCTGGAATATGTGCGAGATTCTTCCGCGCACATACAATTTTCACGCCAGACAGACCGACGGAGATGATACCGGAGATGTAGTATGAGAGAGGCGTGGCGCGATACATGAAAATCCAAAACCGAGGTAGTGCATATGGCGAAACTAGCACACTGGATTTTGTCAGTACGATGTGCTCTACATTGAATTATAGAGACTTACCCAGAGAAGATCAAGGATAGCATGAAGAGTAAATTGGCGATGTTGATACCCGTCGGTATGTCCGGCATGATCGTCATAAGCATCTGTGACATCGTCTGGAATAGGATCATGAGAGACCAGATAAACAAAAAGGTCAAACCACCTCTCTCGTTCAGTTCTCCCAATGCAAGTGCGTTTTGCCACATGCCGAGCGGATAGTACCAGCACACAAAAGCTATGACGCTGACAATAGTCTGGGATAGCAACTCTACGAGGATGTTGGAAGTCAGGAACACGACCCAAGAGTAAGTTCGCGATTGGCGCTCGCGGATTTCGTAGAGCGTGCGGTTCTCGTGAAAGCGCTTCATGATGAGCTGAACGTGGGCACCAAAGATCGTGGTGAGAATGAACAACGAAAAGACCTGGTTTTGGATAGCTTGTGGAGAAACTCCCGACTTCCAGAATGAGACTCCGTTGATGAATGTCTGCGCATGTGTTAGAGATTTGCAGGTCTTTCAAGGGTCTGGCGAACCTACGACGCCGAAAGTGCTGAATAGCTTGGACCAAACATAACTTGGAGAGCGCCAGTCGTGCACGTACGCTCTCTTGGTAACTACAAGTAACTGATTCCAGAGTGACATAGCGAACTCGGATGATGGTACCTCTGCGTTTTCTGCACTCGCTTGGGCGAGTTCATTTTGCATGGCTTCGCATTCCTTCAGTGCGGCAATCCGTTCTGCCGACTCGCTCCAGATTTCTGCCCAGTTTTTCGAGGGGCCATCTGCTTCGTCGGACTGGTTAGACACATTAATCATCCACTCGGCAGGATTCTCTGCGGCAGTCAAATGTCTAGCTCCGTGATGTTCGAAGTAGTTAACCATGGTCTCAAATTGCCTCCCGAGATCTCCAAAGTAAAGCGACTTGCCCTCTGATAGCAACAGTAGGCGATCGAAGTGTGAAAGCAGCGGTGCTGACGGCTGATGGATGACGCAGAGAATAGCTTGGCCGTGATCAGCCAGCCGACGAAGGAGCTTGATGATAGACATGGAGGAATCGCTATCAAGCCCGCTTGTCGGTTCGTCAAGGAACAGCAGGAGATCAGGGCGAGCGGCAAGTTCCACTCCAATTGTAACCCGCTTTCGCTGCTCAATATTGAGCCCTTCACCCGGCACGCCGATTACGGCATCTACGAAGCCATCTCTATCAATGTCAAGAAGAGAGATGACAGTCTTGACCCAATGTAGCTTTTGCGCTTCAGAGTACTTGGGCGGTTGACGCAATAGCGCGCTGAACTCGAGTGCTTCCCGAACGGTCATAGTATTGAGATGTAAATCTCGCTGTTGAACGTAGCCAACCCTTCGAGCGAAGGCAAGGCCTTGGAAATGGGTTGCCACGAGCTTTTCTCCGCTGATTACTCCAGTAGTGGTTCGATCTGCGAGAACATTGAGTAATGACGTTTTGCCCGCGCCAGAAGCACCCTTTGTAGTGTTAGCTAGGGAACTGGAGCTATATTGTGCCAATGTTCATCTTACCATCAAAGCAGTCATGGTCCGCGGCTTGACCCAACCTTCAATATTATCGAGTATTCGTTTCTGCGTCTTACCAATCTTGATCTCGTAACTCAGATTCCTCCAGACAAATGTAGCGGCGTCACCGTCTATCATATGGCCTGCATCATAGACCTCCGATTTTTCAAGCACTTGATCCAAACCCTGATTCGGTGTGAGACTCGGAGGCTGGCTTTCTTCATCATTCGTGATCCTGCTCTTGACCATCTTCTTTTTCGGGAAGAGCAAAATCTCGCCACGCGAAGGCTGCAAGGAGATGAACTCGGAACAGAATACGTAAACACATCCATAGAATATCATGAGGGCGACCATGATGCCGAGGTTCCTCCAAAGGTGTTTACTTTGGTAGCCCCAAATCTCAAACATGTAAGCATCGCCAAGGGTGACGTCGGATCCTGGCGCAGACCCAACTGCGGTGCAGGCCTTCTGACCGAGAGGTGCATCGCTATAGTCCGATCCAGCCGGAATGTATTTGGCGCATGAGAAGGTTCGTCCAGAGAATTCGTTGATGACTAGGCTCTCAAAGCCGTAGTAGACTGGGTTGATGTACGAAAACCACTTGAGCCAGGGACGCATTTCGCCAAATGGAACGACGAACCCACTATAGAGTACAAGAAGTAAGGAAAAGACTGCGCCTGGCGGTTGTGAACCCTCCAGCGTGCGTGACATTGCACCCATTGCCCGATAAATCATCGAGCCATTGAGTAGAGCGACCAAAGCGAACAGGTAGAAAGTGAAAAATGCTCCAGGGGTCCGACGAAGATTTGCGAGAAAGTAAAGCGGAACATTAAAGACCAAAGTGAGTAGGAGCTTATTTGGAAAGTCTACGAGGACCGATGCGACAGCCTCTGCTAAAGGGCGGTAGAATGCATAACGCAGATGTTTCTCGATCATCGGTCGAGTATCCCAGATGGCGATACACTGTTTGAAATTAGCGCAACTTAACGTGCATCAAGAACAGAGAGACTGACCTCGAATCCAGCGAGAGATGTGTTCAGAAATATTGTGATGAAGAGAAGAACTCCTCGCCCAAAGAAACTGTTTGTGTTCTCTTGCATGTTGTAGAACATGCTGCCGAGAATGAGAGATATGACCAGGTTTCCAATGAGTGCAGATATTGGAGCATTCAAATCGTTTTTCAGCCTTAGGAAACCTCGCGAGGCGCACAATGATATCTGTGTCGGAACTGATACGACATAGGGTAGGAGGGAATTGTTACCCGCGTGCTTTTTGAGTGCTTCTGCGTTGGCAAATGGATGTATTGCATCGTACTTGTTGACTTGGCGCCGCAACTCTGCGGCTACTGCAGATGATGCCCAGGTACTTGCAAAGTCGTCGGCCGAGGTTGGAACCTGGCCTGGGAAGTCTGCACGAATGAGGCGGTCTTCAGCCTTGGTAACCGAAGTGAGAAAGTCGGGTGTGGTGGACCAGTTACGGGAAGTGAGGCCAAGGTTCGTGAAGTAGGATCTTGCTCCCTGGGTAGGGCCGAAATAAATCTGATGACCTTCATGAAGGACTAGGACTTTCTCGAAAAGCTAGACGCGATTAGGTCGAATTATATGGCCTTCAATTATAGGAAAGTACCTGGTATATGTCCTCGCTTGCTTGATACAGTGTGACAATAGCTACTGAGCGGCGTCGGGTCGTCTGCCGACGCAGCGTCTTGACAAAGTCCAGGGCGTTCGAGCTGTCGAGTCCTCTCGTGCTATTGTCCCAACATTGAAAGTTGCTGTCACATACGAGGATTTCCTATAGTGTTTTAGTGATTTTAAATTTGAGCAGAAAGAAGTACAGGACATACCGCAATACTTGCACGTTTTCGCTCACCGCCGCTCACGCCCGGGATAAGGTCGTTTCCCATCTTGGTATCAAGAGCTCTCGATAGTCCTAGCAATGTGGCGGACGACTCCGCCCTCTGCTGAATATCCTTCTGGTCATAGCTAACATTTCGCGCACTGGCGGCGAATTCAAGGGTTTCGCGCATGGTCAGGGTCGGGAAGTGGAAGTCTAGCTCCGCTTGATAGATGCATTTCCCTCGCATTTTGCCATGCATAGCCGCGCGTGAAATTCCTACGTAATTTCAGTGAGATCGATTTCCAAAGAGAGTCGGAAGTTCCTGACCTTGGTAATTGAAGGCTGATTGCTGGTCAACGACAAATCCATGTGTCTGACCAGCCAGCGTCTTGAGAAGTGTAGTGCATCCACTGCCTGGTTTTCCAAGCACCAAAAGCATCTCTCCAGGCATAACAACGCCTTCTATGCCTTTCAAAATATCGATTCGGGCTTCGGGTATGCGCCTTATCTTGCTTAAAGTTTGCTGGACGTATGCAAAGAGGAAGCTGGCGACCGTCTTCTGGTAGTCGGTCCGCCGCGAGAAACCATGTACATGGACATTATGGAAGGCAACGCTTGTTTCGCTCTTATCACTGCTTTCTGTCAATTTTTGATGTTGCCCTTGATGCGCGAGAGAAAGCTTACCTCTCCTTGCTTGAGTCGGCGATGGCCGTTCCTTGTGGATTGAGCTCTTGGAGCTCTTCTTCGACGCTCTGCGCGCCTTTCTTGTCGGCGACCTTCGCCATGCTGACCTACGGGTGTAATGATTGCAAACGTTGCTGTGCAATAAATGGCGGCCCTGGGGGGGAAAACAACGCCAACCCAACAAGGTAAGCGCCACTAGCACTAGCGGGCGATCAGTAGGGAAAGAAGGAGCACCGGGGCAGCGCATCAACGCCCGCGACGCATCAGCTCTTTGTTACATCAGCCGCGAAACACTGTCACACACCATCAATCACAACCCTTCGTATTTCGGGTATTATCATTCTTGCTTACTATGTGACTGGGGTCATGGTGGGGACATTGTTTGTGCCCCGTAGCGCAAGCCCCGCCGTTTGGTCGTCAGTGTCGCTAGCAAAGCAGACTGCTGCGCCGCGCAATCTAATTGCTGACCCTACACTCCACTTCGAGGCATGTGCATCGCTATTGTCTTGGTTCTCGGTCGGCCGTTGCCGTTGGCGCAACGGCATGGCTGACTGTTTGTATTGATCTGCGCTTTGCGTCGACGAGACCCGAGCCTACAGCTTTGCAGCAGCTTGCTTCTCCAGTTACCTACAAACGCCTTCATCGTTATCCAAGCCTCCTAGCCACCTATCCCCAAACTCTGCAGCCGCTGGTACCCTTCACCATGGGCGTTTCCGAGTCCATCGAAGCTCTCAAGGCAATCTCCGCGCGCCTAATTGTTCTCCCAGGAACTGAAGAGTACAATGAGGTCAGCGGTACCTATCTTTCAACCTTCGAGAGCGATCTTGCGCCTGCTGCTTTTGCTCTGCCAACTAGTAAAGAAGAGGTTGTCGCTGTTGTGAAGGCGCTGAAGCCCTTTGCTAGTAATGTTTCAGTAGCCATTTGCGGTGCAGGCCAGCAACCAGCGGCAGGCGTTGCCAATGTTGCGGGAGGCATCACAGTCCACCTGCGACGCTTCAAGGGCATTGAATTGAGCCCAGATCGAACATTCGTCTCCATATCTCCTGGTGAGACTTGGGGTGCGGTGTTTAAGAAGCTCGAGCCTGAAGGCCTGGCAGTAAGTGGGAGTCGGGCGGGTACTGGCGGCATCGGTGGCCTTGCTACCCACGGTAGGTGAGGAAAAGCTCCGCATCGCCCTCACTTTACTCATTGGGATGATAGGTGGTATCTCTTTTTTCTCATCTGAAAGGGGTTTCATTACCGACGATGTCGTCAACTACGAGATCGCCCTTGCAAGTGGCGATGTTGTCAATGCAAACGCGGAGGAGAATAGTGATCTATTCAAGGCGCTGAAAGGCGGAGGCGGCAGTAACTTCGGGATCATCACACGTTTCGACTTCGCAACCTTCAAGCAGGGCAATATATGGGGCGGCAAGTTTATGTACTTCCCTCAGAGCTTTCCACAACAGCTCGAACGCATCGTAGAATACCTTAATGGCCCTAGCCCCGACCCCAAAGCCCAGGTGCGGATCAACATTGGCTACGCAGCCGAGCTCGGTGGCATGATGTGCATGAACGATCCTACGTACACCAAGCCAGAAAAACCAGAAGGGTTTGCCCTATTCACAGACATCGAGCCACGTGTGCCCCAAGTTGATACGCTCCGTATTACTACAGTATCAGAGTTGGCGAATGAGCAATCTGAACAGTCCGAGTACAAGAAGAGGTAAGCTGGCTAACTTACTTTGACTGCGTTCTCACGGCTAACAAATTATGTCAGGGTCATCTATCTAACTACGACACTGAAAGCAAACGCTGATGCGCTGAAGATGACCTTAGACAAGTTCAACAAGGGTTTTGAGCCCGTCAAGTCAGTTTCCGGACTAATATACGCTGCCACCTACGAACCCTTTCCAGTCTCATTACTCGAAGCCAGCGCGGGTAATTCGCTGGGCCTCGATGCCAAGAATGGCCCTCTCGTCCTCTTCCTGCTCTATACTTCGTGGAGCAACAGTGAGGATGATGACCTCGTAATCAAGGCCAACAAGGAGGTTCTCGATGATATCAAGAAGGAGGCGGAGGCGATGGGACAGCTGTCACCATACACGTACATGAACTATGCGTTTCCGGACCAGGATCCCATCAGTTCGTACGGTTCTGAGATTAAGAAGCAATTGCAGGCGGTCAGTCAGAAGTATGACCCCGAAGGCTTCTTCCAAAAGACCGCCAGTGGAGGCTTCAAGCTGTTTTAATTGGCCATGGAATCACATTCACGCTGCAGCCTATAGAGTCTAGAAACTTCATTCATGGGGGGCAAAAAAGCGCCCAGCTCCAAGGTACGCTGTCTCACATTTCAAATCTGGGATTTTGCTGGCCACCATCAGAGACAGAATCAACACATTGGCTTACCTCACCTTGACTCACTATTACGTCTGAATATCATACATTCCTTCTGCATAAAACCATTGAACAGTGGAGCACAGCCACATGCCCGGCTCGACGACAATGGGGTCAGATAGCGCAGGCACGAAGTAGTAGCAGCTAGTATCTAGCTACATCTGCAGCTTATCCAGGTAAGTGACAGCTGTTACAGCAATCCATCTACTCCTCGGGACGGTCTAGCGTTGGCGGGTCAGACTGTCTAAGCGACCACGTCGTAGTCACGTATCTACGCAACCGATGGAACCCCGTCATTGGTTGGTGAACCTTCTGACTGTGCCGCAATATATGCGTCCCGGCTGAATTCGAATCACAAATCTCTACGAACAAACGCATTGCCAGTGACACGAGGGCAGTAAAATGTTCCAGACTCCTTCCGGAAAACCGCTTTGCTGATCCGACGATTTGCCTTTCTTGTAGGCGAAGTACCATATACATCTCGAGCGGCCTAGACAGCTTGTCTACAAACCGAGGAAATGGATTATCCGTAGGCACGGTTCGAGATTGCGTACCATATTAATCGCATTTGCAGTATAGAGATTAGTTGGATCTATGCAGTGTTCGTTTTTTATGCCGGTGCAGCGATTGCGGAGAGCACTTGCCGTGAAATGAAACGTGAAGGTAGTACGCTAATTTTGATAGTCCCCGGAACTAAAGCCAATGATCCAGAGCCAAAGAGTGGAGCTAATAGTGGGGAAACCAACCGCTGGCCTAGGCACATCACATGCAGACTCTACTACGCCGCATAGTCACAGCACAGTCAGCTATCTGAGGGGTGCTGACAGTGAGACCCGTTAACATTCGTTTATCAATCAGGCTTGTGCAACGCCACTAGAATCAGCCTTGGAGCCTTTTGATCCTCCAGCCCGTCTTGGCTATGATGGATATGCGCCCACTATCTAACTCCGAGTTTTTAACATGCGTGTCTCGGCTCAAAGATGATGTGATTGCATGCTGGGGTGAAGTCCTGCAAGGCAAACTATATTGCCATTCCGAGAAGGAGAGTAGTGATTATCTCTATCCCCAAGCGGGAAGCCTCGCCTTACGCGGTTGCTGTCTTTGGTGTCCAAGCATGGTCAACTGGCCACTCAAATGTAGCTCGATAGTGTAGGTCCTCAATATAGGTTTACGTTCCAGTACTTCCGCTGTAGAACCCAGGGTGGGGGAATCGGACACCGAAAGCGAAATCTACAATACCACCAGTACGTTTTGGGTAGAAATCCGCGACATTCAAGATGTAAAGCAGAATTTTTAAGCCTGCTTGCCATGGACATGGTTCAATATCAGCGGCGTATGGCTCATAACCTGAAGGATTCACGAATGCACCTCGGAGCTTCGACCTTGAGACAATTTAAGCGGTGAAAGATAACTGTCTCAGCTAGGCGGTCCCAGGGCGCGTACAGTATAGCAAATCGGAGGGCTTGAAACGAGGCAGTGACTGCAATGCTGCGGCGTGGCTGGGGCCGAAAAGAGGCAACACTGTGAGCAGGGCTCGGACATGACAGAGTCAATATTCAACGAGTATGGATATGTTCTGGGCCTAGGGACGGATAAAGAGTTTTGAATCTTACACTAGGTGAGTTATAATCCGGCCCTGTCATTACTTAGTCCTACTATTTCCACCTTTGCTTTGTCTATACTTCACTTGAGATTACCATCATACCAAAACGATAGAATGAGTACCATGTCGATGGATATCTCCAGTTCACCCTTCCCAGTGGTAGAGGTGCTTGGCTGCGCGCTTGGCGGTGTGTTGATCACGCTGATCTGCTGTTACCAAACGATATCGATTTCTCAAGGACCGTTGAGGTGGATGTTTGACTGCTACTTGCGATACAAATTCCTTCTCAGGGGAGATCCCATGATGTCGGCGGAGTATAAGAAGGTAATACCAAATGCATACACACAAAAGTAATTTGACGTCTGACTAGTGACAGGCTAAAGGAGCTGCTTTTAGTGTTGCCGCACCAGATCATGACCATGTTTTCATCAGCTCCAAACAACATCTGAAGGAGTGCCAGAAAGCGAAGAAAGATGAGTTGTCTTTCCTCGCCGCTACACGTCAGATGTTTCAACCAACCTACACCATGCTTGGACACAACTGGCTTGATGAACGTGGTGCTGAGGGTATCGGTTATGTCAAGGCTGTTGGAACTCTACTACCAGAAAGAATGCGGGAGATAATGCCAAACATGCGCTTCAACATCAAGACGTCATTCAATAGACTGCTCAGAGACCAGTGCAACCCTGGTACGTTTACATCCAGCCTATTGCACAAGTAGAGCAGTGACTGACCCTATCAGATGGTAGCAAAGTCATGCCAGCTCCAGCGCTCATCAAGAAAGTCATGTGCGACTTGAACGGCTACGCGTTTTTCGGGAGCGAACTAGGTCAAGACAAAGCCTTCATGGAGACCGTCCTAGAGTACAATGAGCTTGTAGTGATTGCCTCTGAAGTTCTTCGCATTACACCAACGTTTCTCAAAGGGTAAGGTACCCTATTATCGAATTGCTTGCTTCACATCACTAACTCGTACTCTCTAGATGGGTCGGAACCTTCTTTAGGGACCGAGGTGGGATTCAAGCTAGAGTGTTCAAGATGATCAACGGGGTCGTCGAGACGCGGCTACGAGAAAAGGCAGACAGGGAAGCCGGTCTTATTGATACACCTGCTCCTGTAAGTTCACCTCCACCAACACCGAGCCAAATGTCTCTTGAACAAACACCAACTCATTTATTAGAGTGACCTTGTCACATGGACAATTGACACCGCCCCCACAGAGCTGAACTGGGGCGCCCGTCGGATCACATACGAGGTAATCGCCCTTTGGTTTGGGTCTCTGCACGCCCTATCAGCAACAACGTCCTACGCTCTGTACGACCTCTGCCTCTATAAAGAGTACCTCTCGCCCCTCCGCGAAGAGCTCAGCAGCGAAGAGTTCACCAACTTCATGAATACAACCCAAGGCCTGCCCCTCCTCGACTCCTTCATCAAAGAATCCACGCGACACAACCCCATGGAAGCCATGTCCGGCCGCCGCCAAGCACTCAAAGACTTTTACTACTCAGACGGCACGAAAGTAGCAAAAGGCGCCTGGACATGTGTCCCCGCTAAAGCTATTCTACAAGACGAGCAGTACTTCCCTGATGCGCTGCGCTTCAACGGCTTTCGCTTTGTGCCGCATAAGGCGAATGTACCAGACGGCGTTCGCAAGGCGCTACAGCCTGAGGGCCCCTCGAAGCTCACTGACATCTCACCACATTATCATAGTTGGGGCATTGGCTCTGTAGTCTGCCCTGGTCGCTTCTATGCAAGTGTGGCGATGAAGCTTGTTCTCGAGCATATTGTGCAGAACTATGAGGTTGAGCTTGTGGATCCAAAGGCGGAGAGGGCGAGTATTTGGCGGAGTTATGTGCTGCCGGTGGAGCGCACGAAAGTACGATTCACACCTCGGAGTGCTTAGTCTCATATTTGTTTTGATATTTCATACTATCAAAGTTTCTAGGTGGCGTCTGTATTTTCAGTACCTCCTGCTCTTTCCTGCTTGGGATGCTGGTATCCTTCCCTTGGCTTGCAGGTGGATGCGCTTTCAGACAGACGATGTTTAGCGCGACTCGTTTTCATTTGATAGTTTCCTATACCTGATGTTGCCCATTATTGTCTCTCTAAATGTGGGCCTGTCAATGCCTCCTAGTTTAAGCCTTCTTCCTTTCACTCAGCGCACGCTTCGTAGCTCGGCGAATGCCTTCCTCTGTAGAAATTATCGGACTATATCCTAGCATCTTCTCTGCTTTCGAAATATCCAATACACAGCTTCCTTCCTTCATCGTATTGATGTTGTACCAGTTAAACTTCGTTGCCCTGACCATGCCCAAGGTGCTCAGCCACAGGAGCCATTCCCATGTAGATGCTGCGAAGAAGAGTACCCAAAACGGCACGACTTTAACTTCATCTGGTGTCGTCTTGTCGCCCGCTTCCGCCCATACCTTTCGCGCAAAGTCGTACCAGCCCATCGGATTCCCGTCTGTGATGGAGAACGCGTGGCCAGAGATGTCTCTGTCTCGCGACGTTGGGGAAAGCAGAGCTTTCGCAGCCAGAACATGGGCATGAGCTGCGTTGTCTATATTGACAATCTCGAAGAGCGCTCTGTTATCCCCAAGCTGCATTTTCTGTTGACCTTTATCGAAAAAGTCCATTACGACCTCCATGTGCTGGTCTCTGCCTCCATATACGATGGGCACGCGCAGAATAGCTGTCTTCAAGGAGTCTCCATTTGCAGCCAGGACCATGGCGTCGGCAATAGCCTTGGTCTTGCAGTATGGATGCGTTTTGCTGGACTCGGTGAACAACTCAATATCGTCTTCGGTGAGGATCGCAGGTGGAGAGTTTGCAATGACCCTATTAGTCGACGTATAGAGCAACGCTTTGACATGTGAACTTTTTTGGCATACGTCCAGAAACATCGATGTTCCCTTCACGTTGCAATCGTAGAGTTGTTGTGGCTCAGCGTTGTAGCGAGGCGAGACCAAGTGGACCACTAGGCGTGGTTTGACATCGTCGATCAACGCTGTGACGCTCTTCTCGTCGCAAATATCGGATTTGCGATATGAAATGTTTGGTATCTGTTGATTGGGATTTCTGCTGGAGACCACGATTGAAGTCCAGCGGCCTGTCTCGAGCAGCCTCTCGACAACAGCAGTGCCCAGGAAGCCGCCGCCGCCCAAAACCAGAACTGTTCCGAGATCCCCAGGTGTTTCTTCCATAGCTCTAGTGGTGGTAATATGCAAATTTGGATGAATGCGTGTTTGCAGTTGGGTTCTATGTTCGTCTCTTCAATCGCAGTCGATTGAAGGTGGCACAGTGTTGAGTGGGGTTAGACTTGTTTAGGACGGCGCTAGCCTTTCCTATGAAGGGAACACGTACATTTTGACTCACGCCGCCCTAGCAAACATGTACTCACAATGAGGTATGGCCTGGACATATCTTTCGACATATAACCCTAGCGCTTACATTGCTATCACCAGTCAAGACCCAATCAAGAGAGGGAGGGGTCAGCCGGCTGCCCTCACTTAGCCTCGCGCGCGGGAAAGAGGGAGACTGCGGGGGGCCATGCCGCATACGCATGCTTGTACCTATTTTAGCCCCAACGTAAAAAGCCGGAGACACATCTCGTTAGCGTCTATATTGCGGCACAGCTGTTGATAACCCGCTGTGTTGTCGAACCACATATTCTATTATTGATTCCTTCGGTCACCGACCGAGAAGTTGTGCATTCACCGGGTCGAAGAGAGGACAGGTACTGCCCGGAAAACTAAACACAGGGAGACTACTACTATTGTGCTAACAGCAGCTCATGGTGAATTCCAGTAGAATGCAAGCAATGAGTCTTGCGCAATGGCGACGCAAACGATTGAGCCACATGGCGAGCTGCGGATTGGATAGGTTTGGGACTAGTGTCAGGGTGCTTCCAAGGTTACCTAGGTAGAGCCTTCCTTTCCCAAGTTTTCTAAAGAAGTGGAACCACCAACTCATTATATTATATTGCGCAGCATATCACGGCTGAGCTTGACCTTACTCTTTACCATCACAGCCTCTGCTATAGCAGAATAATCCTCACTCCAGACCCAAGTTTGCTGCCCGATTCTCACTCCAGATCCCTTCCCCCAAAAACTTCCAGTGTTGCAACATGTCGTTCAAATCACTACAGCCGAAGTCGAATGGATTCGAGGAGCATAACAAATCCTACTTCACAGCCTTCAACAACGACATCTCCCCATCCGCTATTGCATGTCCAGAATCAGCGGATCAAGTTGCGCAACTAGTTCGAGAAGCTGCGCAGTCGAACTCTAAAATTGGAATACGAGGAGCAGGCAACACGCCCTGGAAAGGCGCCGCAAACATCGACAATGGCCTTGTGATCGACATGCGCAACTTGACCGGTGTCACTTTGAATGCAGACAAGACGACTGTATCAATAGGCGCAGGCGAGCGATGGGGTAATGTCTACGAAACCCTCGCACCTGAAGGTCTCGCAACAATTGGTGGTCGTGTGTCTCGTGTGGGCGTTGTAGGCCTAACTCTCGGCGGTAAGTTGACGAAGCTTGTATTCGAGCAAGCGCTGCAAACTGACATATGCAGGCGGACTATCTTACTTCTCAGGACGACGTGGTTTTGTCTGTGATGCAGTCACCAATTTCGAGGTAGTGCTCGCTTCTGGTGAGATTGTGAACGCCAACAAAACCACTAACCAGGATCTCTTTGCTGCGCTGAAAGGCGGTAGTAACAACTTCGGAGTCGTAACTAAGATTGACTTCCCCACTTTCCCGCAAGACAAGCTATGGGGAGGTATGACGGTTCACCCAGGGACGTCTTATCCAGATGCCGTACGCGCTCTTCACAGTTTCGCAACTTCACCAACACCAGATCCAGATGCGCATGTGTTGCTATCAACGGGTTGGGCCGAGAGAGTGGGCGGGGAGTTGACCGTTTTGAGTACGTTTCATGCGAGCCACTCGACAGTAGAGCCTGGTCCCGAGTCGCTCTCAAAGTTCACAGCAATTGAGCCTCGACTCAACGCATCGTTGCGACAGGCGTCATTGGTCGAGTTCACCACCGAGCAATCAAGCTACAGTGTAGACGGCGGTCGCAATCTCTACTTCACGACCACTATAAAGCCGGACATTGATATTCTTCTTGCCATCCAGGAGCTGTTTCGGACGGCCGTCGAACCGATCAAAGGGGCCAAAGAACTCGCATACTCCGTCGTGTTACAGCCATTCACTACGCATATGCTCAAGAAGTCTGCTGAAGCGGGTCAGAATGCTCTGGGTATTGCTACAGACGACGGTCCGTACGTCAACGTTCTACTCAACCCGGCGTGGTCGGAGGAGAAAGATGACGAGCAAATTGTGCAAATGTCTTTAGATCTTCTTGAGGCGATCAACAAGGCTGCTGAGGCTACGGGCAAGGCAGTGCAGTATCGGTTCCTGAATTACAGCCATGGCTCGCAGAAGGTAATCGAGAGCTATGGAAAGGATTCCGGGAAATTTCTGAGGGGTGTTAGCGCGAAGTACGATCCGAATGGCTTTTTCCAGAAGAATGTGCCTGGCGGCTTCAAGCTAGGTCTGCCCTAGAGTTAGGCTAGTAGTGGTATACCGAGAACTTCCAGGGCATGTCGAAGAAGATAAGGAGAACTCAGACAGATCCCATGTAGTAGCCGTGCTTGAAAATACAAGATCTCATGATTATAACTAGATCCAGCAAGTTACTAAAACGGAGGACAATAAGTGTTACTCAGAGCGCTCTAGAATTGGAAAGAGCTGTTGGAAAACTTGGGATGACTTGCCGTCGCTTAGGAATCTTGGAAAGTGCCGACCGAAAGTGGCGGGCTATTTTAGAATCTGATTGTACTCAACTTAGGCCCAGCACGTGCCTTCCTTTCGAATTGCCTCTTCTCGCCTCCATGTCCTTGTTCACTTCGCCTTCCGCTCCGTGTGCCAACAGCAGCTCTATCAACATGCTTCTTTCCTTGCCTTCTAGCATCGGTTCTGTGAGTGTTGCTTGCAACGGTGTGTCACCGCTGTGGGTTTCTTGGTTCACATCCGCTCCCAAATTCACCAAATATCTCGCCACCTCGTACGCTCCAGGCGTCTTGACGGCGAGATGGAGAGGTGTCTCGCCAAGGGTGTTCGGCATGTCGATTGAATGCCCACATAACACAAGATACTTTACTGTATCCAGCTGTCGTCCTGTCGTCGCAGCGTGCATTGCTGAGTAGTATCGAGACGAAGAGGAAGTTGTTCGGGTAATGTCAGCCCCAAATTCAATCAACACTTGAAGTACGCTAGGCGACATTTCATGTGCTGCCCTGATGAAGAAGTATCCAAAGTCCGGGTGAACCACCGAGGAATTAGCACCTTCCCACAATATCCGCTCGACCTCTTCGGCAGTTGCCTCTGCAGGTACGTTTGCCAAAATACGATCAACAGCTACTCTCTGATCGATATCCAGATCTTTTCGGTTGCCCTTGGCAACGGCAATCTTGTCTGATGTAATGTTTTTGTGAATGACCGAAACATCTGAGCCGGACATTGTGCGCGTGTATCTGTCTGCTTGCGTCATCTTCGTCGCCGTTGATACGTTGTGATTAAGGATTGTCAAATTGGAGCACCAGCTGCGCGACCTCCTAATTCGTGCTTCGGATGCGACCAGCGTCCGACTAGAAGAGACACCATCATCCGTGTAGAAAGTACCACGTGATGGAGACAGGTGGCTCCGAGATGCTCGTTTTGTGTGTGTTTCTTCGGCTACTCTACGGATTGCCAAATGGGTGAGAGGTGGCGCGTCCTCGAAGCAAGGTACATTGTCAAGCCAAGTGCCGATGCTCTTGCTCGCAGCCGACTCTGAAGAGACCTGTTGAGGAGCGTTAGGTCTACGACTCCGACGTGGCTCGCCTAATGAGGGCTCCAACGAATCTGGCCGTGGCGTTGTCGTTCTTTTTATCGGCTGTGGTGACGAAGACGATGCTACTGCTGTCTCCCTTGAGATTGCAGTGATACATGAGCGGAGAAGACGAATAGCCTGAAGTAGTGAAGGGAGTCTATCACGTGCCGTGAGGTTGATGTGGATCTCTTCCTTGTCTGTTCTTTTCAGCAAGTCATCGCTCGCTGTGATGAGATCACTGACGTAGCACTGGAGGAGTGAGTCGAGAGTGTCTTGTTGACCAAATCTACCATGGTGAGTGACTGTTTCATGCGCCTGAACTCTAAAACTGGCACTCACAGCGAGATGTAGTCAAGAGCGAGTTCCAACACGATTGTTGCCCCATTAAGATCATGCCGTAGGTTGATCAAAAGCCCATCTTTAAGCAATTGCCAATCTTGTCTTGGCACGCTGCTACACGACAGTTTGAGAAAAGCTTTGTGTAAGCGATCGCTTGTATCATCGCAAGAATCAAGAATTTGCGATACCGCATCGATAAGTGAGGCGGGCAACTTGGCACTGGATGTCGATGCGAAGTCGTCTTGGGCAACGCCGAGGCCAGTCCTGATGATTAAGAGATCACTATTGATAGCGTTCAGATCATGTCTAGAATCGCGAACCCGTCGCGCAAAGCTGTAGATATCTGGGATAACCTCAAGTAGGCATCAGCACGTGCACGTTCTGGTTGTTCGATAAGTGCTTACCTGATTTATGGATGTGCCAAGTGCAGCACATCTTGCAGCGATCGTGCTAGGTTGAGGCATTTGCGGTTTCGCAATGGGCTAACAGGCTAACAGAGGGGGATGAAGCTGAGGGACAGAGTTTGAAGTGTTCGATGATGTCCGAGAAGACTAAGACAAACAGCAGTATCCCAAACGACGGAGATTAAGGAAACGGTGTCTCGTCAAAGTTTTCGCGGCCCCTGTGGCTGAAGGCTGTCTGTCACACTTGGAGAAGGGGTGATGGTATCTGGGTTCGTGAGATTGCGCCGCTACGCCGCACGCCCGCGGCCCCCGAAGCGAACACGATCGTCCAAGCTTCGGAATATATTATAGGGCCAGTTTCAACACGCAAAGATCGTGGACGAAGCTGCGAAGTCCCCAGGCTTCTGGTCTAGATCCTCTAGATCAGGCAGGAGATGGGTGTTGACGTGCCGCGAAGAAGGAGCGACATTTCACCGTGTCAAAGCCACTAATGTGCTGAAACTAAGTTGGCCAGCTGTGGCTGGCGGACATTAGTGTTGCCAATCTACTATAAGTTAGATATGCGGGATATGAGCAGGGGTTCCTTGAAGTGGAAATGATGCCGACTGGGCAGAAATCGGACTCGGAGATGAGATCCGAGCGTCTTCATCGTACAACTATAGCTACCTACGCCATAATTTTCGCGATGCCTTCTCAATCGACAACCCCAGGTGGCAGGAATGATATGTAGTCGATGGGCGCAGGCTCCATGCCATTCGGTTGCCCTGTAATCCTTACCGTCTCCCCATGCCTAACTTCGACGCCTTTGAATGTGATGCGCGTCGCTGAATGACCGTCCAGGTAGATCGAAGGCGCATGGCCCAACTTGTCTTCCAAATTCCCCGTCCATTTGCCTATGGTGCGGTTATCGATCTCGAGCTGATACCTCGCCTTCCCACCGATAATATCGTAGTAATTAACCGCCACATCGTATGTTCCTGAAACGAAAGTTATATTTGCAGTCGCAATACCCGCGCTGCTGTTCGAGTTCGTGACGATAGCAGTATGTCTCGATGCGGCATGGAAAGGATTGACGCTATATAGCTTGTATCCAACAAGGCTCATCTGTTCAGCTTCAATGCGGTACGGATGGTTTCCAACGCGCTTGGACTCATCTGGAATCTCGGAGAGATTATGATAGAATTGGTTGATGGAGTCGCGCCAGACAAGTGCATGCCCGGCCTGGAATGTCTGCCGGAACATGATATGATTCCATCGCTCATTATCAACCTTGCTTTTCAACGACTCCCATTGCCTGACGAAGGCTTGTGCTGTGTCAGCTCCTTCATAATGGGCATCGTAGAAGTGTTGAATGACCGTTTTCCCCGACTTGAGTCGTTGAGTGTAAGGCACGTGATGAAACCAGAGTAACAAGTTGTCTGGGGTAGTTTCAATATTCTCGTAGATCTGGGCGACTTCAGGTGGATAGTGTCCTGCGTTCCCTGTCCCATTTTTCACCGTGCGGTCCATGCCAATGCTGGCTTTGTCGGCGCGTGTCCATTGACCCCAGCCATTGTTGTCTTGAGAAGCAGGATTTGGTCCAAAGTGCGTGTAGAGAATATCCGTCAAAGTTTGGATTCCCAGATTGCCGCTATAGTTTTCATAAGCCGGCCATGACTTCATAGACATATCGGTGATAGTATCCAGAACTTCTTGATCGAGACCAAATGTTAGACGTGTCCAATCTTGAAGAATTGCTTCAGATTCGAGCGACGCGTCCCACGCCAGCCTTCCGTATGCATAGAGGTTCTGTTGGTATCAGTACTGAACCAAAAAATGAAAAAGGCATGCAACACTCACAGACATTGCCAGATGGCTACCGAGCCAGGTTGAGTTAGTTCCAACATTCACAACGCCAGCATAGCCACCTAACGGTCGCTTGAAGCGTGAACCAGAAACAATGTCCTTCACTTTAGACGAGCGACTATCAGCCCTCAGATCAGAACCAAGTATTTCCTTCCAAAGCGGTGCGAGGTATACCAGGTGGCATTGGTGGCCAAGGTACTCTTGTGTGACCTGTAGCTCGATGGCTGTACTCGTATTGTGTAAAGCCCCAAACAAAGGCGATGCTGGCTCTCGAACCTGGAAGTCGATAGGGCCGTACTTGATCTGCACGACCACATTTTCATCGAACTTTCCGTCCAGATGTTGAAAGAACTCTAATTGCGCGTTCGCCCGATCAGCTTTCCAGTTTGCCGGGCTAATGTGGTTGTCGTACACAAATGCACGGAACATAACAACACCGCCATAAGGCCTTACCGCCCTGGCAAACATGTTGGCCCCGTCGGCTAGTGTGCGATTATAGGTCAGCGGTCCCGGTTGGCCTTCACTATTAGCCTTTACCAAGTAGCCTATCATGTCTGGAACCTTTGCGTATATTTGCGTGGTGATATTCATCCACCATGCATCGACCTTTGGGTCAAGAGGATCGAAAGAGCTCAGTCCGCCTAGGTCCCGCGGGGATGCGAAGTTGAGCGATATGCCAAGCTGTATACCATATGGTCGTATTGCGTCCGCCAATCTCGCCAGCCCTTCGATGTTCCGTGCCGTAAGAAGCGTGGCATTGGCGTTAACGTTGTTGATGATGATTCCATTGATGCGGATTGATGCTAAAAGACGAGCATATTCAGCAGCCCGAGTAACATTCTCGAGGACGAAACCATCGCGGAAGAAGATAGAGGGGCCAGCATAACCACGCTCAATGCTCCCATCTAGGTTGTTCCACTCGTTCGTCCATCGAATTGGTGCTTGTGGGTTTGAGATAAAGGATGTTGGCGAAAGATCGCCTTGTGCCAACCTAGAAAGGTACTCAAAGGCACCATAAAGAGCACCACGCTCGTTATGTCCTACAATGACGACTTGATCCTGTTCTGTACTCAGGAAGAAACCATCTTCTTCCAGATCTTCCGCGTCTTCAAGATCTCCATAATCATTCGTATACGCGGTTAATGTCCCCACGATGACGGCAGAGGAGGTTCGTCTTGCTTGAGTGCTCACATTCAGTTCTTTGCTGAAGATACCCGCGATACCGTCTCGAAGTTCCTGGCCTGCTGTATAAACTGGGCTACTTTTCGTAGAGTTGAGAGCGATGATTGCTGCGGGCAACAATCGAGAATTCTTAGCTTGCGTAACCGGAGCATATCGCAACCATGCTGCCGAGCCATCTTCTGCAGAAACGAGACGTGAGGCGAGAAGTAAGGTGCTAAGGAACAATCGCATGGTCAAATGTTATGAGAACAGCGCTCGAATGGCTCTGCACTACAGTATTATATAACTCATGAAGACCATCCCGAATGTAAGCTGTGATCGGAAGGGCTGATGAAGCGAAGTCCAAGAGATTCAGTGCCGAGGACGAAAGGTGTGTTGCGACAGCCGTTCATTCAGGCTAAAAGCAAGCAGCGGGAAAGAGATGATCTTCGAAGACCATTTTAATGTGCGGGAAGAACTGCAACATCTCGTTTGATTATGACGGAGGATTGTAGATGGAAGCATCCTCTGAGTAAAAGTGGGATGAGAGGAGCGTCCATGGCTCTCACGGACCAAGACATACGGGGAAGACGCGCCGTCCAGGTGTTGCTGTCAGACCGCATCCTACTTAGTCTGATCAGGCAGGAAAACGCGATAGGATATGAATAGAGTATGGATCCGAAATCCGAACAGTAAATGAAAAGAGTGTGGCGCGCCAGGGATGGAATTTACTGAGGACTTGTCGGCGCTAGCCCCGCGATGCCCCGAAAGGAAATCATAGACGTCATCAACAAATCATTTATTTCCTGAATACTACTAAACGCTTGCATTCTTGTCTCTATCTGTGTAAACTTGTAAATTTAGTGAGTCTAATGCATATTGCTACCCCAGATAACATTGCAATATTCCTAGCTAGAGACCACAAGCCATCACGATTGATTTAACACTAGCTTTTCTCTCTCTCATCACTCATATGTTGAAGGACTATAACAACTATGTAGTCAAAATTTCGCAAAAAGAATGCCTCTTAGAGTTTTACCACAATCTTGAGTAAAATTAAATCCTGATTCAATGCGATGTTTGTTTAGCGATTGGATGCGCACTGCGCACAAGTGCATTCACTCACTGCTTTTGCTTCCCTAAGACATTATGTATACAACTTATCATTTCTTAGCTAAGCAGAGGACAAAGACTCTACTTCCCGGCTACAATAACCGTATTGAGATACAGGCCGCAACCCTCTTGCCATGATATGACTTCGTCTGCTCGTTGAAACAGGGTCATCAAATACGGGGGCTCTAGCTGCTGTCTAACTTCACCCTTTTACCATATGCATAGTGGTCGAATGAATCCTATCACACGGTGCTTTCAATACTTTCTTGGGAGGGTGAGTATCTTGAGCTGGCGGTGATTCACTCACCTGCGCTGTACATCCGCACTCACCTGCGCTATACATCCGCACTCACCTATACTTCCACTACAACACCTTTATTACTCACGAATCTACAGCAGTACTTATTCGCCCCACGCTCCAACTACTCCCTATCTCACCCCATCCTACACTTACTAAGACAGCTTTCGCGCTCAGCTGCTATTACCGAGGCGTCTGAAGAACAGTCACAGTCTCTTCCGAAAGCCAATATCATTGCATACAACTAGTTTCACTATTACCAGCAGACATCCATATACTGCCATTACTCAGCATTACCGGCGGCCAAGCGTCACGCTATATTAAAGAGGACCCAAATATCAACCATCGCGAGCGGGTGTTAGATTGGCACCTTCAACAGCAGGACTTTGTGACACACCAGCTCTTCTCACCAGAGAATCAACAGATAACGAATCACTATGGAGGCTGCCAGATCACCACAGCCATCTGTTGTGCCAGATGGTGAGTTAGCCATTCCTTGGAGTCTATCCGCATTCCAAAAGGTCGCCAAAGAACATCTACAAGGCAATTTCTGTTCGCTACCTCCCATTCAAACTCTCACGTTCAGGCCGCGGGGCCTCGATATCAAGAATCGAGGAAGAGTCACTCAGCCTGAAGGAGCCATGACGAAAATGCTTCACGTTGGCAATATCAGACGCCATCAAGTCTTTGCATTCATTGACTTGGACAAAAGCCAAAATCTCCACATTAGATACGCCTATCAACATTTCGAAGACTCTAAATTGTTCCGAATCAGACAGCAGAGCTTGAACTCTGTCGATTTCGAGGAGCCCTTTTATGACTATAGTAATGCTAAAAGTTCCGACCGCGCCACCATAGCCAGATTAAAGGCGATAATACTTTATTACTTCTTGGCAGGAAAGCACCTCCAGCAAATTGTACTATACAAAACATTCTGGCTGGACTTCAAAAACGCCTGCGCTTCCGTTACCGGAAGAAGTGCCCATTCCAAATCAATTTTACCGACTAAGCAACCTACCCCAGCGAGCGAACAGAACAGGACGGCAACACCTGGCATACCTTCTTCAGGTAGACCCTTGATAGCAAACTCGCTAGAAACGTTAGAAAACTAACTTTAATTAGCTTCACGAGGTCCGGAAGGATCACAGTACGACTCAACAATGTCGCAAAAACAAAAGCAAGAGGATGAGGACGACAACGAAAGTACTGTTCGTACGTATTCCATAAAATAGACTTAGAAGATAATAATACTAATATAGGCTAGAAACCTCAACGCATGGCCCACGCAGCCACTGTCTTCACGGATCTCTTGAACAACCGCTGTCTTTAAAGCGGGCCACTTCACTAGCCTCTTCTCCAGCTCAGACTCCAAACAATTCTCGACCCGAGTCTTCTTCCCTTCATCTTAAAAAAGACAATAGACGTCTACAAAACGCTCTTCAAGCAAAGAAGCTTGAATCAATACAGCTCGTAGAGAAGATCAAAAATCTAACCAATAAGAACATCCAACTTAACATGCGGTGCAATGCTGCTACCGCAGTAGGAAAGCAATTCAAAGCACAGAGACACCAGCTCGCTGCCGAAATCAAGAGAATTCGGAGCTTCTGCGATTACAATGCAAATGCGTACAAAAGTCTCGAGCAAAAGCACAACACGATCCAGTCACAACTAGTCACTATGACATCCCGAGCAACTACTGCCGAAAACTCGGCTTACAGACTTCAGGAGGAAGTAGCCTCATTAAAGGGCAGAGAAAATCAGACAAAAGCAGAAGCAACAGCAGCAAAGAGCAGAAAGGCAACCGCGAAAGCCGCTCTTCATAGGCTCAGGGCTGCCATAGCTAAAGACATGGCTACCTTGAAAGGACAGGCCGCTGCCATAGCCAAAAGCTCAACTAGCCTAACTAATCACGCAGTTGATATGGCGACGAAGTATAGCATTAACCTAACACAAGAGCAGACCTAAGTGCAGACGAGCATGCCTTTTCGATATAGTGCTTATTCTTGTACGGTTGATTTAACTTTGGAGTCCCCACACTGTAACGAGTGTGATTCTCGCTTACTGGCACTGGATATTTAATTCTGAAACTCAGGGTTCGACTTAGGCGTTATGGCACATGATGAAATCACACGGGACTAGGGTTCCGTTTTTGCATTTCAAAGAATCCTTGTAGAGTAGGAAATCGATCTTGGGGTGAGAGAACATGAAAAAGGCACAACAGCCACCGTCAGAAGCATTTTCTACCCCGATTTTCGAAGGCAACACTGATTACCCAAACCACACTTCTCTAGTTCCACCTTGCAACCAATCCCATGAACCCAAAAGCGCATTTATCCTTCGCTATTTATAACGCACGCTCCTGCGCACCTCCACCACAACATGCTCCAACTTACTCAGCGCATTCGTAATCCTCGCCCTCGCCACCTGAATCTCCGCACTTCCACCATATTGCACGCAATCGAAAGCGCTTAGCTGGCGCATCAAGCACATAGCGTCCTCAAGGTGCTCGTTTGCTTTTTCTAGGCCGGTCGCAGTATCTTGGAAGGCCGTCGCGGCGACCCAACCCAACATTTGGCGAGGCAGTTGAGTATTTTCCTTGTGTCCGGGACTTTGGGGTGCTTTCTGGGCGCTGCTGAGTGTGACTTGAAGCCGTGTGATGATGGTTCCAACATTCTGATCAGACGCTGACATTTCAGGTAAAGGCTTAAGGAATGATGTTGTGAGAGAGAATGGAGGTGTAGATGGGAGCAGGTAGTGGACTTTATAACGGAACAGTTTGCTACCCAAGAGAGGAAGCCACTTGACCTAGAGCACAGAATTTAGTTTTCTACCTGATAGATGAATATTGAGCGATTATACAAACCGTTTTCAAGTTATCACACGATAATTCTTGTAACACCATAGAGCAATACCGTGAGGGAATAGACATGGACATAATATAATCAAGACAGCCCGTTTTTAAAACACCTGTAGACTATACAGCTTGCGACATACCCCTAGGAGAACCAACCCCATATCTTATTACAGGATAATCACCCTATGAGAAAGGAAACAGCGTAACAGACAAGATGCCTAACAACACAAATAGTCCTTTCCACCCCTCCATCAATCTATATTCTCCGTTTCTACTTCCACCCACACCCGCTACTTCTGAATTAATTCAGTGGCTATCAGGCAGTTCCCGTGACCCATATTTTCTTTGCTAGACATACGGACTAATGACTTGGTGTGCCTTCTCCCATACTGCTTCTTGTGCCGTGACACGGAGCTTTGCCAGTTCCTTTTCATTCATCACTGCGTCGCAAGTTCGGTTCACGAGAAACAATCCTCCCGTGTGCTCTCCTCTGGTTGTCTGTCCTACGATGCCCGGAAGTGTAGGTCCTCTCCCCCCAAACGCGCCGCTCGTCACCTGGTATAGGTACCTCTCTGCCGATTCTTTGAAACTGAATGCGATAAGCATCAGTATGGGGTCCATGAAGATTGCGGCAAACCACGGACCCCACGACCCCTCACCCCACCCGCGAAACAGGTTTCCAGTTCTAACAATACCGGGATGGCTGTGGATGAAAACAATGGAGTGATTTTCTTTCGCCTCCGCGAGTCGCTCGAGGGTGAGAGTGCCCATGATCCCCATATGCATGTGGGTTGCCATTGCCGCGAAGCTGCCCGTTTGTTCCACATTCAACCCGTTGTTATTGAGTAGATACCCGCGTTCGAGTCCGCCCGAGAGAACGCTAATAACTCGTGCATTCCGTGATGCTCGAAGGAGGGGGAGAAGATTCTCGACGAAGCAGATGCGGGAGTAAAAGACCAGTGATTGACTGATATCCAACCCTTCGGGTGTGACTATATTACATTAGTCTATGACCCCACTTTTGCAGAAGTGTTATACTCTGTCTTCCACCCATAGGCGCATATCCCGCTGTCATGAAAAGAAGGTCGACACTGGATTCAAGGGTTTTGATAAGATCACAGACCCTCTTGACGTCGGACAGAAGCGAGACTTGTCCCTCAACCCAAATGATGTTGGCAGTTGGATTGGCCTGGTGTAAGTCATCAAGGAAAGTCTTAAATGCCTGTTCACTCTCTTTACGACCGATGACGTATGCTTTGAAGTCTGTCCCAAGTGCAGCTATCTCAGCGAGCGTAATCTTCCCAATACCAGCAGTGCCGCCGACAAAAACTGCGACGCAGGGTGTCGAAGCCTCGTCGATATGTTTGTTGCTTTGTCTAATCAAAGAAAGATTCACCATTTTGACAACGAGTCCCGTAAGTGCTTATCCGAATTGGGGGTATAGAACAGAGCTTTGGGCTGCAAAGCGACAGAAATATGCTCGTTCTCAAACTACACCCACAGGCAGGCGATAACTCAGCAGGTAGTCCTGGGGCATGGGAGCTTCTTGAACCCTATTTTTATCATAGTTTATGGGAGGCCTGACTGCGGACGAAAGCCGGACAATGCGGACCACTCTCTCTGCGACAGAATGCAGATACACCAAGAGACGTGAAGAAAAATCGCGTGCTACTATAGTTGAGTGTATATCAACTTTGTAGGCTAGTTGTGTTTGACACAGTATTAGTTCTGTTGATTGATGATGTCACCTAACACCTCCCTGTCTTGACTGGCTTAGATGATCCGTGCGCCCTCGGTTAACCTTCACGTGTTTCTCCATCACTGATCCCCCAAGCATCTTCACAATGATATATCCGGTGAAGGGTCCTAATCACAGGAGGCTGATGTAATTGCTCGATAAAAGTACTACCCATATACCTCCATCAATATAGTGAAATGGTGAGTAATCCTAGGCATACGCGATTCCTTCAAGGACCTTCATCAAAGTATATCCATAACTGACAATCCAAGCGATATCCCCCAAAAGATAGAACGCCCAACGAAACATCCTCCCCTTGCGCCAGCACCCTGGTTCTCCCTCACCTTCTACCCTCTATTCCACACGTCTCAACCTCTCCACCAACACCCCCACTTCCCTCAAATCACCCTCGATCACCCCTTCCATCCACCTGGCTACCTCACCGAATAACACATTCGGCTTCTCAATCTGCGCCTCTGAAATTCGTACCGCCCGCGTTGTAGCATACTCCAATCGCCGCATTGCGCGTACCAACAGGTCTTTCTTCTGCTCGAATACTGTCCGTCGTTCGGTATCTAGGGGAAGTAGTGAGGCCTTTGATTCTTCGACTGCGAGTTCATGCTCTAGACGGTGGAGGTGAGAATCGATGTGAGCGATGCGGGTTGCGTAGAGGGGGAATGGGCGGCTGTGGTTGTGGTCTTGGGAAGCGGACATGGCGGTGTTGTGCTATTGATGTGGATCTGTGGGTTGACGTCGTGGCTTGTAGTCTTAATGTTATGAACATTTGCTCTTATATTTGTAGCTGAAACATGTGTTTGCTTATGAGTAACCAGTAGGTTCGATTCGGGCACGAAATTGTCTCAGACAAGGAGTTTCTATGCGAGACTTTGGTTCGTCCTGATGCTATTCATCCCATCTTCCTCACAAGGGAGCGTTATCTGTGCGTCGCTAGTTGAACTTTGCGAGCTTCAGTAGATGTAATTGTTGTCTCAGTATGTAATATACAGTAGAAGACAGGCGAGTATACAAACGTCTCCCTCAAGACTACGAACTGTTTCAACATAGTCGCTTAGATGGCATTAGCTTGATCGCCGTGGGCAAGGTACCCGATTCCCAGCCTACCTGAACGCCAATTCACGGCCTTGGATATCTTAGGAGGCTTATTTCAAGCATTTTAATTACTAGTTTCGATACAACATTAAATTCTATCTGAGAGTCCAGTTATGCCTCGTGCTAGGGTAGCGTATCGATTAGATGAAACGAGCTGAATCAGAAGTAAAGTCATTGTATTGGGAAGAAAATGCAATGGTACTGGAATTTTTACTTCATTTTTATACTACTCTACATCATCGTCACATCATTTTATCATGTAAATGACCTTTATCTCTCATAGGGTCCTTTACACCACGTTCTTTCCAGCACCGCACGGCTGGCCGTGATGCTCATGACCTCCCTGGTCAAAGCGGGCCATGAACCTGCTCTTCTCAGCACTCCTCTTACGGTGAGTGGCGTTGGGTCGTGGTATCCCCTCCCAGCTGACTGCATACTTGGCAACCGAGTTTGCAATGCTTTGGGTGTTGAGGAGGTAAGCATCGTGGGAAAGGTTGTTGATGTCATCGCACTTTTGGTGATAGCACCCGTCGAGCGGCTTACCAGCCTCGCCACCGAATAGCTGTGCTTCCTCAGGGGTCTTGAGGACCTCAGCGCCAGTGAACAGACCACCTGATGGAATGCCGTTCTCCAGAAACGCGGCATAATCAGAGCGCAGAGAGAACAAGGCGGGCACGTGAGGAAGCCCACGCTCTTCGTAGAAGATTTCAAAGTCCCTTTCAATGGTGTTGGAGCCAGCGGGGCCGGAGAAGTTGAATGCGTTGCCGTCGCCATCATAGATACCGAGCACATAGTTGGGCGATGCGATCATGTCGAAGTTGAGGTATGCGCGGAGCTTGGAAACCTCGGTGCTGTTGCCGCCGAGCGTGCCGTTGATGGACTTCATGTAGTGGAATGAGCCCAACTTGCCAAACTCCTCTGCGCCCCAGAAGCCAAGGCGAACAGCGTTCTTGAGCTTGAACTTAGTGAGGGCAAGAGCGGTAACGAGCGTGCCGATGGTGCCTGAGCCGTCATCGTTAATACCCGGACCGGCAAACACAGAGTCCGTGTGTCCGCCTAGCATAAGGACGTTGTTATGGTCGCCCTGTTTGGACTCCGCGATGACGTTGTAATTTGTGCGGTTCTCGCGGATGGCTTCGACAGAAAGACTAGCCGAGACTGTGCCATTCCCAATTTTGGCAAGAAGACCATTACCGGCTTCTTGAGTAAGACCTACAACAGGGGCATAGTCTCCCTCACCACCAAGCGTCCCAGAAAGGCTCTGGAGGGGAACGTTATTGTAGATTACGGCGCCAACAGCTCCAGCAGCTTTGGCATTGGTGGCTTTGATGGCGAATGTGCATGTTCCTCTTGAGATGAGGGCGATTTGGCCAGAAACACCAGCGGGAAAGTCTGACACATTGCATCCAAGGTTATTAACCTTGACGAGGTTGGCGGTAACTTTGGCAGACGGGCCGTAGGTGAGATATTCAGCCGGGACAGGTGCGCCAGCAGCAGTGAGGCTAACGGTCGCAGCCGTGAACAGCTCAACAAAGGGCTGCTTATAGACGTCGTAATATCCAGTCTTCTTCAAGGTCTGGTAGAGCCACTCGGTGGTAGCGTTGTGACCTCCACTTCCGAAAGCACGGTTGCCACCGTTCTCGTCGGCGAATGTCTGGAGTTGTTGGGAGCCGGCAAGTAGGTCGTCAAGATCGATGGCCTTGATCAGCTCCTTTGGTGAGACGAGCTTACTATGGTCGGGCTTCGGCGGCTTTGGGGGCTTTGAAGGCTTCGGAGGCTTCGGCGGCTTTGACGGCTTTGCAGGTTTGCCAGATGGCTTTGCGTCGTACTGTGCAAGGGCAGGCGCAGCGAGCGCAGCGAGCGCGATGAGCAAAGCAACCCTCATATTGTCTTACACGATCAGAGGTCGAGTGAGCGAGGAAGAAGCTGAGGAGCAAAACTTTCTAGGTACCCAGGCACTCTATATACTCACCCTCGTACCCATATAGTAGGTTCCAAGAAAACTTAGTATGCATCATGGCGTGCTGGTAGACCTTACCGGGAGAGGCAGCTGTATTGACGAACGGCCATGCAGCATCATCCAGGCACCGGCGGAACAGCAAGGAACAGCACGCAGTGGACCGGTGGCCGGGTGATAGGGAAGGGAAAAGCGATGCGATTGATGAAGAGTTGCTTGGCTGCGCAATGCTGTGATGCATGAGGAAGGAGATGAGGAACCGTTTTCCCGCCGAGAGGACTAGCAACACTCTGGCCCTACTTAATTGGAAGAAACACCGAAGCCAAGGCGTGTCCCCGCGCAAAGCGCACTTGGCGATGAAACGCCACAATCAGACAATCAGTCCGGAAGATGTCGTTGTTGGAAAAGGCGGTAGAATCATCAGCGGCGAGCCCGAACTACGCCTCTTGCTAGGGTCATGTTAGATCGCGGAGGCAATTATCTAATTGAGCATTTAGGCGAGCTAGTATGTACCACCAGAACGCTGGTGCGACTAAATTTATTACTACCGCTTGCACCGCATGCATCTCGTGTCCTGGCCATGCTGTCGTGCCCGACTCGCGATAACGAGCGTGTCCATCTATTTGCCCTGGCCTTCCTGGAACTTGACAATGAATGCGCCCCTCTCCATGGTGTTGACGAGAATATGGCCACTCTTGAAGAGCGCATAGCTAGACCATGTGCCGACAAACTTGACGGAACCACCACCCGGCAAGTTGTCGTCTTCTGGGTAAACATCTGATGGCACGGTTAGCGATCTCACAACCTAACATTAGCATCTAAACATACCGAAGAAGCCAATCTCCTTCACACCAGCACCAGTTGGGTCATCCGGGATAGAACGCACATCCAGGACACGGAAGCCGGTACCGTAGTTGGATTGGTACGCGAAACCATCCGCAACATACTGATTGTGGTCAATGCCCTTGGCACCACTCCTGTACAGTCCGGTTTGCTTCGGTGCCTTGAGAGAGGAAATGTCCCAGATGTACGTGATGGGGTTTCCTGGAATACCGGGGCCGACCTTGTCGTACTCATCATATTCGTCATCGAGGAGCAAGTAGTGCTGGTTTTGCTTGTCCAGGACAACACCTTGGTGCGTGTATGCTGCACCCTCATACGATGTGTTGGACAAGATGGCAGGAGCCTTCTTGTCGGTCACATCGTAGATGGTGAGAGTATCTTCATTGAAGCCGTAACAGATTTCACGGCCCTCGAATGCCTTATCTGGGCCGCGATAGATGAGGCACTGCGCGTCGTGCACGTAGCCATCTTCAGACGCACTGCGAGATATCAGCGCGGCTGCACAACACATGGGGCGCTTTCAAAAACTTACCAGCCCGGGCTCGTGGGTTTCGAGGGATCTGTAATATCGATGAAGATGATGCCTGATTTGCAGGAGTCGTTCCTCGGCTGCGCACCAACGGCATAGATGAAGTTTGTTTCCGGGTTCGTGACAACGTTGTGCGTGCGACCAATAGGAAGGCCCTTGTAGTGGCCGGTAAGATCCTTTTCGTTGCTGAACGTCACTGGCTTAGAGGGATCAATATCGAGCAATTTGTTCATGTCGAAGATTTGGATCCCATGCCCCTCGGCTTCGCTGCCTATGATCATGAGGTCATTCTGACCCCGAATCTCGCGCCAGGTGCTTGGTGTTGAGAATTGCGGAAGACGTCCGAGGTACACGAGTTTGCCTTCCTTGCTGATTTCTGCAAAAGCAGCACCATCTTGCTGGCCGATGGCGACGAACTCGCGTCCATCTTTTGATGTCCAGCCTAGAATATGGTCAACGGTGGTTATGGTATAACACTCTGCGAACGCTTACCCCATGAAGATGAGCCAACACCGCGAGCGCTTCCAAGCTCCGAGTGAGACAGGAAATGAAGAAGGTCAATCTACTTGCTAGTAAGCAAGTGACTGAGATACTCTCCGTTGCAATGCTCACGTTGCTACACTTAAAAGTGTCCTTTCCCGAAATCGCGGTGCCGTTGATGCACTCAACCTTGTCCTTGATCTCGGCATACTGCGCGGAGTTGTAAGCTCCTGCAGCTTCTTGCAATGCCCACGATTCCTAAAGTTCAAGATTAGCGCCCAGCTTGGCGATATGCTAACGGGTATCGCAACCTTCTTAATAGCGACGTTGTTCGCATGTCTAATGCCAGAATCATACAATTTCGCCGCTTTGATCTCATCCTTGGGCAGCTCTTTGGCCGCTACAAGGGCGGACAACGAGAGAAGAGCAGTTTGAAGGTACATGTTGACTGCGATTTGGACAGCAACGATGAATGGAACGACCGTAATGTGTGATACAGCAGGGCCAACGAAGGCTTTAAATCCGGATTGTAGTACCTGGAAGCACCAAATTCGCCATTCTGATTGATGCACCGACTATAGCAAACCCGGCAGGTAGAGATAATACCTGCCCCTTCCTGGCGTTACGGCCATGTCGTGCCCCATCGCACAAGCTACCACGAGGCCATGATCGGCAACCAGACTGGCTTTGAACATCATGTATATGAACTCGAATGCTGTACAGAGTGTAAGATTGGTGGTGGTAAATGAAGCAGAAGCTTCAGCGTGGAGTATATGACCGGTTAGGAAGGAGGCTTCATCTAAGCATGCCTTGGCGACAGCGATACCCTAGTTCTTAGCCAGCGGAAGGATGGAATGCCCAGACTGCCGAGATGCAGATCGCTCGTGTTGAACACGATAACGGGCATTCGCAACAGAGGTAATGTTGTAGTTGTCCCTTTCTCCCTATTCTCCAGCCGAATTGGTATCGGTCTCTGATTCTCTCTCGATATGCGCTTCTCACCACTCCACATTCAAAGCCGTGTTGAAAGACATTGAGCGTGACCATTGTTGTAAAAGCGTAATTTTGGTCTTGCATCCTTATCGGATGATATTGACTAGGTCAATCTGGGGGGGTTCATATGCCCGATAACATCATTGCAGGGTGGGTTGTCGACAGTCACACAAAGCTCGGTACATCGAACCGCCGTTGTACCACAGGAAGAGAATTTGGGTTGCGGAAGGCAAGTAATAATGCAACGGCCACAGATCGAGCGAGATGCATCTACCAACCGTTGTAGTCGGGGGAGAAGTCTGTTGCGAATTGTGCTGGGTGGCGGCTAGACCGAGCTCGCTGTGAGCACACTAGAGGCTCAGCACGCGTGTGGAAAAAATTGGACGCGATAGCGTATACAAACCCGTTGTGGAAGCATAGCGGTCAAAGAGTACCCCGCGTTCGCGATGATGTCCTGAAAGCGGTGCAACGTGAATAGGGACTGATGGATAGCGTCTGGTGGTCAGGGTCTGGTGGAGTTTGCCGATCCGATGCGAGCCGTAGGACGCGACTCGCGACTGCCCGACCCGCGAGCTGTGACGTCAGCATCAACAAAGTTTGACAAACATCACACGCAGCGAAAAAGATGCCAATGCTGGAGACCGTCAAAGTCTAGTAGAATGCATTCATGCTTCTATATGTTCAGTCATGCCGTGATTTTGTTCGTCATCCATGTCGTGTCGTAATGTCTACTGCAGTCGCACGTAGAGCTCGTCAGATTTGCCGTCGTCAAGCCTCCAGAGTCGTCTACAACTTGGCCTCGACCTTCTTCAGGCAGTCCTGGAACTCCTTCCAGTCGTACATGATGGCGGCGCACTTGGTCTCGTCGGTGAGGAGCTTGGCCATCTGCTCCATCTTATCTTTGCCCTCCTCAATGCCGTAGATGCCAACGTATCCGATGCAAGGAATGCCCGCGCGCATAGCGGCAGTAGCACCAGACTTGCTGTCCTCGACCGTGATGGCCTCGTGAGGCTTGACGCCAAGCTGTTCTGCGGCGTAGAGGTAGATGGCGGGGTCGGGCTTGGAGCTGGGCGGGTCGAGCGAGGTGGCGGCCGAGTATACGTGCTGGGGAGGGAAGAAGTGGGCAATGCCGGCCTTCTCGATGGACGCAACGACACGGCTCTTGGCCGAGGTGCTGACGACGGACATGGGGTAGCCCTGCTCCTTGAGCTTGTTGAGCTCGTTGGTCACACCAGGGCACTCGACGGCCTTCTCGCTAAGCTTGCGCGTGACGGCACCGAGCTCCCGCTGGACAAAGTCGTCGAGCTCTGCCTGGGGCATGGTGAAGTTGTGCTTCTTCTGCAGGCCCTGGAGCATGCCGCGGAAGTTGTGGCCGACGAAGTCTTCGAGCAGCGACTCGGCCGTGTAGCGGGCATCGATCTTGTGGTTTTCCAGGACAATGTTGGTGAGCTCGGCGCAGGCCTCGAAGGCCAGACGCTCAGACTGGACGAGCGTGTTGTCGCAGTCGAGCATGATGTACTTGGCCTGCCGGCACCATCAGCGCGGGGAAGGCGGGGCGGGGTGGCTGCTGGGACTGCTTACCTTGCCCATGGTTGTGGTTGGTTGTTGGATTCGGGTTTCGTTGGGTAGGAGTGAGGTCAATTGACGGTTGACAAGAAGTTGGTGAAGAGCTGTAGGAGTGTGAGAGGATGGGCTACAGGTTTTGTTGAGGAGAGGGAGGAGAAGGAGAGTAAATAAAGGCAGTAGCGCCAGTCAGGTGAGTGAGTTGTCAGGTAAAGGCGGTTGCGAGGCAGCGCGCCGGGGGGAAGGCGGGACCCGGTTTTACCTAATTGGCCACCCCCAGTGGATCTGCTGCATCTCTCACCCACACGTTCTCACCCACACTTCCCCCCACAAGTTCACACGAGATATTTTCAGTCAACAGCCTTGATCTCTGCCCTCTTGGCCTCTCCACCAGACTTCCCCACGCAGCTTCTGCTAGGCGTGCTCTTTTCCGAATCAAGCACAGCTCAGAATTGCTTCTTGTCTGTGTCACTGCAGCCTGCACTTGGACCAACATCACGAGAACCATTTTCCCCCACATTGTCCAGTCAAGAGCCGCGTCGACTGCCAACACGGTGTGCGCAAGGAGCAGTTCCTGCATATGGCGGTGATGTGCTTGCATTGACCCGTGGTCGCTTACTGTACCATTGACGCCTCAACAGCTCAGAGAACCTGGCGTCGTCAAAGCGTGTTCGGACTATACCTGTCGGCTCTGACAATGAAATTCACGCATTAGCTTACAGGTGAGTTGAACGCGGAGTGTGACTAATGTTAACTTGAAGATAGGTGACGTATGCATGGTTGCTAATCTTGCTCTATTTATGACACCTCCAAGTTGTTCTTTTTACGACGCTTCCAACCTGTTGACCGCATCTTCTTCAACACACGTCTCGAGAAATCCTATTGGCAGTAACGCCCACTACACAACTACCCAGTACCAGATCACCTCTAGCAGCATGGTTCCGACCCCTGCTTCGAACCAGCGAACCCTGACCAACCGACAACACACGTTTGCCGGTGTACAAGCCACACCCACCGAAGAGCCAGTGCCTGCAAGGCCGCTTATTGATACTTATATTCGTCAAACATCCAATACATCGTGTCATGCCTCCTCCTCCGCGTCAGGACCCGGGACACTGATTCACTTGGCACCGGAGATACGCAACAACATCTACAGACTTCTTCTTAGAAATTCATTACCGTTTTTCATCGAGCCCGCACTTCAAAAGGTAGGCACGTTTAAACTATACGAAGTGATAGATAAAACTTTCCACAACATCATAGCCACTCTACAGGCGCTCAGCTACGTAAGTCACGAACTTCGACAGGAAGCACGAATATACTTCTATAGCGTGAACAGCTTCGCGGTGCTATGCTACGGGTACGAGTACCTTCCTGTACTCGTACGGTGGCTGGAAAGCCTTGGATCAGAGTGCAGAGCCATGCTGAAAAGGGTGAAGTTGTACGGTTCTATGTGGTATCAACCCTCACTGCCGCTCACTCAGCGTCTACACGACTTGCTACGCGAGCGCTCTAATGTCCAACATCTAACCCTCCAACACGGCATTCGGCACTTCTGCGAGTCAGATCTGTCGGGACTAAATGCGTATTTTAACTACACAGGCTCCGAGCCTCATGACAGTCCGTTGCCTGAGGTCGATGTATCCCTCTGGACACAGACCATTGCAGACATGTCAAAACTCCAGAGTTTCGAACTACAGTTGATTTTGGACGTCGATAAGAAGAAGGTGAAAATAGGGAAAGAGGTCAGCGCCCACGAGTTCTCAGGAGAGAGGGGAAGAGTGTTCGCGCAGGATGTGGAGCACAAGCTGAGAGATGGGGTAAAGAACATGTGTAAAGGGAGACTTGTTGCGATCAGGGTTAGGTATTTGCTAGGAAGCGATAGAGATTACCACCTGCCTTGGGATACGGCAGAGAACAATGTGTAATTGTGAAGCTTAGCGCTCAGCGCATACAACTTTCGGTTTGTAGATGCGATAGTCCAATAAGCCGTAATGTAACAGATATGATATCGGGCAACCGAGGTTATATTTTCCACCAGGCTGAAAAGATAAGAGACACGGTGGCGATTAACAGTATGGCGCTGACAGTGCATATGTCGAAGCGGGGCTGTGTTCGCCTAAATGCAAGCATCTGCTGAACATTCAACTGACAGACTTATATCTTAGCCTGCCGATCTACTACTATCGCTGTACGACACGGCAAATTACACGAAATGAAGCTACCTTACCATTAATAATCTACATTAGAGGTCATTTTTCAGGCTTCGTGACCACCAGGAGCGATTTTAGCGCGCAGTAAGCTTCCTGTTCGCTATGCGACTTCTCCAATGCACCGCAAACCAGGACCAAGACATCATTCAGGTTAGTCTCACCGAGTATGCGTCCTCACAGATTCCACCGTATGCGATACTCTCGCATCGCTGGAGAGATGAAGAGGTGGAGTACCAGCATATGACCAGCGATGTCGACTATAAGAACATGCGAGGCTATCCTAAGATCGAACAATGCGCCCGCGCTGCCCTGGAATATGGAATACATCACATCTGGGTCGATACCTGCTGTATAAACAAGAGCAGTAGTGCTGAACTGTCGGAAGCGATCAATAGCATGTACCTGTGGTATAATGACTCACTTATATGTTTCGCCTTCCTCGACGATGTATCTTACGAGCGCGGCAAACTCGACTTCACTCAAGTCCGAACTAGTTCTTGGTTCACAAGAGGCTGGACACTACAGGAGCTGATCGCGCCGAAGACGATGGTATTTTACTCCAAGGAATGGTCGAAGCTGGGCAGTCGAATCGATTTGGCGAACACTATCTCAGTCGCTTCCGGGATAGACATCAAGATCTTGCAAAATACAAGACATTTAGACTCAGCTAGTGTCTCTGAAAAGATGTCGTGGGCTGCCACCCGGGAGACTACGAGAATTGAAGATGTGGCTTATTCACTCATGGGACTGTAAGTGGCATGATACCTAAGCCTCTCAACGGTACTAACGACGTGAAGTTTTAGCGTCAGTATGCCAACGCTCTATGGCGAAGGCTCGCGCGCATTTCGTCGCCTCCAGCTCGAGATTATGCAGTCAACGAATGACCACACGCTGTTCGCGTGGGAAGACACGACTTGCAATGGCGATATGCTCGCTTCTTCGCCCCGTCAATTCAAAGACTGCCACGTTTTCCAGCCCATCTCTTATCCCGAGTTTATCTCGAGGTTCGGTATTCACGAACCGAAACCAGACTTTTCCATGACCAACGCAGGCTTGCATATCCAACTCCCAATGCTCACCAACCCAACTGAAAAAAGCCCGGACTCATTCATCGCGTTTCTAGCTTGCGTTCGCGTTGATCCTGTGAATCGTATCTTCGCTCGCATATTCCTGGAGCGGACAGACGATCAGAAATTCAGTGGATTCCATCGTGTGGTGAAGTACGGGCACACAATCGAAGCGCACTTCAATCCGACTAGTAGTAATGTAGCGACGCAGACGATTTGGATATCTCCTAAAAGAGTGAGAGTCGCTGCTAGGCGCGAAGAGGAGTACATCCCTAGCAGAGTTATCACCATGGATGCAAAGCCGAGCAAGAGGGACAGCTGGCAGATGGTTGAGGGCTTTGTCGGAAACCTAAGAAGGCGGAGTACAATGAGATTAGGCATTGGGAGTGCAAGAAGAAGGGCAGGAGGAGCGTCTTGAGATCCGCACAGCCTTTCACCATGGACACGCCGCTCTGAACCACGCGCTCTCATTTAAATACAAACGGAGAATCAGTCCACTACGCGAGATTCCACAGCCCTGGCTGCTCTTTTACAAGAAGGTGAAGGACAAACTACAAATCTCTAGCGCACTTCAGGCCTATATTTTAAACGACAACCGCCCTCCATTACCGCCCTATACGCATACAATATCACTCACAATGCTGTCCGACTTCTCAAAAGTAGTGCCAGGCTACTACAATGCCGACCAGATCCGGGCGATCGCCAACGAAAACTTCCCTGACGAATACAACGCGATCCCCGATGCCGACCAGTTGCCTTGGGAGCAACAAGACGACACCGCGACGTTTCACAAGGAAACCCTCTTCATCGGTTACGTCAAGATCGACAACATGATCTGGAAAGTCTCCGCTTACATGCTCCGGTCCACCGGCGAGATCCACCTCTATCGAAATGGCATGCGCTTAACCAGGGCGGATAACGCGCATCTGCGGCTTGGGATCCCTTGGTCGTATTTGCGCGAGGGTGGTGAGAGACCGCACCTCAGGGATTTGCAGGTGTTGTGTCAGAACTACTTCGTTGGGGCGGAGTTTGCTGTGGGGGTGAAGGTGAAGGATGGGAGCTGGTTCAAGAGACTGAGCCTAGCGTGCAAGGCTGTAGGTGAGGGATTGGGTCTACTTTTGGTGATAGATAAGGAAGACACTGCTGTCGGCTTTGCCGATCGTGTAGGTGAGAGCGACGTGGTTGATGGCAAGGATGAGATGGACGTCAACAAGACGTCTAAGATTTCGCAGCAACGACTAGGATTTGCGCGAGGACAAGATGCGCACTGAGGGTTGCGATTTGAGAAGGAGTTGAAGAGCGCCTGGCCTGGTATGAGGAAGTACTGGAAGTACGGCAGAGGTCGGTTGATCACAGTGGCCTAGCTGTAAAGAGAGAAGGAAGGCTTGTGGAGCTCACCAAGAGCTACTTATGAATCGTAAAGGCGTTGCAAACTGATGTAATATGAAACCTCGACCTTTCATACTGCAACTCCTGTGCATTTGCTTATCCCTCCAGCAAATCTCAGTGATATATGTAAATCGTGTATGCGCTGACCGGTACCTCAAGAGGCGCGCAATCGGAGTGCTAAGGTCAGTCAACCATACATACCGCACTTATTCAGTGAACCCGGTGAATGCCTACAACCTGACGAGCGTTCAGTATTGACGTTTGCTAATGCAATGTAGAAAGGATCCAGTTACATGACCGGTAGAGGGATAATCCAGAGGGTTCATGGATATGCTGCATTGGTTCGGTATCGCGCGGCTTGCGATAGTTGGTATTAGGTTAGATAATAGAGCGCCTCCCCACCAGCCTAGAGCAGTTGAGCATGTTCCTTAAGTGCTCGATCATATTGTTTTCGCTGCTCGAGTAAATCTCGCCTGTCGTAATCTGCGCGCTCTCCATAAGAGATGCAGTTACAGCATTTACCTTCACCTACCTTCACCATCACTCTCGCTTGGGGAACGCACGCACCTCACACACGGTCAACTCTTTACACTCATCGCAGACAATTAAATGCCGACCTTGCCTGTTGACGCAAAACCTTGTGTATATAATATTAAATATCCCCAAGTCTTCCATCAAACTGCAACAAAGCTCATGGTCGATGGCTGGTGTGAGGGATCTCCTAGGCTGCAATAGTCCGCCATGAGTGAGCGGTTCGATACCCCGCTGAAGAGCTTCTGGAGGGATCTCCTAAAGCTTCAAGCCCCTTTTTGCTATTTGGTCCTATTTTGCCTTCACTCGTTACTTTCTCCTTTCCCTCCTGATTTGTCTACTGTTCCGGGTCTCAGCCTAATGCCACTAATACTTGCATATCTTGTCTTTTTATTGCTTTTTATTGCAGTGATAATAGCACTCATGCGCCAGTATAGAAGTAACAAAATATATTCAACTAGTTGTATGGAACTAGCCAGACTCTTGATTCTTGATCTACTACAAGGATTGCGCAATTCCATCTACGAGCACTCTCTGCTAGTAAGCTCTGAGAATAGACTAGATTACCGTAGCACACATTTTCTGCAATCTACGTTCTTAGTATACAAGCCAAGAGGAGGCGGGTTTGCGCTAATTCAAGCATGAGACTATACAGAGAAACGAAAATAAAGGACTGCATCAATTTCACATTTGATCGCAATACACCGGGTATCTCTGCTGTGTCTAGATGAACATGCTCAGCTCCGTCGTGGTATCCAAGAACGCCGCTACATATCAATTCACACAAGCTATCCTCTTCAAGTCATAAAGCCCAAGCGCCACAATGGAAACTATCTCAGAGCCATTAGCTACTGCTCGCGAAACCCATTAGAATAGTTGAATCGGCGCTCTTGCGGCTTGAAACGCCGTGCGCCACACAGAACCAGATTGTCGCTGCCTTTTGATGTCCGGCCAAAAGTTAAGTCTGCTCCATATTGATCCCATGTCTCAGTCGGCGAGACCTGGATAGCAACGCGTCGTCGCAGTCCCTGACGAAGAACCCCTTTGACTTGATCTACTAGCTCAGCAGCCTCATCAATAGGACGCTTGACTTGGAATCGTACGCGCTTGAACGCCTTCGGCTCCCGGAGTCCTGTTGCTGTTGCACGGGTGTGGACGTTCACCTCAATATGGCGCCATCTCGAACTGAAGACGACTTGGAGAGACAAGCGTTTGAGGTTTTCCAAGTGGCGAAGGCTCTGCAAGACCACAAGCCACGGTTGGCTGACAGGAAAGCCTAAAGTAGACAGGTGTGATTTCAGCGCGTCGCATTGGTCCATGTAGAAGTAGTCGACTTCAAGAAAAAGGTCCAGGCGTTCAAGATTCATGCAATCGGCGAGCAGGCTCCAGAGCTTGAGGGCTTGCTCAAACTTTGGACGATGCGGACTGCTGTCCTCACTAACCGTCAGTCTCAGATGGCGCAGGCTCCAACGACCGGTTTCTCCAATGTTCTCGAGAAAGTGGATGTAGACTTGAACATAGTCGGGGTCGGAGGTAAATTTCTGCCTGGTCTTTATCTCAATGAAATTGTTGGCGAAGAAGTAGGAACGCGCTTCTCGTCGGATGTAGTGATCAAGGCTGCTGAGGACTTCAAGTGCTTGGAGTGGTGTTCGACCTTCTACGAGACAAGCACGAGGAGTCTGGAAACGTCGTGAAGTTTCGTCGTATGTCAGCGTGACAGGACCTTTCCATCTCAGTGTCTGCGCATACGTGTTATTACGAAGCTCCGCTGGAAGAGATGCGAAGCCTAGGTTGGTTGGCTCGGCCCTCGTAGAGCCTTCCTGGATAGAGGTAGGCCTGCTTTGGAAAGAACCCATGGTAGCGAGATCGAACATGAGAGTATACTCGTAGTTGATATTTTGCTGTATGAGTGGACTATAGACGAGGAGTAGAATGAAGAGTCCTTCTTTTGCAGTGCATGCGCTCCAAATTGTAACAGGAGGCATTACACGCGACGCGTCGCAGTACTGTAGCTTACGGGGCACGCATGGTTGCTATAGCAAACCTAATTTCACTATTGTCGAACATTCACTTATTGAAAGCTTTCCTGTAATACATACGAAAAATAAAGCAACCAGTTTCATGCTATAGCGACAAGAACAAGTTTGGAAGAGAAAGTTGAGGAGATAGCTTTCGTCTCAACTGGGACTGGATGGAGTATTTGTGTTGCTCTACCCCGCATGCACCGATCTGCAGATTCGCGTAATCGCTCACGTGACGATCCCTTCACGCCCATGCCCACAAAAGGGCAAAAATAGTATTCCTGGGTTGCCTGCCTTACGGCAGACGAATGCTGATGAGAGTGGGACTCGAACCCACGCCACTTTCGTGACCAGGAAGCAGGGAAATAAACCTTGCGTTGCTAAGGAGAAACCTTAACCTGGCGCCATAACCAACTCGGCCATCTCACCAATGATTTGATGGAAGATTTTGAGATTAAGGGCAATATATTGACACGCTGGCTGCAGTAGAAGAGAACTGGTGGGGCAGAGGGGAAGGCACTGAGCGCTGAGGGGTAAGAGAATTTTACCGCAGGGTCCGGCGATGTCCGGCACAAGCAACAACGCGACCCAAAGTCTTCGTGAATAATCGGAAGGCCAAGAAACCACCAGATTAAGCAAACAATATGTTGAGACATTCCGTTCGATACCCGTAACCATTACGTCCGACTAGCGAATGAACATCACGTTCAGATTAGATTTTACAAATCAAGGAGACTAATATGGAAAACGAGGAGTGCATATTCAAGTAAGAGATCACTCGACAAATTGGACCTGACTTCCAGACTTTAGCTGAACAGCGTGCTTTGATGGACTCTGGACATTCTACAGCCGGCTCTTAATACTCAGTTGCTCGGGACGCCACATCTCGTTCAACAGCCGGCTCGCGTTGACCATTTCTGGCCTACACTGATCCAGCGATGTGATACCGAGCAAGCGCATGCCCGTCTGGAGCTCTTCGGCCAGCACTGTTATATCTTAGTTCCAATAATCTTGGTCTTGTGGAGTTTCGGACTCACCATCCACACACCGCTCAACGCCTTTTGTACCATACGCTCCGAGGGCGTACAAGAACGGCCTGCCGACTCCGACCGCTGTGGCACCCAGACATAGCGCCTTGAGTACATCATTTCCATCTCGCAAACCGCCATCCAGGAATATCTCCAATTTCCCAAGGACTTCGGGGCAGTATGCCCGGATCTCCAGCAGCGTCATTAATGCGCTCGGTGCGGTGTGCAGTTGTCGTCCGCCATGGTTGCTCAACAAGATACCGTTACAGCCATACTCCATCGCAAGCTTTGCATCTTCAGCGCATTGAACTCCCTTCAGCACAATCGGCCCTTCCCACTCTTTCCGTATCCATTCCAGATCTTCCCACGTCGTATGCGGGCTCAGCTGCCCCTGCACTGGTCTACCACCCATCGCAGGCGCAAAAGCGTTGTCTCCGCCAGCCTCCCACCCCGCTGTACTCTCTTCTGCAATCCCAACAGCGAGCGCTTCTTCGGCTTGGAGATAGCGGTCCGCTGTCCTCTTACCCAAAACCGGCGTATCAACCGTAATCCAAAGCCCCTTGAATCCGCAACTCTTCACGATGCTCATGAGTTGGATAGCTTTTTGCCGATCTACAGGCATGTAATACTGATAAAACAATTCTGTCGGACTGCCGTTCTTCAATCTCCCCTGCTCCTCAACAAAACATTGCATAATCTGCTCGCTGGACTTCGAACTCGCTGTACTGACAACTACATGCGCTCCTTTCCTTACGGCGCCTCGGATCATTTCTGGCTCTGCACCAGCATGGATCGCACCCATTGTCCCCATGGGTGAAATGTAGAATGGATACGGTGAGCTGTGCCCGAAGATTCTGCGCCGCGTATCGACATCACCTACATTGCGCATAACACGCGGGCGGAACGAGATGCGGCCCCAGTCATCGAGGTTACGTTTAAGTGACAACCCGGTGTTTGCGGATGTAGAGGCGTAGGTGTAAGATTTGTGGGGTAAGACGGCTTTTGCTGCCTTCTCGAAATCGCTTGCTGTGACGCAGAGCGATAGATGCGGGACTTCCTTCGAATCATCTATGTCAGAAACTGGTGCTGCCTTCTCTTTCTCGGGCTGTCGGAGCTGACCAAAGGTATTAGGGTTAATGGGTCCAACAAGGGCATCGGACGGTAGGTAATCGGTCAGGTAATCTAGTGGGTGGTAATTTTTGAACTCTTCCGTCGCATCCTGCTCAGCCGTCAACAACAGTGCTTTACACTATTCCCTTCCCACTTACCGTTCCGGCATTCTTCAATATTATGGGTGCCCCACCTGGATGCTCGGACAGAAAGCTGGTGACATCATACGCTTTGGAGTCTAGCACTATCCAACAGGAGTTTTTGCTATTGTGCTTTGCGACCTCAGCTCCATCGACATGACCCATCGTTCTAACCCTTACGAAATCTTGCGTTGGACATACAATTCGTGAACGATTCAAGCTTGGCCAACCGTCGAGGAGGCATTTGAGGGGAGGCGTGGGGTTAGCCGATAGCCCGGGAATAGCGCCATCTTTCGGCAAGGCCGACATCGCGTGCGGGTAATCTACAAGCGAAGGATACGAGCTCATCATAATCTCCATCACCAGCTTGATCCGTGTCACTAATTTTTTTAAGGCCGCGAAAAGATCGTATTACTAGTCAGGAGAACTGGAAATCGCCCCACTTCGCTTTCCTCACGCCTGGTTGAGAGCGTGTACGCTCTCGATGGCCCTAGCTATTCATGTACCCAGGGTGGCTGGTCAAAAGACTATCTTACCTTGTCAATCTTTCCCAAGCCGTCTACTCTATGAACCCGTCCGTCGTCTTCCCCTTGGGGCTTCGTACCTATGCATTTGTTGTTGTTGCCCCTGACTGGAAAGGGAAAAGACCCATTCACTACGACTGTGCCACAATCCTACAGGACGGACGCGGGATTTATGCAACCCGAACCTGCATGGCGTCTTACTGCGCTAGGAAGGTGGCTTATCGACATGACACACTGCCGCTATAATAGATATTTTGCGACAAAGTCTCAACGGGTGTACTTAAAATGATGCCCGTGGAGGGTGGTATTGCGGTTGCGCGGACCGGCTAGGGCGATAACTGCCCGACAAGAGGATTAGACAAGTAGAAAACAATTTTTATGAAGGCTTTTGGCCCTACAAAGTTGACGCGTCTTCAATAAGGAAGCGTAAAGATGGATTATTCGGCACAGGCTTAATGCGCACTTACATATGAGGAACAACAGGATGATAGAGAAAGCTTTAAATTTTCGTGACGGTAAATTTACATACAAAGGGTATCATAATCTGAATCGCATTGCGAATGGGAATTGAAGAGGACCCCAAATCCGATCCCAAAGCCTGTCCCGGCTTTATATCCAACCTGTCCAGCCCGAGCCGCTTGTGTAAACTAAATTTTGTATTAATTATTTATATTTTCCTTATAGGAAACTTTATTAATTATTACTAATTAAGTAAATTAATAATAATAAGCACTAACTAATTAACTATAATAATAATAATAATAGCAATAATAATAGTAGCTATAATGCAATATAATAATTTTTTTTATTTTTTTAATAATAATAGTACTGCTTTTACTTATTCTAAATAGCTAGCTTTAGTATAACTAAGTATAATATTATTATTATTTAAATTTTACTTGCTTTTTTTTAAAAGCAAGCATAAAACTTAATTTTATTTTTATTTTTATTTTTTTTTTTATTTGCGAGCTTATTAAAAGCGTTTTTTTATAAAAAAAATTTTATTATTACTACTATAGTAGTATTGCTAAAAGTAGCATGCCTAAGTATTAAGTAAGTAAATATATAAATAAAAATAATTTTTATATTATTTATATAAGCTTTTAGCTTGCTATAAGTAGTAATAATTTAAATATTAATAATACTAAATTGCTTAAAATAGCGCCTTTTAAACTATAATAGTAATATATAAAAATTATTAAAAGTAAAATATAATTTAGTAGTTTATAAAGCAATAAATTTAATAGTGCTAGTACTAATATTAGTAGTAGTTTAAAAAATTGCAAAGTATAAGTAATAAAATAATTTATTTAAAATAAAAATATAATAATTATTAAAAGTAAATATTATTTTATAATTAATAATAAATAATAGATAATAGTAGTAGATAAAAATAATAAATAAAAGATATAAATAATATTTTTTAAATAAAATAGTTATTTGCCTAAAAAGTTATAGCTTTTTAAAAAATATTTTAAAAAGCTTAATAATAATAATAATAATAATAATTTATAATTATATTTTTACTAAACTTAGCTTAAGGCAAGGTTAATAGTACTTTTAATAAAGCTATATTATTAAAAAATAAAAGCTAGTTTTTAAAGCGGCGTTAGTATATTAAGTTTTTAGCTAAGCTATTATACTTATTAAGCTTAAATATTAATTACTTATAATAAATAAAATTAGTATTTTTATATATACTTATATTTTATTATATTTTTTATGTTTTTTTTTTTACTAGTAGAGGGGATTTACTAGTTTAGACTATTTGTGTTTATTTTGTAATACTTTATTTTATTGTTTATATAAAACTCTATAAAATTATATCCAACCTATTCTTCGCCACCTTTCCTGCGTCTCGTCGAAGCACTACATGCCTATGCGCCGCAAACAAAACATTCAAACGATATGCGCAGGACTTGCAGCAGGTCTACTCGCTCGCGGCGAATCCTGTGCCGATTCCCCTGCAACTGCCCCTCTATCAACTGTCCACTCGACACTCTTCATGATTCCCTGGTTCGGATCCGAGATGATCTGCTCATCACTCTTCGCATCGTCATCTCTTCCTACAGCCCCTTGTTGCCACCGCCAATCATTCTTCATCTCGTAATCTTCATTCGTAGCACTAATGCGGTCCAAGTCATCGTACCCAGTATTCCCAGTATTGTACTGACTTCTAACGCGCCTAGAAGAATTGACGTTCGATTGGTTTCCGTATCCGTAGGCATTACCGGAGCTCTTCTTCGAACTTGAGCGCTCGAACGAAGGGCGGAGATAGGGTATGAAACGGCTGAGGATGTATTTGATGGTTGGGCCGCAAGCACCTATTATAGCGACACTGGACTCGATGGCAGAGTAAGCGGACTCTACACTGTAGCTGCTGCTCTTGCCTTTGAAGGCACCAAGAAGCCATAGTAGGCGGGCTATACCGATGGCGATGACGATGAAACCGAGGGAGAGAAATGCTATCGTGATAATCTTGCGCTTTATCGGCATCTGCAAATCCCAGATTATCCATGTTGGAATTCTGAGTGCTCGTCAGCCGTGGAATCGCTTGATTGATGCCAGAGAAGAACTTACAGAAGAACAAGGAAATCCGTGATAATCACAACGGAAATATTACCAATGACATATAAGTACGGATCATAACAGCTTCCGGGGAGATGTGGATTCCACGCCTTTTTTACAGGTAGGCAAGGAACTGCGCCGATGACGGTCGCTGAAACCATGTAGACTGCATTGATAACTTGAAGGGCCACGATAGCCCGTTTGATCCAAGGATTATGCGATCGAAGCTTGTACAGACTCCATAAGAAGGAAGCCTTGACTACGCAGACACAAGGATTGTATTCCAGACCCAAGGCGTATCGAAGCTGTTCAGGGAAGCGTCAACACTGGGATTTCACTCTCGTTCGGTGAACGCATACCTTGGCGGCGTAGACCATGTCGATAGATTTGAACGGTACATCTTTAGCATGATACCCAGTGTACATAGCTACCGAATCTGTGTTCTCGTCAGTGATCAGTTGATCGGGACCAATACTGGGTTGGAGACTTACACAGGTGGACAATGATACTGTTGCCCAGTGTAAGGATCCACGCGACTGCGATCAGGGCATCATCTGAACAACGATCGTCAGTAAGGGTACGCTTCATGGAAAAGATCAGCAATTCCTACCCCCTCCTAGTAGATGATCTTTCCACTTTCTCCAGAACCTGACCAAGAGCACGGCCAATGCGATCGCTGGGAAAAGGTACAAGAGGGCGACGAGGGCTGGTTGTAGCCCTGGGTCGACGCCCGACATATCTGGCTTCGCTGGAGCCGACATGATGGTCGTTGGAAGTGACAATGAGCCAGTGAAGGCACACGAGAAAGTATTCCGACACAAAGAACAACGAGCGACAAAAAGGCAATCTTTCTACCATACAGCTGTAGATGAACTTGTGGGGGATCGAAGGCATTTCTCCTGCACGACCCTCGTGTTCTCGTGTTCTGGCCTTTTCCAACGTATCCTAGATGAAGTTTCCGGTTCAGCGATGCCGCAAACATCCTCCCTATCCGTCTCAGAACTAACACTATGCCGCCTACGTAGGTGACCCGACAGGCGCACGGAATAATCTCGAAGCGAGGTGTACCTACTGCTGTGCCTGCATGACCATCTTACCAGTTCGGCTAAGAACATATGTAATGAGCCAGTAGGAATGTATCCATGGAATCCGTGGCGTGAACGGGAGTCGCAGCCGGCTGTGGCCGGATCCAAGCTTCTATTCAGAACTGGGCAAGTTCCATGCATTTAGAAGCAACGAAGGATCGAGTATTACTGCGCTTGTGTGATCAAGGGCTAGTTGATTACCATGTGATAAGTGGTGCATAAAATGTGTCAGTACCACCAAATTTCGACATTGCATGACCTCGACCTTGGTCCTGGCAATGTTCTTTGTGGTGGAGAAACTTCTGTAAACCTTGAAGACGACAAAGTTGCTAGACTTTGGATGAGCAAGCATCTTGGACGTCGTCCCGGTTCCGCCGTGCAAATCCGACTACGGTATGTCCCAGGAATAACATGACTCGGAAGTGGAGCAATCTCCTCCCGTTCGCCCATGTATTTCCAATGTCCCAAGACACGGGAGGTTCTCGCCACGAAATTGGAACCTTTTCCAGAGACATCGTTAGAGCCCCACCAATCAGACGTAAGTGCCTCCCTGCTGCCCCACAACCAGCCGTGTCCGAGACTAGTCTCTAATAGACGCTTACAGGAATTTAGTTTAGCGCCAGCTATGCGCAATCTGTGGAAAAGCTAACGGACCGTACCTTTTCTGGCTCTACTAGCGGTCCCAGCTTCGCGGAGTGATAATGCTTTCGAAGAGCCCATCGTACGACCGAAACGCGAACCCCCAAGGTCTCGAGGTAAACAATTTGGTGTGGACCCACGAGGGAGTGGCTAGAATTTGTGCTTCTGACGCTGATATAATCAAGATGATTCGAAAGCGACTAACCTTAGCAGTGGTTAGCAGTGGCTTATCGGGGGGCCCACATTGGGTATTTACCCTCCATGCCTAGTAAATGTGCTGACTTGGAGCTATACTCTGTATAGCTGTGCTTCATAAATCGCGAGATATGGCATGCAAAGAAAGACGATAATCGCATCCTTCGCCTGACTCTAACCGGGATAGGAGGGGCATCTGCGTTGCTGTGAGTACATCAACCCCAACGCATCCTCACCCTTGCACCCGTGGCGTTCTAGACGAGAGTCTCCTGACTGCGCCCCATGCTTGCGTAGTGGGGAACCTCAAGAATGCCCTTTCCTCGTTCCTGTCGGGCCAGCACCAAAATGCGAAAACCCAAGGTCTCGGTAGATGACTGCCGAGACAGCACTTATTCGCCGCCGCATGCGCAACTAGGGTAGTGACTTGATCGTATAAAAACCTACGCAGAGCCGCAGAAACGTGGCAGCCAGAGGTTTTTCGTCCAATTACCTCTGACCTCCCTAATTCCAGTATATCGTTCTTTCAACATGCTGGCAAAGTCATTCACTCTTTCGTTGGCCTGTGCCGCTCTCGCGACGGCGCAGAGCTCCGCGGTTCCCTCGCTCACGGCTTCAGTGGCACCCGCCGCTGAGACTGTCGCTGTCGATACTACACCCGCAAACGTTCCTTTGTTTAAGGCGGAGGTCGTGCAATTGACGGACAACGTCGTTGCTGATATTCAGAACAACCCCGATCTCACCAAGTATGCTTCGCTCTTCGAGTTCGAGGATAGCAAGAACTCAACCTTGAGTGATCGCGCGCGCCGTGTCCGCCGATCATATCGTTGCAAGACAATGCCCGGTGATTTCCTCTATCCTGGACAGTTCGTCTGGGGCATTTTCGACCTGTTGCTCGGTGGGGCTCTAGAGAAGATTATTCCCATTGGCTCGGTCTGCTACAAACAATCTGAGTACAATAACTACGATGCGGCAAAGTGCGCGGCTCTCGTGCAAGGCGTTGAGGCCGAGTCGACCTAGTAAGCTGACCCACCGCAAGTTATAGCACAATTAGTAACAATCATAGCTACAAGGACAATGGTGCTCTGATGAACCCTTTGTATTACGGAATGACTTGCGATATCCCCAATTCTGGAAACTATGCCAATGGCACTTGCACTCAAGGTGGATACTCTGAATATGCCGTCAAGGTCAGCAACGTCGCGCAGATTCAGTTGGCTGTAAACTTCGCTCGATCGCTCAACCTCCGCCTGGTTGTACGGAATACCGGCCATGACTACAATGGCAGGTCAGTTGGAAAGGGTGCTCTTAGCATCTGGACCCACAACCTGAAGACAATCCAGTACATCCAGCAATACTCGAGCCCCACATATTCCGGTCCTGTATTCAAGGTCGGAGCTGGTGTGCAGGGCTTCGAGCTATACCAGGCCGCTGAGAAGTATGGGGTGTCCGCCATAGCTGGTATTTGTTCTGTGAGTAGGATATGTCCAGCGCTGAACGGAAGACTTGCTAACGTATTATAGACTGTCGGTGTCTTCGGTGGTTACTCGACTGGAGGTGGCCACTCACCACTAATGCAGCTGTTCGGTCTTGGTGCAGACCAAGTTCTTGCTCTTGAGGTTGTGCTCGCCAACGGACGCTTCGTTACTGTAACTCCCTCTGTCAACAGCGATCTCTATTGGGCAATGCTCGGAGGCGGCGGGGGCACTTTCGGCATCATCACCTCTGCTGTTGTCAAAGTCCACCGCAAGGTTCCTGTCACCACGGCCTCCTGGACCCTGATGACTTCCCCGACTGTCACCCCCGACAAGTTCTGGGAGGCAGTCAAGTTCTTCTGGGATAGTTTCCCCGCCTACAACGAGGCCAAGACCTACTCTTGGTTCACACTGATGAGACTCGCTCCAGGCACGTACTTGTGGTCCATGAACCCTTTCTTCTCCACCGACAAGACCGTTGCGGAGACCAATGCTCTCTTGAAGCCCTTCTTCGACAAGTGTGCTGAGCTCGGCATCCAGCTTAATGCAAACACGACACACTATGACAGTTTCTATCCAGCGTACGATGCCACGTGGGGTAAGAACAACTTTCACGTTGGTCGCGCTGGCGCCACACCAGGCAACCGCATGCTTCCCACAGAGAACTGGGCGAATGAGCAAATCCGTGGCGACACTTTCGCCGCGCTGCGTAAGGCTGTCGACAGCGCATTGTTGTTGAACGGCTACCACCAGCACCCTGCTGATGACCAGAACAAGGGCCTCAACTCGGCCAACCCCCAATTCCGCAAGACGCAGAGCATGATCGTCGCCGTTAACTCGATCACTGATCTAACAGCTGCGGGGTGGAAGGCTGGTCTGAAGCAGCTGACTGACAATATCCTCGGCCCTCTTCGCCAGGTTACTCCTACTGGTGGTGCTTATGGCAACGAGGCCGATATTGGAGAGCCGGACTGGCAAAACGCTTTCTGGGGTGAAAACTACCCGAGGCTCCTGAGCATCAAGCAGAAGTACGACCCCAGCATGCTCTTCTACGTCCACCACGGTGTCGGTACAGAGGGGTGGCGCATCGAGGACAACGGCATCGTTGGCGTGCAGTCGACGGATGGCCCTCTATGCCGCGTATCGGAATGGTAGTCGTGTCGCAAAAAGTGCTATCTTCATGTAAATATTTTAACGCAATTACACTAATGCCATCATTTGAGGGATACTCTTATTCGTGATCTTGTGAGTCAATCTTGAATGGTAATCCTAGTGATGAGAGGATTTTCAAAGCGCCTATGCTCTAGTTGAGCTATCGCTGGGTCTGCAAAGGTACTCTGAGTGCGGAGATGGTTGTAACTACATTGAATCTTGTGAGGTTTACAGATGCTTGGCTCGATCCTGGGGGGGGCTTCCAGAACACACTGTCCCAGCGATCCTGTAGAAGAAGCGACAGCAATAGGCGCCTCTCCGTCCAGACCCACTCTATTTCGCGTTGTGGGCTTTCATATGTGCCGTGGTGGATAGGGCTGTGCAACGCTTCTGATGCACGAGCGGAGTGCGGCCGCGCCTCCGTCCCAAGGCCTCGTCACCAGTGTACGCCTTTCCTACAAGATCGATAAGCGGTGGGAAAGTCGATGCGATGCGCATAATCCCGTAGTCGCAAGGGTTTGTCTGTGAGAAGGCTGCCTGTACAGTCCTGTGCGCAATGCGGCGTGTCGCAGCCGATTGGTGAGGCTTCAACTGTCTGGCAAGTGTGTCGTGCGTTGCTTGGCGACTCCGCTGCAGGCAGGCCTACACGATTAGTCACTGCCAGCAGTCTGCCATGGCGATGCTTGACGGGATGTAAAACAATCAAGATTCTCGTCCCCCGCTCTGCTCTACCTTGTGCGACTCCCATCTTTCGATTATTGCGCGTTCATCGTTCGTTCCTGAGTGCCAATTCCCGGAAGCATCACCATCCGCGGCGGAATCCTGGACATCCAATACCAACCAGCATGTGCCCCTTCAGTGAGTAAATAGGGCCCTAATAAGGCATCCAATTGCTAATAAAACAAAGCTTCACTACCTGCTGGTGAGGGACCGAGTCACTGCTCGCCCACAGCCGTCAAGGACTGGCACCCTAGGCGAAAGTCGGTATCGAATGCTTGCGAACGATGTCGACGAAGAAAGATAAAATGCGACGGTGAAACGCCTTGCTCGACGTGTAAACGGTTCTCATTACAATGTGTGAGAACGCAAAAGCCAAAAGATGTCGTGGCATCGTCAGTGGGCCCCTTCTGTCGCCTTGTCGCGAAATCACGTGATGATGCACTGGCTTACCTCACGAAAAGGGAACATAGAGAAGCTCTTGAGGGTCGAATACGTACGGAGCCTCGCTAAATGAATCGCTTATGTGATTATACACTAACATCCTATTCCACCTTCAGATCATCTAGAAGCGCAATTAGCAGCCCATGTTAATGCACCCATGCATGGCATGGAGTCCATCGACCGAAGTCTTATGGCAGCCACACCAACTTCTTTTGACTGGCAAAGCCCACCACCTCATCTCAATATTGATACGACAATTCCAGCCTCCTTCACTGCGGACGATCTAGACCTGGGAAGCTTCTCAGCTGGGGGCAGCATGCCATCCATTGAGATAAACGAATGTGAGCCTTTCCCCAGCTTTGCATCGCCATCTTCACCAGTACCTTCATTTTGGTCAGATACCACGCGCGCCTCGTCTCCCGATATGCCGCCCACGTCCGCGCCGTCCCAATTAGCCACGATATTGCAGTATCCGTCAAACAGCAAGCCATTTGTGTCACCAGTGGAACCGCATACGGCGCCATCATGGGAGTTTATGGCCCAGGCGAGCTCTAGTCATCTCAAACCTGAAGCTACCGGCAGCCGAGGACACTCCAGAAAGACATCCGCATCGTCGCTTTCGCTTGATAGCGACAATCAGGTCATGTCGCCAATCCCAGAAGTCGAGGACGACCTGCTGCCCCTAGCACCCACGCCATGTTTACCTCGACAAGGCCTATTTGCTGCCAGTCGTACAGAAAGCCCAGCGCTGGGTTCTTCACGGTCAAGCTTCACAGACCGCAGCCGGGCCCTTGCAACTACTCCGCTACCAAGTCGCTTCGAGGCAGAAACACTCACCACTGAATTCGTGCAATACCTCGAATCACTGGAATACAGGCCATATTCGATCTCACCGCAATTATTTTCTCGGTTCTGCGAAGCTGTGTATCCGAATCCGCAGCGAACGGTATCCATGGAGCTTTCTACCTCGATTCCAATGGCCCGCTGTCATGTTTTCCTTGCAATGGCCATCGCTATGAAGGTGCGCATCAAAGACTCTCCCGAGAACACGAATGCTTTGCTCAACACTTGTTATGAGCTGGCAATGCAACAAACAACGTCGTCTACCTTTTGGCAGGAAAATGGAGGGGTTGAGGCAGCTCAGCTACTGTCGATTTTCGCATCTATCCGAAACACCTCTAGCAGTGAACCGAGGCCTTTGCAGCAGTCGTTTTCTTGGTAACAGGCACTTCCATCCACTTGTTACCGCTTTTGAATGTCCTTTCCTTCATTTCTCTATCATTGTTGTTTTTGTTTTGTAAGTTTTGAAATCTTTTGTTTGACGATTAAAAGTATATAGCATTCTCCTAGCAATAGAAACGACATAACGAACAGCATCATTTCTCCGTCATACCTCAGCGTTCATATCTCAGCTTTGTGACTTCAGATTCATTCTGTCACGTTTCCACGCACAGCTTACACATGATGTCATCGTACATATTGCAGCCTAGTGAGGAGCCACCATTTTATACCTGGCTATTGCCTGGTCTATCTAGTTCTAAAGTCGCCCCCGTTAGCCTGGAAAGAACTTTAACATATAAACTCAGCTAACCACACTTGCGCTTACAGTCTCGGTTACCATCGCAACTCCAATTCATACTTTCGATCTCTCCAGCATCATGCCATCAATTCCTCTGCCTCTAATCCCCTGGTCCAGAACAACCCTTCTCACGGCCCGTACCTCGCTAGGTGCATCTGTCACTGTTCAACAGACAGCGCTCGACCTCTTCGTGCTCGGCTATCCACATCTAGCCAACACGCTCATTGATGCTCTCTACCAACACAGTCATGGCATCGAGTTCGTACTCACAAGACCGGAACTCATGAAGTCGCTCTACGATGCATGGGATGGAACCCAAACTCTGCCAATCTGCATCAGCGCCCCGGATCCAGATAAAATCTTCAATGGTCGCGACTCGGATAACCAGCCGAGCAAAAGGCGCTGGGAGGAACTTGGTACAGCTTGGGTCGAAGGTCTCCCCGAGGAGATGAGGAAGAGGGCTCGAGAAGGAAAGCTAAACGCTGAAGATCTGAAGGTGGCTAGAGAGCAAATGCGTGCATCTCAAGATCGTGGGACTGAGGGGAAGGATCTGACAATCGGCGCGGTCGTGCAAATTGCCATGTTAGCAGGCGATGAAGAACAGGCAAGAGAGTTGATTGAGAACCATGTTACCGGTTTATATCGACATATGCAGGAATTGTGGGATGACCCTGAAGTCGACGAGCGAGAGACAAGGAAGTGGCTAGGCGATCACCTGGGTCTGCATCATTCGCCCGAAATCTGGAAGATCCTAAAGAACACCGCGCTTGGGGAGGCTCTTAATGTCGACGAAGAGGCACTTGGAGCATTCGTTAACGAGGGCTGTAATCTCATCAGACAGCGCTTTACACAAGGGCCTACACGTCCATTCGCCAACAAGTCCATCTCGGAATTACTCCAGATCCTCGACGAGAGCTACGTCGCAGCACGCAAAGCCAATCCCGAAGCAGGCGAGCACATGTCCATCCTCAGCATCGCCGAGATCCCATCGAGTTTTCTCAAAGGACCCGCCACAGCGCATCAGATCACCGAACTGGAGGAACGCCTGAAACAGCACGCAGCACCAGATTCTGACGACGACAATGAAGACGACGATAATGACGACTACTCACCAATTCTCACTGATGAACATCTTCCAGACGACTACAAAGACTTCCTACGCCAAAGCAACGGGTTCTACGTCGACGAACCCGCCGATTCCACCGGCCTATTCTACGACACCGAAATGGTAGGCACAGACGACACAGACTTCCTGCAAGACATGGATTTCACCCTCTTCCCGTACGAATACACATCCGTTACAGAAATCGACAACATCCCTCTCAACAACTTCGTGTGTTTCTCCATCGGCGCAGGCGGCGACGAAGGCCAAGTCGTCTTGATCCCGCCGAGCTCGGTAAAGCCTGTTTTAGAAGCGTTTGAGAAGACGTATGCGGACGCTAGTGAAGTAAATAAGAGATATTATGAGCGTGCGGCGCTGGATCTTTATGGTGGGTTGGAGGCTCTTAGGCAGGTGGAGTGGCTGTGTGTGGTGTGGTATCATTGGGATCCTGCGCAGAAGATTTGGGGCTCGTTCCGGGGTCATCTCGAACACTGTGTTGAGTATGCGGTGAAGAGGCGGAGGGAAGATGAGAAAGAAGCAGAGAAAAGGGAACATGATGAAGGGAATCTAGCGAACAAATAAACACCAGACGAAACTAACCCTGATATCTAATATCGTACCACATTTCATCACTACTTTATTAGAACTCCACCAAGTGACATATAAGCTCGATTGATAACTTGGAAATCGTTCATTTTATTCATACTCGCTACCATGCAAGTGGACGCCGGTAATGCTACATATTTTACAGCAATTATCCTATCATAGCCACACAGTCTTTGTGCACCTATTTCTTCGAGTCATTCTTCGCCTTCTTCGCGAGCTCCTCAGCCTCATCGCCCTTCTTTTTGAGTACTTCCCCGATCTCGGCGACAGCATCCTTCAACAGCTTCTGCGCCTCATCACCATGCTTTTGCGCAACCTCTTGGAGTTGGCTCAACTTGGGCAGGATCTGGTCACCGCCGGGGATCTTTTTGAGGTACTGCTCGTAGTCGCCCAGGCCAGACTCCTTCGCCTTGTTGGCAGCGCTCTTGACGTACTTCTCGAGATCACCGGCATCACCCTTCTCGACTGCAGACTTGACGCGCTCGTAGAGTTCTTGGACGTTTCCGCCCTTTAGCGCATCGGCGTTCTGCTCAACAAGCTTCTTGACCTCGGGGTTCTTGTCCAGGTAGGGCTTGGCTTGCTCCATTCCCTTGTCCCACGCCTCATCACCCAACTTCTTGAGTTTATCGACCTTCTCCTGCACCACGCTCTTGATCTTCTCGATGTTTGCGGCGCTCACACCAGTCTTGACAATGTCGCTGATCTGCTTCCATGTGCGATCGACCTCCTCCTTTGCCTCGGGGCCGTACTTGTCGCCGTACTCCTTGAGCAAGTCGATGTTGCCACCAACCTTATCCTTCAACGCGGGGTGGTTGTCCAGAATCTGCTGCGAAGCGTCGCCGGCAAGCTCTGCAACGCGGGACAGGTGCTTGGTGAGGACGTCCCAGGTCTGGTGTGCGGTAACGAGACTGACGTCGCCCTTGCTGAGGACCTTGCGCATCTCATCATAAGCTTCGCGGACTATCTTGTCTACCTCATCGCCGTGCTTCTCGCGGATGGCATCAAGGTCGTCGAAGGCCGAATCAACATACGACTTGGCTCCGGGGATGAAAGCAGCGTAGCTCTGGGCGGCATTGCGCAGCCATGCCAATGCCTCGTTAGGCTCGGGTGTCTGCTCTTTGATTTTCTGGGTGGCTGAGTTGACGTAGTCTTTGGTCGTCTTGGTGGCTACAACGAGGTCACGAGCTCCTGATTGACGGTAGAAGATGTAACCAACGACGAGCGCAGCGGTGGCTCCAGAGGCTGCACCAATGGCAGCATGTGATCCTGCGCCTGCGTTGCCAGCGGTTGCTGTGGACTGGAAACGGGGCTGTTGGGCGCGGAATCTAGGGTTTGCTACGCGGCCCGCTGGGCGGCCTGCAGCGCGAGCTGCGAAGCGTGCATTCTGCGTGGCTTGTCTCGAGAACATGGTGATATTAATGTGAGGGCTGTCGGTTCAATTGAAGAGTTAGAGGAAGTTTTCGAGCAATTGAGATGAAATCGAGTCGTTTATGAAGAGGCAATGTTTGATGGTGCAGGAATTGAGCTGGGCTTCGAGGTTTAAAAGAGCAGCTTGTGGCAGGCAAACAGCTTCGTGAGAATGACGTCTGCATGATGATAGGCGTACGCTAAGCCGAATGTGGCTCGTGCGGCTGCAAGGAACTCACTCCCCATTCACGTCATTGGTCTCCACACACGCTAAAACTTAAGCTTAAACGCCCCCGCCCCGCCTTCATCGTGATGTGAACATGCATCAACAAGCAGGTTTCATTCCATCATCAATTGAGATGGGAAAATGAGAACTAAGCTAACGAATGAGCCGCACTTAGCATTGCTGACTAGTGCCGGTAAGTCTCCTACTTGCTCGCAACAGCAACCAACGCAATCATCTCAATGCCCACCACCTCCTCCACCTCTCCCTCCTTGCCAACCACTGGCCTATCAACTTTGACAGCCACCTTCTCAGCAGCGCTCTTAAGTTCCTTTTTAAACTCCACAATCTCTTCATCACTCCACCCCTTCAAAAACGGACTAAACAGATTCACCAAGTTGCCACATATGTCCTCCACACTCTTCGCCGCATAATGCACCTTCTTCTCATGTACTTTGACGTCCTGAAGTCCCGCTTCGCTCAACGTCTTCTCAAGATACGCGGCGGAGAACCAGTCTTCGGAAATCGGGATACGGAACAGGGCAGCGTCGGGCTTGACGACTTTCTGCGCTTGGTGGATGGGCTTCATATAGCCCAAATCCTTCCATGTCGTAACTATAGCAATTCCCCCTGGCTTGAGCGTGCGGTATATCCCCTGGGCGCCTTTTACACCATCTTTGAAAAATAGGATACCCTGATTCGTGATCGAGTGTGTGAAGTGATCGTCCGGGAAGGTAAGATTTTCGCCTGGCACGACGTCGAAGGAAAGGGTCACCGCTGATTTCGTCACTTGGACTGCATGGCGTGCTAGGTCTACCATCCCGGATGCACCGTCTGTGCAGGCGATGCTGAGAGGCACATTGGGATTCTTGGACAAGATCTCTTGAGCGACGATTCCGTTGCCGCACGCATTGTCGAGAACTTTGGAGTCTGCTGCAAAAGAGGGGGCTATGCCGATGAGGTAGCGGGCAAGCTCACGCGTACAGCCTCCAGTCAATACTTCGTACTTTGTGGAAAGATTGTCGAAGTGTTCGATGGCTGTTCCATGTTTATCACTCATTTTGAAGGTTTGGTGGACGAATTGGAGCTGTTTTACGAAAGAACTAGCGTGGGTCTTGACTAGTGATTTCTTGGTTCTTAAATGTAAAGCCAACGGCAGCGCGAGCGGGTTCTTAAATAGTAACAGAGAAGGGCGAGTTTTGGTGCTGCCATGGGGCGTAACTCGCTAGTGCTTATTCCCGTCGACAGAATGAGGCTATATTCAGTGTAGCGCTACGTAAGCCAGTTGCAAACTTGGCAGAAGGAGTAAATTTCGTCCGCCTAATCCTTTGCCTGACGTGGACCTCTTTTCTCTCCTTATGCTGTTTTCTACGGTGGGAGAAGAAAAAGTTGTAAAGCTCGGAGAGCTTTCTGCAAAATCGTAGAAGTGGTGTTGCAACAATGAACAGTACAGTACAATATCCTATCCTAAGCCACAACACATACTACAAAATTCTACGCTGTCAAAATACACCGACAGCCTAGCACTAGTTTCATATATACTTCCTGGCGCGTAGGCGCTTCTTAGCCCCTTTACCATCCCTCTACTCCCACCAGCCGCCTGACCTTGAAGCCTTTATCCCGCTCATCCACAAACCAACCCACCCCCTCCTTCAGTGGCCGCTGTAACCCATTTTCAAACGGGCACTCAGCGCCCCGATACAAAAAATCACCAATCTCCTCGTCCACAAAATAATTCCTGCCGTAGTATGTCGGTTCAATCCATGCAAACCGAGGGTGTGAGACCATAGGCGATGCAGCATAGTACGATTGCAGCCGGTGGAAGAGCTGAACCCAACTCGGATCGGGCTGGTGGTGTAGAAACGCGGAATTCTTTAGATGGATATTGTCTAGCGTTACGTGCTCGACGTTCTCCATCTCTTTCAGCAGGTCTTCTAAATCGTTCTCTTTTACTGATACGTTTCTCAGCGCGAAGGTGGTCAGTCTCTTGATCGTGGCTTCGGGGAGAACCTCATTTGGGCCAAAGGACAAGTCAAGAGTTTCATGTCGGTAGGTACGAGGGAGCCAGTGCGGATTGAAGTCGAAGTGCTCTAGAAACTGCGCCTCTGCTAACGCGCGCTTGAGGAGACCCGAAGCAAAGAGCGAATCGGGGTTACTATCGGAGCAATACGGGTTGATGACCAGCTGGAGTCCCTTAAGAGGAACAAGTTGAAACATGCGGACTGTTGCTTCGAAGTCCGAGTTGGGGGAGGCGAAGAGCTGGTGGCTGATGCCGGTGTATTCGTTCCCAGCATCGATGATTATCTCCTCAATCTTGGGGTTTGGGATAGCGAGTAATGTGGATACAATGATGCTGTACCCTCTGAACTCTATTGAAAGCCGTTCGATATTCCGCGTTGACATGACCTCATCGCGGTGCGCGGCTTGTACAGACGTAGCTTGTTGTCGAAAACCGAGCCAGGGCCAGACGGAGGGTTTGCGAAAACCAGGCGGCAGCGATCGATAAAATGGTGTATCGTACAGAGGATAAAGCTTCCATGGCCGCCAGACCTCGCTGGTCAATGTAATTCTCTTCATTTTGGGGAATCCTGCTATCGCCCGGTGGAGGGCAGCAACGTCTAATTGTTGCTCCATGATCTCCTGCTCTTCCTGGTATAGGCGCTGGTAGAGATTATAGCTTTGTTCAATGCTCATGACCGTTGTGCTGCGAGCAATGATATCTCTGGAAAATTGGTCGTCGTAACGCAGCAAGATGCCCTTGCCAACTTCCGTCAGTTGTCCGTTCGATGAGAAGAAGTCGTCACGTTCTAGTGCACGGTACTCGGGACTGTCATCTTCATGGCCTCGAATGGCTTCGTCAAGGCGGTTCTCGATATCGATTGTTGTTTTTACTTCGTCGATCCCTATCGCGTGACGAAAGCTGTCCAATGTGGGATACTCCTCGAGTTGTGCATCGTCCCAGACAATCTCCCCAACATCGTTCCTATATCTGGGATGATCTAGTATCCTCTGCAGGCAGTCCAGATTTGCACGGTTCGGTGAGATATAGATGCGATCTATGCGTAGACCAACATTTTTCGCCAAGTGTTTACCAGCGAGTCGCAATCTCTTGATATCTAGATTGGAGAGATGCTCACAGATCATTGCGAGTAGCTCGGCTGGTAAATCTGTCACCCTCTTGGAGCTCCTCGCTGCATAACCGCTACTGGTTGCAAAAGCCTCCGGGAACTCGTCGCCAAACAGATCTTCCATAAGGCTCATCGATGGCACGTTGCTGGCACTTGCTGGCGTAACATTTGAGACTCGACGCTTCGTCACTCCAGCCTTAGCCACCATGCTTCGTTTCCGGCGGTGTGGCTTTGCGGGCCGTATCTGAAGATTCGAAAACATCTTCAAGGTCTCACTACCCTTCGGTTGTTTTAATTATGGTTATTTGTCTTTGTGTTTCGGTCGTGGACTAGCGGACAAGGGTAGGAGGTGTTGGAGCCCTACAGGCTAATCGAGTATGCGAAGAGCGGTCATTAGCTGCAAAGAAAGCGGAAAAATCGACGCTGCATCGTGCGAGTGTCACAGGTGATTGAAGAGTGAAGAGGAATGGGCCAGACGTAGTGAAACACCTACACCTGCAGCTATTTAGCGGCTACCTACCTGATGCAAGCATGCCCCTCCACCGCTCTTCATAGGGCGCTCAAGCGAGCTTCTTCAGGCTGTCATGCAGCGCCCGCGGCATGGTGTGCGAAACAGAAAGCGTCTGGCATAACAAGTACCTCTGTTAGTTTGTAGCTGGAGGTGATGTTGAGAGTCATGTACACTAAAGAGGAAAACCTCAAGCGACGAAATGATGGATAGAATGAACGATTGAAGGCCGCGGGGACCGTATCGTGCACTCGCTAAGTCGCGCCCAGTCTGTCTTGGCTCGAAAAGCTGCCCAGAGTGGGTCCACATCAGTCAGCGCCAGAGACCTTCACCACATCACAGCAACATTCGTAGACAGTTTCTCGGTTTATCGGGTCTTCTCATTGTGCAGACGCTATCCAGCAGCCCGAATGAGTTCCTTTAGCATACATAACGGGTGCTGCCATTGCGCCCGGCGAGCAACACTCGACGAATCCACGACGCACATCTACCGCCCGAGAACCACAGTCAGCACACCACTCGCCTCAAAGGCTCACAGTATGCCGAGCATGCCATCGTAGCGAACGCGCTCGCTCTTCCCATGCTGATATGTAGATTGACCAGCACCCAGCTGCATATCCATATCCCATGCCGAAGCATGGACTATAACCGGGGCCGTGTGTGAAGTCGAAGTCTGGGAAGGGGCGAGTTGCTCACTAGGAGCCTTCCGCAGCAGCGGCGGCGGCCTTCTTCTTCTTCTTACCGCCGCCTGGGGCGCCGGACATGCTTGAAGTTGGCTGGTTGGCCTGATGGACGATGAAGCGCGTGTAGCAGTCTTCTGGATCCCACTCGAAGCCAGCTAGGTAGGGCCGGTCTAACTCGTCGTCTGCCTGTGGAGCGGGTCAGCGCTGCTAAGGGCTCACAATATCCAGATGGCGAGGGATGTTCCAGAAACATCGGCGACACACTGTCGCCAGGGCAAAGGAAAACAAACAATAGGGATACGTACGCGCTTCTTGAACTGCTTGTGGATGGCATCTAGCGCATCCTTGATGGTAACGCCCTTGAGGTTCCGTGCTGTGACTTCAAGTCCGAGCGGGAAGTGCAGCGTGATTTTCTTGAGCTTGGGGTCGGTGAGGGGCAGTTTTAGGACTGCTGGATCCTCGACAGCCGAAGACGAAGCGTTCAGCTTCCTGTGTGGCCGGTGCGTCAGCATTGTCTTGATGCATTGAAGCTGGCCCGACGCGATGCAGGTGACGGCGAGGTGACGACGCGACGACTACGGGCCATGTACATGTCAAGACGAGAAGAGCATTCACGTACCAGCCGAGCTTTTGCGTCTCGATTGAGATCTTGATCTCCTTGTTTTCCTTCTCTGGTGTGCTGTTAGCCCCACCTGCCCCTCACGCACAACCCCTCAGCTGGGCCATTGTCAGCAAGGGGCACTCACCCAGGTCTTCGATGTTGTAGACATCGGCGGCCATGGAGCTGGCTCTACGGCCGTGTGGCTTCTTGGTTCCATGATTGGGGTCCTCGACTAGAGAGTCGACCTTCTCGAGCGATTCGTCTACTGCGGCTGCCATTGTGGTGGGGGTTGACAGCAGGGAGGGGCAATAGAGGTACTGGTAGGCTGGAGGTGGTGTGGACAATGAAAGAGCTTTGGTGAGTTGGCGAGCTATGTCTGAGGCTGGGATTGGGTGTGAGGGACGATGAGGCACAGGGCAGTGTGTGAGGAAGAGAAGAAGGGAGAGCGAGGGCGACAGGCAGCTTATGAGGGGGCTCACTCTACCTATCGGGGTGGAAGCACAGGAGACAGTCACTTGATCAGCACACCATGGATGGTCCAATCCAATCGGCGGCGGACGCGAACGTATGAACCCAATGCGGGGAGGCACGCCCAGAATGCGGGGAAGGTGCGAACGCCACGTCCGGTGAGCAAGTATACCATGATAAAGTGAGCTGCGGCACCATATATGCTAGCAATTGAGCCTCTTGCGCGTTGTTTTGATCAGTTTGAGCGCCTCTTCGTAGGCTCTCTTCTTTGTCGTGAAGCTCGAGGCACATCAATGGGGTGATCTCACGCGACCTCGCCTACGTCATTAGTCATGGAGCAAACAGCACATCAACGCGTATAGCTATATTTCAGCTCACATGTCCGCTGGCTCCGAGCTGGACCGGCCCCAGGGCCCCATGGATTCGTTTCCAGTATCCACTTGGTAACTACAAGGGCCACTGAATGTCGGAATCAGGGTGCATATTTGCTTAGTGAGCTGATATTGGACCAGCAGGCGTTCCATGGCGCGAGATGGCATTCCAGTACCGCCGGCCATGCTACTTATTAGAGAACAGGCCTAATATAGTGTAGCTCAAGACTTTACTTTCCAACAATTAAAAAGAAAGAAATAGTAGCTCAAGGAATTTTGATTCTAGCTCAAAGCTCCACATCTATTCCACCTAGCCAATTCCATCATCTCCAGCCTGCTCTCCGTCTAGTGAACGTGTAGTAGCAGACGCCCTACGAATGCCCCGTAATCTTCACCGGCACGTACAGCTCTTCAAGATACTTCTCCTCCTCCTCCGTCAGCTCCTTGCCCCTCGCCTCCAATGCTTCATCCATCCTCGCCGCACTCGAGAACCCAATGATCGGACTTGAGACGCGCTTATTGATCCACGCCAGTGCCACGTGGCTCATCTTCCAGTCACGTTTCTTTGCCAGCTCCTCTACGCGCTCAATGATCTTCTTGTCGTTGTCGGCACGACCAGGAAGACCGTTGCTCACCTTCTGCTCCCCCTCGGAACGCGTGGTGCTACCGAAAGCGGAAGCGGGACGTGCAAGATTACCACGGCAGAGAGGTGCCCACTGTGCGTCGTTGTCCATTAGAACTGAATATTCCTCAAATAGAGCACACGCGTCGAGGACTTACGGGTATGAGCCCAACGCCAGTATCGTTACAGAACCTATTCATCTCGCGCTCTTCCTCACGGTACAGTAGATTGTACTGGTTCTGCATGCTCACGAACTTGGTCCATCCATGCTTCTCTGCCACAAACTGCATCTGCGCGAACTGCACAGCCCACATGCTACTTGCTCCAATGTATCGGACCTTTCCAGTCTTCACCAAATCATGCAGGGCTTCCATCGTCTCCTCGATCGGCGTGTTCGCATCGAATCGGTGAATCTGCAAAAGGTCGATATATTCGAGATCAAGACGCTTGAGGGAGGCATTGACGGCGTTAAAGATGGCTTGTCGCGACAGGCCCCCTTGGTTAGTATAGTCACTGAGTTTTGGCAACTCATTGCCATAGTTGATGGTGCGCAGGCCCGGATCCTCCCCAACGTAGCCGAAGCATTTTGTGAGAATGACGAGTTTGTGGCGAGGGAGCGAGTACTTCTTGATGGCTTTGCCGATGATTTCTTCCGAGACGCCGTTGGAGTAAACGTTGGCTTTCGAAAGGTTAGTACGTTTTTACGACCAGGTCATGTTGGGATGTAGCCTACCAGTATCCCACGTTGTGAGCCCACGATCATATGCCGCCTTCAGCAGCGGCAATGCTTCGTCCTCTTCAATTACCCAGGGTTGCCAAGCACTGCTGCCAATGCTCATAGCACCCAGAATGGGTACTGAGACTTTTAACCCACTCTTTCCTAGCCGTCTGTATTCAGCTTTCGATTCCTTCAAGAGGCCCTCAATGTCTAGTTTGTCTGCCATGGTCTCGATCTCGTTAGTAGTGGGGTGCTCTGAGCTTAAGGCGGGGTAGTGAATGGAATAGGTTCAAACCATCTACCATCTGGGCTCTCCATCTCTTATAAGCTGCATGCCCAGCTCATCTTACTTTGGATTAGGAAGCAGCCACGGAAGAATGACCGCCGAATGCGGATTTTGCGGCGATAATGCCATTGCCGGTGGCAACAGTGTGAGCGATGCGGGGTGTAACCACACGTCCCGTACGGAACATGCGTCATTCATTGCAATTCTGTTCTGCTGAGGTAGCCTTCCGCGGCTCAATATTTTGCCTTTCGAGAACGTGTTGATAGTACGGGTGCAGGGGCAGCAAGACCCGAGCCATGACTGCTTTTACAACGGCATAATGAACTGGAACTTTGATTTCAAGCACCAAGAGATTTTCACAGAGTCGAACAGCATTAGTTCATTCATCGTGAACGTACAGTTCCATCAGGTCAATGGTGGTGTTGGTATTGAACATCGTTTTTGAGCTTAAACCCCCAAGGCGCCGACCGCAGATGTGATGCAGAGAAGCTCATAGTTGCTCATATCCCCATAAGAAAACCCGTACTCCTCTAGATCGCCTATGCGGCCTCAACAATGTTGCCCCGCTCCGACACGTACAGACCGTCCAAGAACTTTCGGATATCCTTGTTGCGGACCTTGCAAATTTGCTGGATGTCGGCGGCGCTCTGGGAGACGTCCTCGAGGCTCTGTGAACTAGTTAGCGGCGTTCGAAAAAATAGTTATAGGGGAAAGCATACGTTTCCGGAGAGTTGGAGCTCATCCTTCTGGTTCTTTGAGGCCTCAACGTCGACACCAGGCCTCATGACGACCCTTCGTACAAGCTTCTCGCCGATGAAGTTCCTGATCTCAACCTCGAACTGATCCGTCTCCTTGTTCTTCTCGATGTTGACGTTGATGGGGAAACTAAATATAATGTAAGTATAGAAACTGGCGTTCGGTAGGGTCACTCGTCGTTGACTGTCATGCGTCGGAACCGACTTGCCCAAAACCTTCTTGTGGGCGAAATGGTTGCATTTTGCGTCTTGCGATCAACAAGAAAGGTGTAGGCAAGCCGCGACAGGCAAAAAAATGTGTAGACAAGGATCTGTTGGACGGAAATCGAGATGTGCGCGTGGGTAGACATACTGGGCATAGACGTATCGCATCCTGAGTAAATGTTAGCATGTGCCTCCTCCCTTTTTTACTTCACTCAGACTCACTTGTACTTGAATCCCTTGGTGACACCGATGATCAAGTTGTTCTGCTCCTAGTCAGCCAAGCCCCTTCTCCCGTGCGCATGTTGCTGGCTCGTATTGCGTGGTGTGCGACGTACAATGAGAGTTCGGACAGTGCGGAGAGTAGCGACGCTCTTGCGGGATCCGTGGTGGAGCTCAATCTTGATGAGATCCTTCTTGGGCTGTTCCATTCTTAGTCCTTGTCCCCAATGTTAGATTTCGATTCCAACGTACGTGCGTGAAGCTGACCGCCAAGTGACCGAGAGACTTTGTAAGCTTGCCCTACGAGATATGAGTACAGTTCCCGTCGAATTATCGCAGTTGACGTACTCGGGGACCTGTGAAGATATGTCAGTCTCACTCCCGCATGCTTCCTTGTGCAATTGCGCACTCACCCTCAACGACGACATTCCTGGTCTTGATGGCGACCTTGACCCCCTCGGGGATTTCGAGCAATTCCTCGGAGTGGCTGTAGTGTAATCGTCAGTTAAGTTCCTGATCATCCAAAGGATGTGCGTTTCGTGCGATCGAACGCGGCTTGCGAATGCCTCCGGTTTGAAAGTTCGAGGGATAGGATGGTGTAATGCGCCGAGCTGTGACTCGTAGTCGGAAGGTAGACGTACATGTACTTCATCTTGAGGGTTGCTGCGGGTTAGCGGTGTCGAAATGAGGTTGTTGTCGATTTTGGCGTCGAGGTGCGCATCTGTGGGAGCGGCGTACGGAAAAACGCTAGCCGAGCCACTAACCACACTAGACTTTTCTTGTTGCGCTAACGGTTTTCAGCAAGCACCATGATCTCCCCATCGTCATCGCCATCCTTTTTTTTGGGGCTTGTACACATGGGCTGTATTATATTGTTGGGTTGCTGTTCTAGGCGAGTGGTGGGTATCTGACACTTTGCAGCTCTTGTTGTACTGTGATAGCCCGCGGCTGCAGAAACACATCGCAACCAAAGGCTCGAGCTGAAATGCGAGAGCTTGCTTAGGTGGAGGTAAACAAATACTTTAGCCAACGCAATCAGCAAAACACTTGGTCCTATAGTGTACGTCTTAAGCGAAATGTTGATCAGCTTTCATACTGGGAACAAAGCATCAACGTAGCATCCAACAATAATCTTAGTTTAGACAGAATGCAGAATGAGTTAATGTACGTTGGTAAGACCCTTACGATACTTGTCTACCCACAGGCTTGCTCGGCAGAAGGACAGTTGTTATAACACATCCTAGCGTCACACCCCCGGCCAGATATAGCACACCATTGATATCGTCCTCCCCCCTGCCGCTAGTATACAAACGCTCCGCAAGAACGGGACTCACAATACTAAATAGTCTCCCCCAGAAATTCGCGAGGCCACATGCTGTGCCTCTGATTGGCGCTGGAAAAGCCTCTGGCGTCCATCCATACAGGACTGAATTGAAAATAGACTGGCAGAAGTTCTCCATGACGTTGAAGCCGATATTGGAAGCCGCGGAGTCAATGCTACTGAATAAGAAAACCGCCACGCCCCTCAACGCAGCGGAGACTACCATGGTCCATTTGCGGCCTATGCGCGGTGCACGGTAGGATAGCGTGCCAAGGAGCACGCCGACAATGCCAGGAGTGTATATGTAGATATAAGAGCGGTAGGTAAAGCGGAGCGACAAGTGCAGGACTCCGTTCTTGAGGGCCAAGATCAGGGGGAGGTAGGTGCCTTGCATCACGTAAGTATTGTACATATATGCTGGAGTGGTTACTTACCCGCGATGGTAAAACCCCAATAATCGCAGATATACGTCACCCAAATAAGCAGAGTCAAGCGTGTCATCTGCAAGCTTGAGAACAACATCTTGAATCTATCGCCCTCTAACTTGAGCTTTTCGGTCCATGTAGTCTTTAACTGCTTTGCGCCGCCTCCAAGTACAGGCCTGTTACTGCTGGTAGAATTAGAATCGCGTTCTAATGACTCTAGCATTTCCAGCGTCAACGCGCAAGTCCGTTTATTGTACTTCGCGACATATTGCAGCACCTCGATCGCTTTGGCATCCTTGCCACGACACAGCAGGAATTCCGGCGTTTCCTGAAACTGGAAGACTATGAAACGGAGGAAGAATATGAGGAGCGTGATTCCACCTAACGTGAAAAGTAGATACCGCCATCCCATGTTGCTAGCCTTTGTGCAACAGGGCTTGCCTGAGGCGACGGCGTTACAAGCTGGCAAGGGATTGGCCTCCGAGAAATTTGGGTTGCAGGAGTAGTTGGGAATGAAGACGTATGCAATGACGCTGCATATGACGACGCCAATAGGTTGAAATATCGAAAGCAGCGGAAGTAGGTAGCGCTTGCTCTGCGGCGTGAATTCGAGGGCTATAGTTGTGTCGATAGGAATATTACCACCTACGCCAAATCCGGTGAAAGCTATAAGAACAAGGATGGCTGTGTAGGTGCTCGGAGCCCCAATGCAAAGGCCAAAGGCGCTGGCAATAAAGACCGTTAGGTTGAACACCCACTGTCGGCCGATGACATCAACTAGGAGGCCCCAAACAAGTGCGCCAGCTGTGAGCCCAGCAGTAAACGTGGTCGAAAGGTTACCAGTCTGATCCATGCTGTTTCCGAGCTCTTGCTGCAAAGGAGGCAGTATCATGCCAAAAGCCTGCGCCCACATCAGGTCGATCATGTATCCAAAGCCGCACAACACCCATAGTGACCATTGATATCGCCCCATTCCCATAGCATCGATCTCCCGATTGACGAGGACACATTTCTTCTCATATATGGTAAGTCCCTCCTCTCCAAACGCATCTGCCAGAAGTTGAGGTCCATTGGATGGGTGGTGGTTAAGGTTAGTCGCCTTTTCTTCCTCGTCGTGTGTCAGCGTAGACAGCATAGTAAAGTGCGCCTCTCCGAAAGTAAAGTCTTGTATACAAAAAAGAAGTAAACTCAGAGTTCGAGTTCAAGAGTGGTTCACTTTCGTTCGCCTCCACGGATACCCATGACCTTAAGTCCTTGTGCCTAGATACGAAGTGCAGGTCCAACGGCGTTTGATCCGTTCTTTGACGCCTCGTTCACGCCGTCGATGTGATACAGCGTGCGTGTTGTGGACGAGGACTCAGCTTGCACTACGTCAGGTATACATTCCGCCAGGTTTGGTAACAGCTAAGCGAAATGCGGCAAGCGCTTGGCCAGTTTTGATGATGGTCTAGGGCTGAGACAGGGTCTGCATGTGCGGAGTTGATGCCGAGTCGTGTATTGGACACGATCTGATCAGAAGCGTAGATATGTGGTGAGATCTTGAGAGACACCGAGATCTTAGCGTGGCATGTGGAGCTAATGAGACCGTGGCGAGCGCAATGGAAAGGGGCTTCCGTGGAAACAGAAAGTGATATAGCATCATCATCTTCACATATGTACGAGTAGCTTCTAAGCTCCGAGGTTAACAGGGTGCGTAAAGCTCTCAGAGGCATGAGAAGCTTGATTGTTCCCAAGGATTCTCCCATATGGCGTACTCATATAATCACGTTCGTCACCATCGATACGACTTCAGGTGCGAACAGAAAGCAGCGAGATAGCCAGAACTGCATGGTGGAGGGCGCGATTTGGGAGGCCAATAGGCCCAGACGATGCGTGCAAGGCGTCGACTGTCTCGCAAGCATACGACGAATGCGAATGAAGTGATTGACAGGCCGGACCGACTAGTATTGCCAAGACCCGGAGCGGCAGAACCGACTGCCGGGGTTGGAACTTTTTTTCGAACATATCGAGAAAGTGAATGCCAAGTCAAAAGGCATATATCCCATACTTCTACTGCAATGGCACCTCGTAGAAAACGCCAGCGTCTCTCAGTCGACGGCGCAGAAGCAGTCACCGCTGTCGCTGTCGCTGACGCCGAACAGCCCTCCACTTCCACTACCGCTACCGCGACGCCGAAAGAAGCTGGGCGCAGACAGCTCTTCATTCGCGGTCTTGCGACAGCCGTCACGACCCAAGATCTAACCGACTACTTCTCCGAATCATATCCCATCAAGACTGCCGTCGTTGTTCTGGACAAGGAAACCCGCGAGTCCAAAGGCTACGGTTTCGTCACCTTTGCCGACGTTGAGGATGCACAGAGAGCCAAGGAAGAGCTGAATGGCACAGAGCTTAAGGGCAAGAAGATTCGCATCGATACTGCCGAGGCTAGGCAGCGTGAGGGCGAGAAAGTCACGGTCAAGGCTGGTGACAGGATCAAGGCAGAGCGCGAGCAGCAGATCAAAGATGCGCAGACGCCGAAGCTGATTGTAAGAAACCTGCCGTGGACAGTCAAGACGCCCGAGGATCTGCAAAAGCTGTTCAGAAGCTATGGCAAGGTCAACTTTGTCAATTTGCCCAAGAAGCCAAATGGTGAATTGAGGGGATTTGGCTTCGTCTCGCTGCGAGGCAAGAAGAACGCAGAGAAGGCGATACGAGAGCTGAATGGCAAGGAGATTGACGAGAGGCCAATCGCAGTAGATTGGGCTGTGGACAGGGACACATGGCAGGGTCTGCAGAAGACCGAGGATGCAGGAGAGTCGGGAGCCACGGCGGAGGATGACGACATGGACGATGTTGAAAGCTCTGCGGTCAGCTCAGATGAAGACTCAGAAGCGGACGGCAGCGAGGACGACGAGGATGTAGACGACAGCAACACGGATTACGAAGACGTCTCCGATGATGACGAAGAAGGTGGTGTTCCGCTTCAAGACGACAGGCCGAAACGAGAGGAATACACAGTCTTCATTCGCAACTTGCCCTTCACAGTCGACGACGAAAAGTTAATGGAACACTTCAAGCAATTCGGCGGAGTCCGCTTCGCTCGTGTCGTTGTCGACCGCGAAACAGAGCGACCCAAGGGCACAGGCTTTGTCTCCTTCTTCGCGGAAGAGGACATGATCAACTGCCTCAAGGGCGTCCCCCGCGTCAAGCTGCAAAAAAAGAACCTCGACAAGAAGGATGGATCAACAATAACCGTCACGCACTCCGTTCTTGAAGACGAAGACGCCGACCCTACGGGCAGTTATACTCTCGATGGTCGCATCCTGCAACTCAGCCGCGCGGTCGACAAGAATGAAGCCACCCGTTTAACAGCAGAAGGCGCCGCATCGCGCTTCAGCCGCGACAAAGACAAGCGCCGCCTGTATCTCCTCTCCGAAGGAACTATCGCCTCCAACTCGCCTCTGTACCAGAAACTCTCACCCTCGGAAGTCAAAATGCGCGAAGAAAGCGCAACCATGCGTCGCAAGCAGATTCAAGAAAACCCTTCCCTCCATTTGTCGTTAACCCGTCTGTCTATCCGCAACATACCCCGCAGCATCACCTCAAAAGACCTCAAACAACTCGCCCGTAGTGCCGTTGTCGGTTTCGCTGCCGACGTCAAAGCCGGTAAGCGCTCGAAGCTTAACAGGGAAGAAGTCATCCGCGGCGGCCAAGAAATGCTCGTTGCAGAAAAAATGCGTAAAAAGAAGGGAAAGGGTATCGTCAAGCAAGCTAAAATCGTCTTCGAGACCCCAGCAGGTAGTAAAGTTGCTGAAGATACAGGCGCAGGGAGGAGCAGAGGATATGGGTTTATTGAGTATTACACGCATCGCAGTGCGCTTATGGGGTTGAGGTGGTTGAACGGGCATGCAGTAGACTATAAGATTAAGGGAGAGACACCAAAGAATAAGTCGAAGGCAAAGGAGGCCCTGGAGGATAAACGGAAACGTTTGATTGTCGAGTTTGCGATCGAAAACGCGAATGTGGTAAGTAGACGCTCAGACCGCGAAGACAAGGCCCGCGAGCCTCCCACCGACGCCAAGGCAGCGAACAGCGAGTCAAAGAAGCGAAAGCGTGATTCTAGTGCTACGTCTAGAGCCTCTTCGGGTGCGCAGCTAAAGGCTGGCAAGGGCAAGGGAAGCGGGAAGAGTGGCCAGGGTTCGGGCGCGGAAGAGGACGGACATGCCGGTGCGAAGGACAAGGATCAGGGCAAGCTGGCACAGAGGACGAGAATCATTGCGAAGAAGAGGCAAGCTAGGAAAGCGAAGAAGGCTAGCAAGGCATAATCCTGTCTGTGTAGTAGCATATAGCGAGGGCGTTCTTGTGGCGTACATCACAAAAGAAAAAGTTCATGTTCTTCTGATGTTTCAGCAAACTTGACCGCTTCGGAATGGTGCTACGGCAGTCAATGTGGTTGGTGGTGATGTGTAGTTAGAGAATGCGAGAAAGTGACGAACAACGAAAACGGGGAGGTCGAGCCGACCCGAACGCCACCATGTTTGTCGGCCCTATTTCAACTAAGCCACCATGCAGAACAAAACAAAAGTGGGATGGAAAGATATCCGCTGCTTTCTGCATCCGGGAGCCTAGCGGTAGGTGCCGTATAACCCTATTCATGATTCAAAATTCATAGTTCATAATTCATGTATCGTTACATCAGTACATTGACTCACCGAGCATATTAAAAGTCAAGGAATTAGTTGAAATCCGTTTGCTGTGCACAAAAGAAGTTTTTCTCTAAGGAGGAGCGAATGAGTAAGTTGCACTTAACCAGCTTTAGGGTTGCGAGCTCAAATTTGAGTTCGTGCGTGGTCACTACTTAAGTCGGTCTCATTCGACGTCGTATATGCACGAACTGCTTGCTCGATTGCAGGTGACACGCCGAGTCAGTCCACTAACTCCTTGTCAAATTTGCCCACACTAGGCGCTCTACGTCTAGAGTCAGTGGCTCGTCTGTTACAACAAACTCGAGATCCGCGGCGCCATCCGCGGCGCCATGCGTATCTGTTCCTAGTTCTGCCTCCAAGCCCCTTAGTTCTTAGTATAGTTTCGTTATGCGATCTCTGCTCGTGCTTGCATTCGTAAGACATTGGTATTCTGTATTCTGCCGCGTTGCGTGGCCGAACTGGGGTGGGAAGTTGTCGATTTGGACTCAGGTAGGACAATGTCTGCGGGGACGGGACGCTTGTAGACACCGTGGGGTGTTACTGATCACACTCCCCACGCTATGACGTTTGCTATACCGGTTCCTTGACCGTTTCCCCGCGCTGAGAACAATTATATGGTAAATGTTGTGTTCGAGAGATATCGCTGCCAATAACGCTGTAAGTAGTATAGCTCTAGACCTGTTGCCGTTGAAACCGCCAGTTCGGTATCCTACTCTTGAGGTCGATTCTCCACCCCATGCGATTGCCGGGTTGCCAAGGATGCAGATGGTCAAGATGGGATCGAGAGAGGATCTAGGTGTCACAGTGCACATCTTGTGTGGAGCTTCATTCACATCAAATCGACGCGTGCGGCTCTGCATTACTTAGTGTAGTCTAGTGTAAGAAATCGTACCCGAGATCAACCGTGAGAGTGTTAGACTTCTTGAAGAGCTTGGCCGTGAGTCTCTGTAATGTAGAGGGACTCTGACACCGACACAGCATGGATTTCCTAACTAATAAATATAGATGCTGGGTCATGTTCAACCATCGCGTGACAAGTCACTCAAAACTGGAAGCGGAACTTGAGTGTACATAGATCAATCTAAAAAAAAACGCAGGTAGAAGGGGATAGGCCAGGATCAAGGTGTACACGAGTCACGACTGCCTATAACACCTGGAGGAATTCCGTCGTGAAACCAACTGGTTACTCATCAGTGAGCAAGGACTCGAAAACTTTTGGTCCCACCAAGCAATCTCTATCGTGTCAGTATTAGCAAATCAAATGTTCTGTTCATTTATCAGCGAGTAAGTCAGTTGCAAAGATAGAGACTGTGCATCTATTCATGAATCTTACGTATATTTAGAAGACGACCGTAAAATATACTAAATTGGCTGTGATTCCAATGAAGTATTCCCGCATTATTCTGAGCAGAGACTACTGTTATTCAGCACAAACAGCTTCTTTTAAACAGTAAATAGGAAGAGTTATGTGGGGAAGCGGCCCTGATGCTGGTGTGTCAGGAGAGATATAGGCATACTAACGACTATGATCTACCGTCTCTCCAATGTCGGAAAGGGACATTTCTGCATCAGTGGAACAAGGGATGTGCTACTCATAGTAGGAATCACCAGCAAACAATACATAGCACGCAGTAGTTTGCGCCATTCAGACAGGACGAAATGCTGAGTTGTGGTGAAGGAAGCCGTGTATGCAGGGGGCTGCATTAGGCTGCAGATAAATGTTTGCGAATCATTGAAAAGCGATTCATCGCATCCGTATACTCCCCAGCTACTTCCATGTAAGGAAACTAAATCCTAGGCATGCAGCCTGGGTATTGAGAAGGAAAAATTGTGCAGCTCGGAGAGCTCTCTGCAAATCCTGGGTATTGTAAGAGCCGATTTCGGAACCGTTGGCCAATGGTGAAATAGAGGGAGCAGCACAGTACCGGATACAAGCAACATACTTCATGGTTGGAGTGACGAGATCTTTGTAGCTCTTGGTGATGTTGATCAAGAATCATGCATGATGGACCGTAGCCGCGGAAGGGCGCTGGCTTGGTCCTGGGTACCAACGGCTGCTAGCTAGCATGTGGTGCGTCGTGAAAATAAATGCTCATGTCCAGGGTGCCCAACCTACGAGGAGATGCCCAAGGAATGCAAAAAATAGTAGGGGGGTCTCACATTCGATTCAGGACCTCGTTGTGTGCAGGTGACGGCCCTAACTGAATCTCCCTAAGCTGATTTTTGCCGTTTCCTGGCTCCCTATTGTCAACATTGCCGATACTTCAAGCTTTACCAAGCGAGATACAGATGATAAGAGCTAGGTGTAGCCCAAATAGTGGAACTGTGGGGCAAATTTGTGATAACTAGAAGCTTGCAGAAACAGCAATCAGTGTGTTACAACGCAGTCCGTGGCGATATGCATGAGCTCGAATGGGTCGACAGAACCAGTATAGATCCAGGGAAGCGCGGTTGAAGAAATATTTGAGAGGGGCAGATGCTGGCTGGAGGAATGTGGGCCTGCCGTATATAAAGGTTGCCAATGCGCCTTGGATGTGGAGTCTCCAAAGTTCCCCAGAATCTCTCTATATCTTCTCAGCCTTTGTACACCATCAGGTCGTTAGCGGAGTAGCCATAGTGGTAAACATTTACAAACGTCATCTCTTGTGTACCAGACCTTGGCTCTTGCTCGCAGAGTACGTTGGCGCCTCTTCAATATGATGATGAGCTGACAGTTGACATAGTCTGGACTACTCGGTTCTACAAATCGTTTATTGGATCTTCATCTACATCAACATGTGTTATTACGAGAGGATCAACTGCGGAAAGTGCAGGATTACGGAGCACCGCCTCATCCAGCACTGTCATTTCGCACGCAACGACCCAGGCCATCAATGCTTTGGCGCTTGGAACATCAAGCGCGAAAGGACTCATGATTGCGACAGTTGCATCGAAGGAAAGAGAGGAGACCAGACCGGAACGGCAGCAACCCGAAACGTCCAGTCATCATATCGTGTCGCCAGCGGAAGATAATGCGTTATCAGACCGAACTCAACAGTAACAACAAGAGATTTGGGCCAGAACTACACGTTCTAATGGGGTTCTTGAATGATGCGCCTTATTTTGATACCCAGGGAGAGATGAATTTGTTCTTTTTGGGAGTTTTCACGCGTCATTGTATCATGTTTTAGTGGTGAATATGTCTTGGTCGTATATTCGACAAATATTGATGGTTGCTGCCATGTAAAGTTTGGGTGGGCTGTTTCGTGGAACTTTACTAATCCTTGTCGGATAATACTGTATTTATTTAGTAATAGCAAGTATCAGGTAAAGAATAACCTTCCTTGACCAGTTGATAAATTCTGCGAATTAGACCATGCTCTTTGATCTAAACTTGATCACAACACCGGGCGGACTTGGTCAAGGATATTTATCCTTGTATATTGCTTGACGCCCAGTGGACCGTGGCCGCGGACCAATAGTAGCACCTGTGATTACGCCGCATCAAAGGTCGCACCACGATTGGCAGATCGAGTGGAGTCATTTGTGAAGCTCTAGAAAATGTGATATCAATGGTAACTTGAGAGTGACTAGAGGAATGAGATGGTAAGACAAGGTCTAAGGCCTGTGTGAATGACTTTTTCGATTGTTGTACGATTGAATTGAGGTCATTCGCCCTCCAGCGCGTATTGGCATGCGTGAAAGATACTAGAGGAAACACAATTATCCAAATCGACCAAATTCGACTTTCACGACGAGGCAATTGTGTGGTTCTAACAACGCGTGTGGAGATAAAGTGCCTAGAGGTTCGGTGCACCTTCCGAATGCAATCTGCCTACGATGTTATATCGTTTGCTGAAGAACGTATGCCAGTCATTCAAGACCTGTTGTTCTTTATCGGAGAGCGTGGAAAAGTCCGATATGCAGTCCTCTGGCTTGAGAGAAGAGAGGCCGAGCGCACGGTTTGGCTCCTTGCCAGCAAAGACTAAATGAACTAGTGTCAGTCGAGTACAAATCATGTCGTGCAATGAAGGGATATCAACGGACCGTGATAGCCTTTTCCAGGTGCATAAGTCTCTTTGCCACTGACGTCGAACACGTCTCCCTAGGAACATGGTAAATTATATGCTCTCTTACTGAACGCATGATCAAATCTTGGAAGTAGATGCTCACCTTGATAGCTACCAAAGTTGGATAGCCGTCATTTGTGCCTATCCACGCAGTTAGTAGCTGTTCCGTCTATGTGTTGCTGTTTCAGGCCGTACCGTTACATTTCGCAAGATATTCACGGTCGATAGCGTCATCCTGTGGAGGTTTCAACGATACAGGTTCTTTCGGGGCAAACTTTTCCTTCTTTGGCTGATCTGTGGCGTTGGACATGATGGGTGTTTGGGTTCGTGGATTAATAAGTGACAAGAGTTGGATGGCTGCCCGATGTCTTCTGATCGACGGACCTCGGCAGGTGGGGTTCGCCACGCTCCAGCCACTTGCCGGGCCGTGCCTAGACACCGACAGAAGACATTGATCACACCTTTTCATCTTATTTATTCAACATATAGACATTGATGGACGAAGCCGGCCTTCATTCGCTATAGAGATATATTGGGGACTCAGTACACCTAGCCTCCTCAGGCATACTACCATCTTGCCACAGGTGCGCCCCGACACCCATCACCCACAGCCACGTCGACTCTTGATAGCTCGTTCATCATTTGGCTGCCCGGATTGGGGTTTTTACCATCAATCCAATCAGCGAAAGTACTACTTCTGCAGCGGCTAACCCTGTGGTCTCACCAGAATTATCATAGGCTGGCGCTACTTCCACTGAAAAAGCATTACTCAGTGTCTTTTCGATACTCGCACAACAATATGGAGGTTGGAAAACGACTCACCAACATCCGCACCAACTACTTCTAGTCCCTCGAGACCATCGATAATCGACAACAACTCGCGCGTGGTCCAACCTCCGACCTCGGCAGTTCCCGTAGCTGCAGTAGCTGCGTTAGTCCTTTTACTTCTACGCACAGTGATTTACCCATGTCCGACTTTGTGGATCGTGGTACGCTATTAAGCTCAAAATCAATCCCATACAAGAAGGGAAAACCCGAAAACAGTCCGTCACTCACCAGGCGCAAATGCAGGGTCCAAAACATCGATATCGACGCTAATATAGACTTTTGTTCCGGAAACTCTTTTCTTCAGACTGTCGATTACACCGGAGACGCCGTAGCGATCGATGTCTCTAGCCCGAATCATTTCGAACCCACATCTTAGGTCGTTCCTTAGGTCACCTTTGGGCCGGAGCAATGGCGCTCGTATACCCGCGTGGATGGATGTGTTGCGAATCAAGCCTTCCTCATGCGCTATATGAAGAAACGTACCATGGTTTACCCCACTGGTGTACGACTGTTTAGCGATGTATGCATTAGTTGTGTTCAGAGAGGAAACTTACGCATAGTGAGAGATCCCCCCACCTATTCCACGTTAGTATCACGATTCCAATCGAGTACCCGAACTTACCGAGCACAGCAGGGTCCCACGTATCTGAGTCGAGCAGTTAGCGAGAATCTCTATTTCCACACCTTGACCTACCCAGATGGCTGTCGAAATGTATCACACTGACTGAACCCCAGTTCTGATGGGTTGACCTCAGAGCCGACAGGGTCGTAGTGTGATCCCCACCTAAAACGATGATTCTGGGCGTTGTGTGCTCGCTTGAATTAGTAGTCTTGGAGGATACGATCTATTCACCGAAGTCAGCCAAGGCGCGAATCTTTTAGAACCATCGATTGCGCACTAACCCTATGGGCCTCATCAAGCTGTTTTAATGCTGCAGTGTTATCCTTTCAAGACAGATAAGTCCAGTCATTCGCAACAGACGCGAAGGAACAAATACCAGAAATGTCAAGGGAGCATCTCCGCAATCAACTATCTTAGCCCAGTCGAGCAGCACGTTCTCTCCTGAAGACCGTTAGTCGAGAGCTTGATATCTCAATGTGCCGAAAAAAAAATCGCAACACACTTAATTCGCAATTGGCTCCTGGGGTATATGAGGGAGCTAAGAAGATCGCACCACAATACCGGGGCGTTACACGTGGGCAACATCTCGCAACGATATCGAGACGACCAGCGACTAGTGCACAGAAGCTCATACGTAACCACTGAACGACGAGAAACATCAAACTTAAATTCTCAGCACACGTACCTGTGTAAATACTCCAACCTGCAGCGGAAGATATTCTCCGAGATCCTTGACGTATGCCGCTCGGGCCAAAGCGAGCTCCAGGACGCGCTGTTACACCCTGTTGAACTATCAGCTTTTCGTTGAAAGAATAGCCTTCAGGCTCATATCAGAGTATGTGGTGCTCGACTCACTGTATCGAATGGTGCGCCTAAGATGGCAATGTCAAATGTCTCAATCTCATCATCCTTCGGGGCCAAGCAATGCACATATGGCAAATTCGCGTAAGTCGTCAGTCCTGCAAATTTTGAATGAGTAACATCATTCTCATTGTAGCCTCCTAGAATGGTTTGCTCTGATGGGTAGCCAGCTACAGGCGGAAAGACGATTTCGCGCGCGTTCGCGAAAGTTTGAATACAGACGATGTTTAAAAACACCAAAGCACGCGCCATGATATCGGTATGCAACACGAATGGGAGGATCGTGACTCAAATATCATTGGGGATACCAAACCTAATATATCGGTATGCTTTATCTCTTCGCCAATCGTTACACATGGCGATGACAGGTGTGCTAGTGTTGCGTGGGCAGGTGTAGCCGACACATACCCCGCCATATTCCAGCAACACATCCCAGTCTCCTTTTAGTTCAAGAACGCAAACTCCGGGAATAAGGCAAAGGAAAGCTGGAGCTACTCGAACTCTATGAATAGACTTTGCAGCAAGTCTCATAGAGATATCTTACGTCGATGTGTCACTCCAATACCTCTTGCCCATGATGTCCCTCTGTTCCATCCTTCGGGCCCAGATACATGATATCGTGCAAACATTGCCTCCAACCAGGCCCCTTCGCATCGTCCATCACCCGCTCAGTGTCTGCTATCTCTTCTAAACGCCACCAGTACTGAACCTTGACCAGCAAACCTCCTTCGTCTCCTCCTTCGTTCCACAGGTCGACACGCATTCCTATCCACTTCTCTTGTTCGGCCGTATGTTTTATTTCTGCTGGGATCAAACCAACGGGCGCGGTGACGTCGTCGGTACTGAATTCGTACTCTGAAGGTTGTAGAGGGCGGATAGTGTATACGCCTCGACTCTTTGCCTTCGTTCTGGACTCCCGTTGTTCATGGGTTTCCGATATGTCTAAGATTTCCGTAGCAGAGGAAAGGGGTGTTTCTACGGGCACATTTCCTTCCTGCGCATCCTTGAGATATTGCACTATTTGGTCCCTCGTGGTAGCCGCGTAGGAGGGTGTAGGTCGGCATATCTGCAGACATGTCGGGGAGAAGAACAGGCCCTTCCTGTCGAGGTCTGCGGTATGACGGTAGGCCTGGTAGCAATACTTGATGTGCGCTACCAGGTCAGGCGACATTGGTTCGAAGGATGCCATCTTAAGATAGTGAATGACACCTTTGCAACTTGCAACTTAAAGGAATCTCTAGTGAGTTATATATCTCTCAATCTTTGGGAATCTTCCATATGCATAGCAGGTTACGTGGTAACATCGGAGGTCCGCAGACCAATGCGCGGCGATTAATCATGCGGGTAAGCTGCCATGACTCAGCGTCAGCGAAGGCGCACATTACAGCAAAGCTCTACATTCAACATGAGAGTGGATGAAATCAGACACTTATAATGTAAAACCCATCTATTCTCAAAGTTCTCAAAGTCTCCTCAACGTACGCGTTCAATTTCTTCTGCCTAAAGTAGTCTATAGCTCTTAACTATAGTTTTTTAACTAGCCTATTTTAATAAAAATAATATTTTAGTTACTTAATTTCTGCTTTTGCATCTAACCAAATACTAAACTTTTACTATTATTTTAGCGCCTATAGTCTATACAGCCTAATTAGTTATTTTTTTATTATATTTTTAGACTGTTTAAAAAGGGCTATATATATTTAATTAATTATAAATTTAATTTAATTAATTAGTCTTTTAAGTAATTAGTTGGACAGCTCGCAACACACTGCAGTATATCAGCCTTTTCGAAGTATAGCTTGATACAGTAAACTGGCATGGACACATGGATTTCATTGTATATAGTACTGTCGTTTTATCATCGAATAGCTGCCTGAGCGGTTTTAGCCTTCCTTCAAGTAATTAGTTAAAAATTTTTATTTTAGCTACTTTAGTAGGCTTAATACTTAGCGTAACTTTTATTATTAATAAATAAGTATAAAAAAATAAGAATTTTTTACTTATTATATAATTTTAATAGAAAAAAGCAAGTTATACTATAATTATATTTTTTTTTATTTTTATAAATTGCTAAATTTTTTTTATAATAAAATTATTAAAAAAAAGTTTTTGTAATTCTAGCTAAAGTAAATTTAAAAAATTAATACTAAAATAAGCAAAAAAAAAAAGAATTTATTGTACTATTGTATAGTGCAGAAAATAAAAAATAAAAATTATAAAGTAGTTTTATATAGGCCTTAAGAGCAAGTAATTCCTCTAAACAGTTATACTTAAACTATTAGAAAATTAATATATAGTACTATAGGAGAATAATAATAAAGTTTAGAACTATAGTTAGCAACTGTCTTAAAGCTTATCCTAAAAGAATTAATATAATTATAAATATTTCTGCACTTAAAGTACTTTTATAAAAACCAGCAATAGCTTAACTAGGGCGCAGGCGCTTTGAAAATCCTTTTAAAACCCATCTATTATCTGCGAACTGAAAATACTATCAATGTTTGAGCTGCGTTATAACACATCCTGATCAGCTACTGATCAATGCCCAAACCTCAACTTCATACAACAATGCCTTCTTGGCCAAACTCGCGACTCCCACTACCGTATCTGGTGGTCTATGACCTTCACCTTCCTTATCCATGAACTCTATCCACAGCTCTCCCCAGCCCCGGTCGACTACGTCCGATCTATCCAGATCCGGATTTCCTGTCTCCTTCACGATATAGTGTCTAACATGGATCTGACGTGAGGCATTCAAAGTCAGCGAATGCTAAAAGCGAAGGTGAAGTTGCTATAACGTACAATGTCGCGCGGTGTTGCGCCGGCGGCTTTCAAGCAATTATTTACAGCTGCGTAGGCACCTCTGGCTTGTTCTTTTATATCAGATGGGATTGTTTGGTCTTGACGAAGGCCAGTCTGGCCAGCAAGAGTGATGAGTTTGGAGGTTGGAACTATTGGTGTGATGCAGACCTGGTCGTAGGTGGGAGGTGGTACTGGGACTGTTGGAGGATTGAAGGCATGGGGCTTGTTTGATGAAGCCATGATGAAGGGCTGTTAAATTCGAACGGGGTTGAAGAACAGCCCAATCATTCAAAGGCAAAATTTCAACCAAATAATTTGATTTGTCTCTCTCCTTACGTGTATGAAGTTGGTAAGCATACACGTCGAGAGTCGCGTAAACTTGCTCTTGAACAAATCCCCGCCAATGACATCATACCTCCTCTTTTGACGCGTACAAGCAATCCATCGAAGCCCTCGGCCTGACAACGATACCGACAACAAAATGTAGCTTATTAATATCACCTGTTCATTGGACTACAATGGTACGTTCATGACGGAAGAAAGTCCTCCGCTGCAGCCGGACGAATGAAACGCACCCTAATACACGCCACGAACCATCCCAACCCCCCCGCGTTACATCACATGCAGAATGCGGGGAAAGCCTCCAAGTCCCCGCCAGAGCAATAAAGCTCACGGTACGACTGGGGCGATAGCAAACCTCACTCTTAGGCTCCTACACTGATCAAGATGGCGTCTGGCTGGTTCAGCACGTCCAAGAGCGAACCTGCTAGGCCTCCGGATGTTCGCGTCCAGGTCGCAGATAACCCATCTCACGACTTCTACCTGCAACCTAGCTCCTCCACCCGCGGCGCAGTACCAAACCGTACTTATGTCGACCAGACACACTCGAAGACCCATGTGCATTCAGTCTCGTTGTTCGATGTCGGCATTCTGAAAGACACACTGGTCCCATCGCTCACTCTTCACTCTGGCCTTGCAATCATCGCCTATGGAGCAGCACGATATACACAACGGGTCGAAGCCAAAGACTGGCTATGGCCCAGTGGCCAAGTCGCGAATGCCTGGTGGTCAGCTATCGGCCGACGCCTCGCTGCAGGCTTGACTGTATCGCAAGCTTTCAACCGTCTATCGTGGCATGAGCGCGTCATGCTCACGGGTGTCACGCTGTGGGGCGGACGCCTCTTCTATCGCGTCGCTCGCCGCTCGATTCAGCGAGGCGAGGACGACCCGCGCTACGAAGAGGTCAAGAAGGAAGACGACTTCTGGAACACCGCACTGTTCAAAGTGTTCATCCCGGAAGCTTTCTTCCAGATGCTTATTAGCTTGCCCTTCACTGCCCCATTCCGCCATGAAGGCGCCGTGATGATGGGCTATCACCCTCATATTCAGATGTTCGCAGTAGGCCTCTTCTCAGCTGGCTTAGCTCTTGAAACTATAGCCGACTACCAGCTCGACGAGTACAAGGCGGAGGGCGGCAAAGGCATTTTGAGGGAGGGTGTATGGAGCATTGTCCGCAACCCCAAGTATGTTTCCTCCTAGTTCTAAGGATTACTCGATCGCCTGCTAACTTTCTATAGCTATCTTGGTGACGCTCTCGTACACATCTCCTTTATCGTCATGCTTTATGGCTCAGACATGCTTGCACCCATCGAGTTGCTGGGACCCCTTGCCAACTACGGCTTCTTGCGCTTCTTCGGCGGAGATGCTAAGAAGGAGAAACATCAAGAGCGTCGATATTCTGCTTCTCAGCCCGAGAAATTCGCCGAGCTTGAACGATTCCGTGCCGATAAGAATGCTTTCTGGCCGAGCGCGGATGAGCTGAGTAATAAGTGGCTGTGGACAGTGTTGGGTATTGGCGGATTGGGTATCGCTGTCGAGCAGACGCTTAGAACGCTACACTAAACTGAGTCTTAATGAACAGATGCGTGGATATTGTTTCTGGGTTGAATTTATGTCCTGGGTTCGGCGTTAAGTGTCTTACTCCAATAGTCCTATATCGAGCACCTGATCAATTACGAGTTTGAAATAACCCTGTTATGAAGTCAGCAGTCAATTCTAAATTGACAACGTGATCCCCATAATACCCATCAAGGTTGTCTTAATCGATCTTTTGGACAAAGACAGTAGCGCTGGAGGTGGACCTGCCCTGTTCAAAACCGCTCTAATATGCGTACTTGAAGTGGACATTCTCCAGATCTATTAAATCCTTAAACCCATTTCATATCCCTCTATCACATCGCTCTCGTTCATCTTCGCAGACGCCCTTGACTTGTTCCTTTCCCAAAGCAGCACCCAGATTCCGACAATAGAGAGCAACCTGGATTCCAATGCAGAAGAACATCATACCAACACCCAGCTCATACTGTGGCGCCTGCTTAGCGAGGAAGAAGAATAGACCAATGAAGTTGCCCAGGCAATACCCGATGAGCAAGAAAGCATTGGTGGTGACCTTCTTGGTGTGCCCGGCAGTGTTGGCAGTGGCGACGGACATAGACAAGGTCCATATCGCTGTGTAGGAGAAGGATATCCAGGGTCGGCAATGGTGGCGGTATGATGGCTATTGCCAGATGCCTGATCCTGATCCGGAGGACAAACTGGGTCTGGTATGGCGTGCCTCCGCCCGAGGGATTGTATCACGATGAGTAGAGCCGTACGAGCTAGATTGCTTCTGTAGATATAAAATAAGAACTTAGATTGTATTTGAGCTTCCAGCCCTTATCGTTAGCTGGTCAATGATCATATCTGGATTGGCCAAGGTCCTTCGAACATATCCCAAAGCGTTTCCCATGGGTAGTCTAGCGAGTCTATAGGTAGGAAGAAGTCAGACATATGAGCCGAGCCATTAGCTATAGTGTCAAGGCGGCCTTGTTCCGCTGCTTCAGATGTAACACTCGTCAGACCGATCTCTGTTGTCTGTCTCCGCAAACTCTGCGCAGGGACCTTCAAAGCGTCCGCTATTCTCTGAATCGGCTCCTGACATCTTTCAAGACAGAAGTCAGCGAGGTCCCACCCCGAGATCTCGCTCGCCCTCCGCAGCCGATCAAGGAAGTGAACTAGTTTAGTAGCGCAAACTTTCTTCGTCTCGATGGCACCGCACTCTATGGTACACCTTAAGAGGATCGTGGTTGCAGTGACTAGTAGGTAGAAGGTATAAGGCATCCAGAATTCCTGTAACTGGGTCTCGCTCAGAGAGGTGACAAATCTACTACGTCGCAAGAAGCGTCCCGAAGTAGAGCAAGCCGGTACTGACGAGCTTCAGATATTGAAGGCTTTGAGTTTTTAAGCGTCGTTTTGAAAGCCAGGCGGCAAATGAGAACCTTGACGGACAGGTAAGAAAACCAAAGGTTGCTGGCACCATTGACTGTGCAACTAAGCGAGGAGTAAGGCCGTAGATATTCAGGAAGCGCAATAGCCCAGTCGTCCAGAACGCACTCAGTCTTTCTCAAGCTTCTCGATACTTCCTCTACGTCCAACTGTAGCGAGTAAACGAAGGGGAGAATATCGCCCAAAATTTGACTAAGCTTACAAAGGTTGATAAAAGATGTAGTTGCCCTCCTTTGAGTCTCCGAAGCTAATGACATAGCAAGCATATCAGAAGTGGGAATCGGAACGTCGTAGTATCGTGGGTCGGTGGTCGGCGGAATGCCATGACCAATACTAGACCAATAGTCGTGGATCAAAACGCCCCACCAGAGTCTTATACGCACGCTCTTCTCATGTGCCGTTGCCTTCCAGAGTGTTGGATCTCTATGCAGCCCTTAAACTTTGTGCAAGTGTCGCTATTCTTCCAGCATTGACGATGTTGCCGGTCACTTGTATCACGGGCCTACCCACCATGTCTAACAGAGCGGCATGAACCGTTGATATTGTTGGCGCCATGAAGTCATCTTGTAGGGCAGCCACTGCCTGGTTCCAGGTGAAATGCATGTCTGGTCTTGGATAGTTCTGAAGTAATTCGGAACACTTCCAGAACGACAAAGCGGAAGCATACAGATCGCACAGCAGAGTTGAAGAGATGCGCCCATTATCTTTTTGCCACATATCCGAGAAGGTCTTCTCGTCTAAAATCGGAAAGCATGGATGTAGACGATCGAAGTATAGACGCCGCACTTCAGCCGCGAATGGGCTCAAAATCTGCTCGATAATGTCTCTCTGCGTTCGTCCTGGGTCAACTGCAGTATTCAACCCCTTACGTCTTCTCGGAACCGTAAGATAGACGATTGGGTTCCCCGGTGCGTTCGAAATCGTATTATACAGCTTTGCTGCAGGGTTGCCTTCGGCCGTATGCTTCGGCCGTATGGGAGCTAAGGTATTGTTGCAATATAGATATGTCTTCTGCCATATGCGAATTCATCATCAGCGACGACTCAGTTGGTGACGTTCCGGCTACACTAGGATATTGCGATAGGCTACCTCCATGCCCACTAGCTGGAGGGGTCGCCATGCCTCGATCATTCGGTACATGGCTCTGCCGTCGCCTCTTCGGTGGTCTATGCAAGTGTTAGAATTGAAGTCAACAGGGTCCTGAAGACCTCTCGGGTCGTGGAAGTAAAAAGAAGTCATCTAGACTACATTTTCAGATAGGGAAAATGAATCATGCTCACCTGTATTTTGCTCTATGCCTCCTGCTGATGAGGCCTCGCCCGTCATCTTCTCCTGCTGTGTGTAACTACATGTTTCTTGTCGCGTTCGACAAAAGCGGCATGGTTGCCCAGGCAGGTCAATATCGCACCTAATCTTTCGCTTCTTGCAATAGTCACAAGCGGGAATCGCGTGGGAACGATATGGCCTGACGATAGGAATCTGTCCAGATACTGATTCGACCATAGTGACGAGTTGTGAACGGTCGAGGTCACGGTAAACTTGCGTGATAGTGGAGTCCGGCGCAACACAATCGCGGAGCCGTGAAATCCACGCACTTTGGCATCTTTGGCCGATCGACCACCTTTTCTTTTTCCGCTGGAGATGGGAAAGGTGGAAAAGGACGAACGTAGGGCGACGGGAGCATCATCGCATGACGAGTCATGTATGTTCGGAACCGCACTTTCCCTAGCGTCCCATGATTCAGCAGGTTCAGCGTCGTTCATTGGTACAGAGACATCATCCTCATCTTAGATCCAATAACGAGCCCTCCGACGATAGCAGTACGGCTCCGTTATATTTCGGAAAATGCTTATTGCCCCTCCGCGACGGAAAGGAATCTTGCACATGCAGCTATTCGCATCATCTTTTGCGCAGTTTTAATAGCAGTATCATGGACCTATTCAATGCAATCAACACCTTCTATCTTCCTCACTCGTACCCACATCCCCTCAGTAGCCATTATGTCTCGTCCATACGATAATGCAAACATCGAGCAGCTCCAGCGGGATGCAGACGACTGCCTGCTTACCTATGGCACTGCCTTCCACCCCGAAATCATTACATCGACTGATGGCATCTTTGTTGAGACGGCCTCAGGCCACCGAATGATGGACGTGAGTCATATCTATAGAGTAATTCCATCAAAATATACGCTGATTATACACTTTCAATTCACATCGGGTCAGATGAGTACCCTAAGTATGTATATCAACCATAATTACGGCCTGAATACGCGCTGACTGTATGGCTCAAGTTGGACACGGTCATAAAGAAGTAGTTCAGGTTATCAACGACCACGCACAACACCTCGACCATCTCTTCAGCGGCATGATAAGCCCTCCAGTCATCAAACTTGCAAAGCGACTCACTGGTGCTGCGCCCGCTAGTCTAGACAAAGCGTTTTTCCTAAGCACTGGCGGCGAAAGCAACGAAGCTGCAATTCGGTTGGCTAAGTTCTATACAAGCAAATTTGAGGTTGTAGGGTTAGCAGCCTCATGGCATGGCATGACTGGCGCCTCGCTAGGTGCTCAATACCATGCCGGACGCTCCGGTTACGGACCCAACATGATCGGCAACCTTGCGTTACCAACGCCCAATTCATATCGATCAATTTTCAGACATGCAGATGGATCGTATGACTGGAAAACAGAGCTAGACTACGGTTTCGACCTTCTGGATAAGCAATCGTGTGGTTCACTTGCGGCGATCATCGTAGAGCCCATCTTATCCAGTGGTGGTATGCTAGAACTACCACCCGGCTACCTGAAGGCCCTGAGGAAGCACTGCGATGCGAGAGGAATGTTGCTTATTGTCGACGAGGCGCAGACGGCACTTGGAAGAGCAGGAGACATGTTCGCCTTCACGCACCACCCCGAGGACGAAGGTGTGATCCCGGATATTGTGACGCTTAGCAAGACACTCGGAAACGGTCTGCCGCTAAGTGCAGTTCTCACATCGAATCGCATTGCTCAGCACGCAAAGGAGAACGGATTTCTGTTCTACACCACGCATGTCAACGATCCTCTCCCGGCCGCAGTAGGCGACAAGGTCCTTGAAGTGGTTATTAGAGATGAACTTTGTGCCCGCTCAAAGCGATTGGGTATCAAGCTCCAAGCTGGCCTTAGGCAGCTCCAGTCGCGCTACGGATGCATCGGTGATGTCCGAGGCCGTGGCCTAATGGCAGGTTGCGAAGTTGTGGGCGTTAGGAACACCAAAGTTGGAGCACCGGAAGTTGGAGCAGCTGTAGCAAACAAGATGATGGAGATGGGTCTTTGGGCGCAACTCGCCACAATGGCTTCGTTTGGTGGAGTGTTCCGTGTTGCGCCCCCGATTACAGTCACCGAGGAGCAACTGGATCTGGCGCTGACAATTATGGAGGAAGCGCTCAGAACCACACCGGGGACGATGCCGCTGTACAAAGACGAAACCGTGCCAGTACAAAACCAGGCTTCGGTTGAGTCACATCTGTAGTGGAAAGGATCTCCAAACCACGCATTCTCTATGAACCAATCATTCGTCTCAAAATTGTTGGACGTCTTTTTATAAAACCTGAATATCTCCGAGTCGCTGTTCAATTATCACTATAGAATTGAAAAGGACCAGAAGTCTGCCTCCCATTATGCAACACGTCAAAATCGTGCTAAGATCAAAAGTAATAGCCGTCAAGAACTCAAATTGCCTTCTCCAGCCTTGCCATCTCGATTCTCGTCTCTCACTTCGCCTACTGCGGCCTATCATCCCTCCAAACATCCACACCCCTCTCACCACCATAACCCGACCATCTTGTCCCACCCCGCCACCCATCATTCCACACCCTCTTACCTTCGTCTCCCTCTTCGAAGCCATCATGTTCCCTCATCCAACAGCCGGTACACCAATCATTGCTCTTCGCGCCTATATCTGTGATATTTTCACATTGATGGGGTATGGGATAGTTCTGAGCTGACTCGCACAGTGTGAAAGGGTGGAAGTTGTTCAGTAGTCTGTGTAAACCTGGACATGAGTATTCGATGTAGTTGCGGAAGCACATTTACCGCGTATCTTGAGCTTGGGTGGCGGGGAAAAAGGAAGAATGGGGCATGCTATATTGCATCTAGTGAGGTGAGGGGAGGTGTGCAGCCTTGAACGATCTTCATGACACTAGAGGAAAATATTGATCTGTATTCTCGTGATTCCATGAGTGTAGGTGAAGTCCATGTTCGTTAGTAGTCAGTGATCGGCGTGACTTGGATGAGTGACGGTGTTCACAGGCATGAATCTCACGGAGATAAGGTAGACGGTAGTACAGTATCAACACTGTTATGACTAGCAATCTGCTAGCAGAGTAAAATATATATACCTAAGAAACAGTCATCAGCAAAGCCAACGCTGGCGCATAAAGTGCGCATTTCAATCCCATCAACTAATTGCGTCTCGCGAAGGACTCCGACCTCCTGCCTTCATTGACCGATTACGGGCACTGGACAGTGATCGAAGCGCTACCGCTAGATTTATAACCCTCAGTAGCCACGATCTGATAGTTGTGGGCGCCGAGCTTCATGCCCTTGCTGGCCCACGCATCAAAGTGCGTCTTCATGTTGACGCTTCCGCTGGAGCGCTTGTTCTGGCGAACAGACCAATACTGCTCAAAGGTCCTGGTGCCATCAATAGATGGCTGGTTGACACGGGTTGACTGGGCAATCTTGTAGGATGAGCCATCGGAAGTGACGGTGCCCTTGTTGGTGGCCTGCGAAGACGGGTCGTAGGTACCAAAGTTCTCGACAACGTAGTACTCGATCAAGGGGTTGCGGGTCCAGCCGTAAACGGCAAGGTACGAGTTGCCGTTAGGATTGTACTGGCCGGAGTAACTGATAGTCCTGTTCTGTGCGTTAGGGTTGATATCGGCCTCATGATCCGACGGATGATCTTACCGGGCGGATCCAGGGTTCCAGCCCTTTCCACCAACGAAATTTCCGCCGGTCTGCCAGTTAACGCTGTAGCTACCGGCATTGCCGTTGGTGTAGGTGACCTTTGAACCACCATCAGTCCACCACGAGTAGTAGCAGCCGTTGTGAGTTCCAGTCGACGAAGGAGTGCTCTGGCGAGCGACAAGGTCTCCAGAAGAGCGGGCAGCCAAATCGGTCGCAGGAGCAGCGAGAGCGCCAGTAGCGGCCACTGCGGCGGTGACAAGCGAGCTAAAGGATACCATTTTCAAAGTAGGATGAACCGTCAAGGTTTTGTTGTGAAGAGAGAACTGAAGTGACTGATCGTGTGAAGAAGATCTACTGGGAGGACGGCTTGGGGTGTTTTATAGATCTCGCTATAGCGGACCGCGGGATATAAACCAACCTAGGTAGACCCGGTCTTGCTGGCAGGGATGGGAAACATAGTCGCGGAGCACTACGGTTGTCTATCTGCTAGTAGTTAAGTTGGTATTCAAGGAGGTAGGAGAGTCGAAAGAAATGCAGAGGAAATTAGTCTCCTTGGGCCAATCGCAGCAACCGAGGCTCAAAAATGTCGAAACATTCAAGCCGAGTTCTAGTCTTGATTCGCTGCACGTCTTGAAACGAAGACCCTAGTATAAGCCCGTGCGGTTATTAAATTAGACGTTTCAATATCGCCGTGGTGGGGTTGCCGTCGGAGCACAACAGCACTACAGGCATGATGCTAAACTTTCTTCCACCTCTTCGCTGTCTACATGCCAAGTTTTCCGCTTTCAACTTCTTCCAGCGGATAAAGAGGAGCTTGGCGCAAGTAAGACGTCGTGGAGCCGTGTCCACTACGGCAATCTGCGTAGAGCCGCGTGGGTGTGACAAGTCGGAAGGGGTAGCTTGAACACACTATATTGACGACGAGGCTAGGAGTCGAGGCGACTTGGCATACGATGCAGTAAGCGATGTTGAGTGAATACTGTTATCTGCTTTTTGTGATGTAGTGATGTTTCAGTGGCAGATGAAGGGTTGAAAAATTTGGTGACCGCGGGGATGTTCAATGCGACGATGTTCGAAACATCGACTGCACCTCCGATTTGAGCCGCATGCTCCCCACCTTTCCCTTCACAGCTAACTGACGATCTAGGTCAGACGATCATCAGGTTCATCGATGTAGCGGCACTTCACTTGCTAAATCGACAGCTGGGGGTTAGTGATCCGTTGACAATGGATTCATCCTTCGGACCGAATCATTTAGGTCGCGAACGCACTCATCTGGTGATCCCATAATCGCATCCTAGACTTTCAATCAAGCCATCCAAGTTCAGCATCTAAATCTAAACATGCCTTCTCTGCTACCAGTAAACCCTCCCGCAACCCGTGATCCCGTAAGCACATACCCGCAATATCCCCAGAAACCACACGCATGCATCACCGATCCCGCGTCGTCGCAAGTAGCCCAAGACAATAAATACACTATCCTCGAGCCACATGCCAACCTGACGCGTAAAACAAATAATCTTGATCACAGGACGTCACATTTCCCCCCACACACACGCCGGAGATTTCCAAAGGACTGTAGCGACCCCGGGGAATACTTTGAGCGAATCGCACTTTACCCGATATATTGCGACACGGTTTGTCCCACGCACGTTAAATGTCTATTGTCTATACATAGGCGTCATGTACCCCGGATTCGGGTGCGTAGCGTCCTCTTGCTGCCCAGGCTCTTGGTATCGTATAAGACGACTTGTCCAGGCTTGTCCCGGTGGGTGTGGATGAAGTGTGAATGTGTGGAGCTTGATTGAACCGTTGGGTGTTGAAGGGGGTGTTGAGGAAGTAGAGAGGTCACTTACTTTGTGGCTGCTGGACATCATGGCTTGCTATGTCATGTTTTCGTTGCTGCGAGGAGTTGAAGAAGGTAAGAATATCATTGCTGCATAACGAGGGTATCTCTATCCATGACCATCCCTTACCCACAATCCGGTATCAATCCATTCAAGCGCCATGCCAGCCATAGCCCGTATTCCCATATATTCCAGTCATAACTCATAATTCATCCCTAAGTCCGTATCCTCTCCTGTACGAATGCAATATCTGTCATAACCCCTTCACCACCGTCCGCGCCCTCACAGCCTGCAAGAACGCCCCATAACTCCACGTGAGATCTTCCGCACCCCTCATATACCCCGTCACGCGATCGAACTGCTCGCTCATACTCCCCTCAGTATCAACATGCGTCTTGACGACGTCGAGGAACTGGTCACCCGTCGCTTGGAGGCGCTCGATGATGGAATGGAAAACAGCGTCGGACGGGCCGAACGTGCCTGTTTCCACATCGAGGGATGAGGTCGCGAGGAGGGCTTCGTAGAAAGGTAAGCCGATCTCCGAGATGGTCAGGTTGGAAGCTATCGAGACGTGTGCTGCGGTGCGGTACAGTATCTCAGCGGCGCTGGACGTGCATAAGAACCAGGGATTGCCGCCGCGATGAGAGGTCCCGTAGCCGTCGTACACGTCTTCCGGGTAACGACCGATTCCTATGCCCTCAAACGAAAACTCGTCCGCATCATCGTCTTGGTCTTCGGAAGGCTTGCTGTTGATTGGAAAGCGATCTCTTTGGTCACGAGTAAGCGCGAGGAGGGATACGAGGATTTCATCGGACCAGGGCGGATACACAGCCTCGTCGTCCGTTCCATCCGTGGGCAACGCGTGTAAAGAGCCGAGAAGTAGGCCGCAGTCCAAGCCACTCCGCTTACTCCAGAGCGTTTCGACCAAATGGCCTTTCTTTGGGTTCCAGAACTTGCGCAAAAGGTTCTCAATGTATCCCGCCTGCTCGTCGTACCATTCCGCTGCCCCTACATCTCCAAAGACGCTCGCAAGATCGCTTCCGTCGCGTAAGCTTCGTGCACTGACCATCAGAGTGAAGAAATGTGATCCTTCAATCTCTTCCCACAGATCGAACCCGGAATGGTTCCAATAGTGGCTGACGTATTCCAAATCCGCTTTGATTACACTGTTTGGTGGCATCGCCGCTTCGTAATATTGCCCAAAGAAGTCGGTGGCCTCGATTGAAGACCAGAACGCAGGATGGCTGGCATTGTACTCCCTCAGATATCGCATCAAAGTCAAGGCCCGCAGAGCCGGCCCGTCACGCTGTGGCCTTCCCCACGAGCCCTTGAATGGAGTACCGTCGACTGCGAATTTTGGTTCGCCGAGGCTAGACAGGTCGTCGAATGTGCCCGAAGGGTTGGAGGTTTGTTGGATTTGGCGTTGCAGGGATGCGTAGGCGTCGAGGATGGTAGAAAGCTGTGATGAGCGCGAGGAGGTGGGGTCGCTGGCGTATATGTCCACGAGTGAGGACATTGTTATTGCGGCGTCTCGCACCCCTACGTTCGCGTTAGCTTCCGCCCAATACTATTGTGCAGACTGAGGTAGACATACATTGATACCAATAATCTGGCCCGTCCTGACTCGGACTCGCAACGACCGTACCGTCTGCCACACCCTTCCCTACAACATTTCTACCCCCCGGCGCGACATTGGCAAGTAGCTTGTCCAGTGCTACTCGCTCCTCTTTTTCTATCCATGCTTCGAGAGTCTCTTGGAGCGGTTGTTGCTGCTGCTGCGTATGGCTGGCGCTTGCAAAGCTATTCAAGTGTGGGAGAGGTGGTATTGAGAAGGTATAGGCGTAGTGTACGAAGTGCGAGAGAAGTACGATAGGGAGGAGCATAGCGGTTGCGCGTATGTGGAGACTCGCGGAAGGGCTGCTAAAATAGATTTGTAGATGCAGGTCCGACGTTAGCAGCACATAACAGCTACCAGTCAAGAGGAAGTCCCAAAGAGATGGTGGATAGGTGAATCTCATTCAAAGCTAGGTAAGTTGGTGCGAATGTCTGAGTGTTAGCTGCGATCAAGGCCTGGTGAGCGACTGCGACAGCAACTGCGCTTCCGCGGGCATCCTTCACTACCATGACGGTGGCCATGTGCCAGCGTTAGCGACGTGACAGCGACTAGTAGGAGATGGTGAAAAGCGGTCAAGTCAAGCTTGACGTGGACGGGTGATGTTCGAAACGCCACGGGAGACGTCACGGGGCCACAACCCTGCAGGAGGGGCATCAGTCCCGAAACTTGAATTTGAGCCTCGGATGCACATGCAGTCAGCGACATTGTGCCCCTGTCTAGACTTGGACTCGGATCGTAGAAGCAAAAGAGAGCAAAAATGCAACTAGATTACGCTCGTGACTAAGTTAAGGATGATGGTCTTACAAATGCATGGAATGCTCGCTGAATCCGACACCCCAAAACGCCGCATTATGATGCCATGGTCAAGGCAAACCCAACCTCAATCGATGCAAAACACTTGAAAACAACGCAAACTATGCGAACCTTGTGATGCTGAAGGCGCGACCAAGACTGGGTATTATGTCGCTTCAAAGACTCGAGCCCATCCTCTCCTCGCCGCTATCCTTCCTACCAATTCTCTTCTTCCCCTTTCCCTTTCTCTTTACAGGCTCGTTCGGCGGCGAATGCGTTCCGCGACTAGCAGTTTGGCTATCCCCCTGCTTGAGCCCCTTTACTTCTTTCAACATATCGCGGAATCCTTCTTCCAACGTTGTCATCCGGGCGAGCATGATCCTACTCATGCGGTTGGAGTCCGAGTCCGCATCGCTACCCTTCTGTTCGCGTGCCTTCATCCGTGCTGCGAGCTCGAATTGTGTCGTAAACGACGCAGGGAGAGCGGCGTTGAGATTGCCAAAATTGGGATTGAGGTTGTTATCCCCAATATCTGAAGCAAGATCTAGCGCGATTGCGTTCAACGAAGGCTCGCGTCCTCGGTGGTTTGTCGTGAGGAAGTCAGCCATATTGGGGACCTGTCGACCTGTGTCGCGAGGCGGCATGATTGCACGAGGACGGCTTGCTTGCCCAGAAGGACCAGGCAGGCGCTTGGGCGTGCGAACGCCAGCCACAGCCGGAGTCGCGGTTCCAGTTCCTGTACCACTACGTGTGCCCGTCTTGGGGCGCTTTTCGGGAGACAAAGGGCGTGTTAAAAAGGTCGCTTCTTTCGATGGGCTGAATAGAACCGTGCTAGTTGACACATTGCGAGCATGCCCAGGTTTCAACTTCGAAAGTATCTTCGTAGGCGACTTGTCGCCGTGCTTTCCCTGAAAGCTAACCTCAGATGGCGAGGCTGTTTTCGCCGGCGTACGCGTTGCTGTCCTTGGTATCATAGCCATAGGAGTGCGGAAGAAATCTTCGTCGGATGATTCATGCCCGGTTTGCGGCCGCTTGTTCTCTTTGATGGAGCTTGGAACGATTCGCGGGGTTATCTGGTTGTCGGAACTCGCACGGTCTTCTTCGTCATCACCATCGGCGTCCGTCTGCTGTGGCACCTCTGCCATACCCATTGCTAGCTCGTCCTCTTCTAGGATAGGTCGGACGAAGGAACTAATGTTCTCATCTGGATCTGAGGCCGCAGTCCTGGTTGCGGCGAGCGGGTGCCTCCGCCTGGGCTGACCTGCAGTCTTGGTACGCCGCAAGTATGGCCTATTACGACCCTCTAGCCGGTCCAAAACTGATTGTGAATCATCTTGTGGGGGGGTGTTTTCGTCGTCGTCGCCCATTTTCCTCATCCAATCTGACACTACATTACTCGATTTCCTCCTACCTGTCGGGTACTGTGGACGTGCCTGAATGCTAGGGTCTCGATACGGCCGGCGGAAGACTTCTTCAAGCGCCCGATCTTTGTGGAATGTCGTGACAGAAGGCTCACGTAGCCGGGGGCTGAACATGTCGACGGGCCCACGAATGCTGAATGCCGGTACAGGCGCCTTGGATTCTTGTCGACCACGTTGTTCTACTAGGTCTGCTGGACCATATGCAAGGTGTGACAGAAGCACCCGCTCGTAGAAGAAGATAGTAAACAGGATCGGGATGTGCGTCAGCTTGATGACGAGTCGGTTCATGCGAAGAAATTTCTTAAAAGGCATGGTGTACTTCAATGGGATGAGCAGCCACCCGATGATGTTTGTCGGAGGTATGTAGGAGAATAGCGCGTCCGACTTGACCATGGAGATGGTGTTGACAGCAAAAAGGAACTGATGTTCCTCGTCGGCGTTCTTGACGACAGCCATGAACGAGTTCGTCAGGACCGTTACCAGTATGGTGACGATGAGGAAGTGACAGATGAAGAGAAATAGAGCAAGCAAGAATTTGCCCAAGACGTTCACCTCTACCCAAAGGTCCCACGCAGCGGGCGTGAACCCCATGACTAGCTGGAAAATCGTATACGCGGCATCTGAAGCCGTCAGGTCCCTCTTAAAGGCCATGCTAAAGGCGATAAAGAAACCACTGCAGCTTATGCAAATTAAGATGAGGATGGCGACCAAGTCCATGGCCATCATCTTGAATGCGATGAGCAGTTGCGAGAAGTATTGGTAGTGGTCTAGCGCAGAGAAGAGTCGAGGGAAAAGCAGAACAGCAGTAGCTCCAAGGACATCGTACGCCATGGCTGCGACGCTGTGTCGACTGACGTCAGGCATTAGGATCCCATAAAGGCGCAAGATGTAATACGCCATAAACATCAAAAGAATGCCTAAATCGAAGGCGTTCCACACACTCATTATGTAGAGCCCGAATCCTTGCTCGGAGAAGCCAACGACCTCGTCAAGCATGTACCCAGCACTCCAAAACCAGAAAAGAACCTCCAGGGCTGTGATGTCGTCGGACTTTTCTGAAAGAACCGCCAGGAACAGGCCTAGCATGATTCCGAACGACAGCGTGGAAAACAAATTGCGGTAGCGGGGGACTCGAAGACGTGACAGTTTGAACAGTGAGGCATCGTGGGGATCGTAGAGAGTCACTGTACGTCTCATGAGTACGGCAGGTGGAGGTAGCGGCGGGGCCTGCTTCGTGGGTGACAGGCGGCGAGACGGGCCTGTGCCAGGAGAGATGTTATCAAAAGAGCTGTAACCGCGGCCGCGAGGGGAGTCAGGCTTCCTGTGCAGACTGTCGGCAACCGAGTGGAATACAATTGTACCCGCCCATATGGCTTCCAGTTGTCGCACAACGAGGGGGTGAGCAAGGAACTTCTTGGCCTGGGCGCGAATAGCAATCTCGAGTGTAGATATGCGCGCAGAGCGAGGAGCCTGCCGAGCCCAGTTGGCGCCGCCTGGGGTCCTCACGGCAGGCCCAGGCATCTCCAAACCTTGCAGCGGGTCGAGGTCGTAGGAGAGGGCATCGATGAGTTCCCGCGTCGAGTATTCCTTCAAGAGGCGCATTGCCAGCAACTCGCATATGAGCGCCCGGGTCTTGCTGACTCCCATATTCCCAGGGTTCTCCTCTCCCTCCTTCTTGAATTGTAGGCAATTTGCGAGCAGGCAGTACAGGGTGCCCCGCGAGAAGTGGTCGGATCGGATCTGCTGCTGGATAGGCTTGACGAGGAACTGGGAGACTTGTGGCGAGCGCAGTTGGTCCCAGGAGAGCGTGGTCTCACATCGCTGGACGAGTAGGATTCGGATTGCATGCGTGGTGCTGTAGATGGGCAGGCGATCTAGAATCGTGGTTAGCATGCACGGTAAACAAAGCGCTGTAGCTATACATACCTAGGACTGCGGACGAGAAGACGGGCAGCAAGGGCTCGTCCTGTCGGCGGCCTTGATGCTCGTCTTCGTCCTCGCCATCATACTGTGCTACGACCTCTGGGTCGTCGTCCTCTGCCTCGGATGCCTCTCCATTCTGGCGACTGCGGTACCTGTTGAGCGCAGCAAGCAGAGGCGTAGTTTCAGAGGGACGGCTTTTCTTGGACCGCAAAAGTGAGGCGAACATGGAATCTACCTCGAGCCTCGCGCTGAGAAGGACGCCCCGTCAGCGTGGCCGTGGGGTCGTCGAGGGCGTTATAGAAAAATGGGTGGAATCAATCAATCAACAAGGCGTTTGACTACGGCACGGCAGCCGAGCTTGATAAGAGAGGATCGTGGGCCGCGCTCCTTCCCAATTTCGTACCACACCCCATTTCACCGCCTCCAGGCCCTCCAGGCCTCTTCCCGGCGTCATACTGAGGAAAGGAGATCATGAGGACGGGATGCGCGCGTCGGATCGTGGAGAAGAGGGACGCACAGATAAGGTGTGAGACTCACACACCAATGGCAGCACTGGCTGCATGCACACTACGATGACGAGATCACCCCATGTACCAGGGAGGTGCAGCAGCGAGAGGCCATGCATGGCCAGTATCGCTGCAGTTAGTCTTGGTGAGAGGGTTATAATTATAATGCCTCCACCCACCAGCCTTCACATGCTTGCTACGAGGGCTGATGATATTTCGCCCATTCTTCCTCTCGTCTCCCACGCCGCGTCAAATTCAGTTCGGCCATCTCCTGTCTAGCATCCATTTTCGTTTACTCGTACCCTTGCATCTAGACCTGCGGGACGAGAAAGGGGGCCCTGTATGCCCAGTAGGTAGTAGCATTGCGTGATATGCTTCATTTCCGTGTGTCAACAGGCGGCATGCTAGCCATGGCGTGAAAATAGAGGCTTTTTTTTTTCTCTTCTGTCCACATGCATCTTTGAAAAAAGGGCACAGTGGACGGCTATCGATATTCGAATGTTGAAGGATGCGGATCTCTGTTCCCCCCCTGCTGCATGGTGCTGCTTGCGACGCCATTGGCAGCGTTGGCGACTTCATGCACATCAGTAGCCATCTCCACACCGCCTTGTGCATGGGAATAGAGTCTGTTTGTGATAAGTCGAACTGTCAAAGAGAAGGTTGCTTTCCCTGTTCCCGTTTCTCAAGGTCGAATATGAGGGAGGCATTAACAAAGTTTTCGCGTTCCTCCTAATAGACGCGTTACCAAACTTTTGGCGGGTCTCACGCTTCATCGAGACGGTCCTACTTCAGCATGTATAGACCGCATATCCTCGAACAAGAGACAAGAGACCCAAGACCATCAACGAGTCTACCAGTCAATCAACCACAATCACATGCAGCCTCGCGTCGTCCACGGTATCGTTCGTAGCAGAGCGAACCGGCCAGCATCGTCATTGGTCCCATGGCGGGGCTAAACCTGCCCCGCATTAGTCTCGCCGGTTCGGGTCTCGAAATTTTGCTGCAGTGAGGGTTGCAACTTTTTTTTTTCAACTACCCCAATTGTCTTTTCTCTGTACCTATTGTCTGGCAGACTCGCTACACAAAGGGTTCCTGAGCCCCGCGAGCTGTCTCTCATCCCTTCCAATATGGCTCTCCGCCCCGATGAAAGCCAGAATCTGGCTCTCGAGCTGCAGGATGGCTACGTCTGCTTCGGACGCAGCTTCGGCGCTGAGAAGAGCATTGCTGGAGAACTCGTCTTCCAGACTGGCATGGTCGGCTACCCTGAATCTATAACAGACCCGTCCTACCGAGGCCAGATTCTGGTCATTACATTCCCTCTCGTGGGCAACTATGGCGTGCCCTCGCGTGAGGAGATGGACAGCCTCTTGAAAGACATACCCGCGCACTTCGAGGCCAAAGAGATCCACATTGCTGGCCTGGTAGTCGCTACATACGCAGAAGAAGAGTACTCGCATCACCTAGCCACTTCTTCGCTGGGTGCATGGTTGAAGGAGCAGGGCGTGCCCGCCATCACTGGCGTGGACACGCGAGCGCTGACGAAGCGCATCCGGGAGGAGGGAAGCATGCTGGGACGACTGATGCAGAGGACCAAGCCATCGCCCATCTCTACCGCAATCACCGCAATCGCCGCACTCACCAATGGCGCTCTCAACACGGCCGAGGTCGCAGAAGGCGACATGGAGGAGTGGAGGGGCAGCTTCGAGCAAATCGAATGGCTCGATCCAAACAAGACAAACCTTGTGGCTGAAGGTAACATGACTTGCAATAGTCCACAAACATCTTTTCTGACGCCTACCCAGTCTCCATCAAAGAGCCCAAGCTCTACTCTCCCGACCCCGCAAATGCCCTCTATCATCCCTCTGGCCGCCCCGTACGCGTATTAACCGTCGACGTCGGTCTCAAATACAACCAGCTGAGATGCCTGGTGCGACGAGGAGTCGAGGTCTTGCAGGTCCCATGGGACTACGACTTTCCTCAGCTTGCTGGCAAGGACTACGATGGCCTGTTCATCTCCAACGGTCCCGGTGATCCAGCTATGATGGAGGCTACCGTGAAGCACATCAAGGCAGCCATGGACGAGGCGCGCACACCTGTTTTCGGTATCTGTCTTGGCCACCAACTGCTCGCACGCGCTGCAGGCGCAGGCACGCTCAAGATGAAGTTTGGCAACCGCGGCCACAACATCCCCTGCACCAGCTTGGTCACAGGCAAGTGCCACATCACGTCACAAAATCACGGTTACGCTGTAGACTCAAAGACACTGCCTCAAGGCTGGGAAGAGCTCTTCGTCAACGCCAACGATGGCAGCAACGAGGGTATCCGGCACGCACGCAGGCCGTACTTCAGTGTCCAATTCCACCCAGAGCACACTCCTGGTCCCCGTGACACCGAGTACCTGTTCGATGTCTTCATCAACACAATCCAAAAGTCTATCGAGTCAACTGCAATCATGTCACAAGCAGTCGAATTCCCGGGTGGCACTTTCGAGGAGAACAAGAAGCTGGCTCCGCGGGTGGACGTCAAGAAAGTCCTCGTGCTCGGCAGTGGAGGCCTGAGCATTGGGCAAGCTGGAGAGTTCGATTACTCTGGAAGCCAGGCCATCAAGGCTTTGAAAGAAGAGGGCATCTATACTATTCTGATCAACCCCAACATCGCCACCATCCAAACCTCAAAGGGCCTTGCCGACAAGGTCTACTTTTTACCAGTCAATGCCGACTTTGTGCGCAAGGTCATCCAGAAAGAGCGCCCTGATGGTATCTATGTCACATTCGGTGGCCAAACCGCCCTTCAAGTGGGTATCCAGCTCAAGGACGAGTTCGAGGGACTCGGCGTCAAGGTCCTCGGAACGCCGATCGACACCATCATCACAACTGAAGATCGAGAGCTGTTCGCGCGAAGCATGGAGTCCATCGGAGAGAAGTGCGCCAAGTCTGCATCTGCCAACAACGTCGAAGAGGCCATGCACGCTGTCAAGGACATTGGCTTCCCTGTCATTGTTCGAGCTGCCTATGCTCTTGGTGGACTCGGAAGTGGCTTTGCAAACAACGAGGCCCAGCTGCTTGACCTTTGCAACAAGGCCTTCGCTGCCAGCCCGCAAGTGCTGATCGAACGCAGTATGAAGGGATGGAAAGAAATTGAATACGAAGTTGTACGCGATGCCCGAGACAACTGCATCACAGTCTGCAACATGGAGAACTTTGATCCTCTGGGTATTCATACTGGAGACTCCATCGTCGTCGCGCCATCGCAAACGCTTTCAGATGAAGACTACAACATGCTTCGGACGACAGCGGTGAACGTCATTCGCCATCTCGGCGTTGTCGGAGAGTGCAACATTCAATACGCCTTGAACCCGTTCTCCCGCGAGTACTGCATTATCGAGGTAAACGCCCGTCTATCGCGTTCATCCGCTCTAGCCTCCAAGGCCACCGGCTATCCTCTTGCTTTCGTCGCAGCTAAGCTCGGTCTCAACATCCCGCTGAACGAGATCTCCAACTCCGTAACTCGCGTCACGTGCGCGTGCTTCGAGCCATCTCTCGACTATGTCGTCGTGAAGATCCCCCGATGGGATTTGAAGAAGTTCACGCGTGTTTCGACACTCCTCGGCTCATCTATGAAGAGTGTCGGTGAAGTCATGAGCATTGGCAGAACATTCGAAGAGGCCATTCAGAAGGCTATTCGGGAGATCGATCCTAGTAACCTCGGTTTTAATGAGACCGCTGCTTTGATGGGAATCGATCAGGAGCTCCAGACCCCCTCGGATCAGCGACTATTCGCCATTGCCAACGCTATGAAGTCTGGCTACAGTGTCGACAAGATCTGGGAGATGACGCAGATCGACAAGTGGTTCCTCAGCCGTCTCAAGGGTCTCAGTGACTTTGAAAAGTCCATGTCCAGCTACACCACAGTTAGCATCACCGTGCCTCTGTTGAAGAAGGCAAAGGCGCTAGGTTACTCAGATCGCCAGCTCGCCAAGTTCTGGGCCTCCAACGAACTTGCCGTGCGTCGTACGCGTGTAGATGCTGGAATCCTCCCCGTTGTTAAGCAGATTGACACCGTGGGGGGTGAGTTTCCCGCTACCACCAACTATTTATACCTCACTTACAATGGCACGGAGCACGATGTCGACTTCAACGACAACGGCGTCATGGTTCTTGGCTCCGGCGTGTACCGTATCGGTTCCTCGGTCGAGTTCGACTCATGGTGAGTACCTGATGTATACATGCATGTGAAGCATAAACTGACTATCCTTTAGCTCCGTTCGAGCTATCCGCACGTTACGCGAGCAAGGTTTCAAAACTATCATGTTGAACTACAACCCCGAGACCGTTTCGACTGATTACGACGAGGCTGATCGTCTGTACTTCGAAGACATATCGCTCGAGACTGTGCTCGACATCTATACACTGGAAAACTCGAGCGGCGTCATCGGCGCTATGGGTGGTCAGCAGGCGAATAACATCGCTCTGCCTCTGCATCGCATGAACGTCAAGATGCTCGGTACTTCGCCGGAGATGATCGACACTGCCGAGAATCGATACAAGTTTTCTCGTATGCTGGATCGCATTGCAGTTGACCAGCCCGCCTGGAAAGAGCTTACCAGCATTGAGGAGGCTACAGCGTTCTGTGACAAAGTTTCTTACCCGGTGCTCGTCCGTCCGTCTTACGTGCTCTCCGGAGCTGCGATGAACACTGTGTACTCCAAGCACGATCTCGCCAACTACCTGAACCAAGCAGTCGATGTGTCAAAGGACCACCCTGTTGTCATCACCAAGTACATCGAGAACGCAAAGGAGATCGAGATGGATGCCGTTGCACGCAACGGAATCATGATCGGACACTTTATCTCCGAGCACGTAGAAAATGCCGGCGTGCATTCTGGTGACGCTACTCTCATCCTTCCACCGCAGGACTTATCTGAGGAGACCGTCCGCCAGATTGAGGATGCGACGAAAAAGATCGGGCTTGCGTTGAATATAACGGGACCTTACAACATTCAGTTCATTGCGAAAGACAACGAGATCAAGGTCATTGAGTGCAACGTCCGCGCATCGCGGTCTTTCCCCTTTGTCTCCAAGGTCATGGGTGTCGATTTGATTGAGATGGCCACCAAGGCCATGGCTGGCCTCCCCCTTACCCCATATCCGCCAGTCAACATTCCTGCGGACTATGTAGGTGTCAAGGTCCCTCAATTCTCCTTTTCTCGGTTGTCTGGTGCCGACCCAGTGCTCGGTGTGGAGATGGCCTCGACGGGAGAAGTCGCCTGCTTTGGTCGCACCAAATACGAAGCCTACCTCAAGGGCCTCATCGCAACAGGCTTCAGGCTGCCGAAGAAGAACATCTTGTTATCTATTGGCTCTTTCAAAGACAAACTGGAGATGCTGCCCTCGATCGAGCGCTTGCACAAGATGGGCTACAAGCTCTTCGCTACTGCTGGAACAGCGGACTATATTCAGGAGCATGGCCTCCCAGTCAAGTTTTTGGAAGTCCTTCCAAGTGGCGAACACGACGAACAAAAGTCGGAATATTCGCTGACGCAGCACTTGTCGAACAACCTCATTGATCTGTACATCAATTTGCCCTCAAGCAACCGCTTCCGACGACCAGCCAACTACATGAGCAGAGGGTACCGCACGCGACGAATGGCCGTCGACTACCAAACTCCTCTTGTGACCAATGTCAAGAATGCAAAGCTTTTGATCGAGGCTATCTCTCGCTATCACGATCTCGAGATTAGTAAGGTGGATTTCCAGGAGTTTGCCGCTGCTCCGGGGTCCCATGAGCAGTCGTCTTTAGACGTGCATGGGCTGAACAACTCGTTGTCTTTAACGCAGCTTCTTGCGAAGTCACCATTCAAGGGAAAGCATGTCACTTCTGTCAAGCAATTCAGCCGTGCAGACCTACATCTTCTGTTTACCATCGCTCAGGAGATGCGTCTCGGTGCTCAACGACAAGGATGTCTTGACATTCTCAAAGGTCGCCTTCTCTGCACCATGTTCTGCGAGCCATCAACGAGGACGTCTGCTTCTTTCGAAGCCGCTATGAAGCGTCTAGGTGGTGAGGTCGTCGTCATCAACGAATCAGTATCATCCACGCAAAAGGGCGAGTCTATTGCTGACACCATCCGCACACTGGGGTGCTATGGTGACGCCATCATTCTGCGCCACCCGGATGAGGAGTCCGTGAACATCGCCACCAAGTTCTCCGATGTTCCCATCATTAATGCTGGAAACGGTAGTCGTGAGCATCCGACCCAGGCACTGCTCGACATCTTCACGATCCGTGAAGAGCTGGGAACTGTCAATGGTCTCAACATCACATTCGTGGGCGATCTCAAGTACGGCCGCACAGTGCACTCCCTCTGCAAGCTCCTCTCCCACTACGACGTCACCGTCAACCTTGTGTCCCCCGCCTCCCTCAGCATGCCGTCTGGTGTCTGCGATGGGCTCAAGTCCCGTGGCCAGCTGAACCACGTCACCAACGAGCTCACTGACGACATTGTCGCCGCTTCCGACGTCTTGTACTGCACGCGCGTACAAAAGGAGCGATTCCCTGATCTGGCAACTTATGATGCTGTCAAGGATGCGTTCGTGATTAATAACAAGGTGCTGAAGGGGGCGAAGGAGCATATGATTGTGATGCACCCGCTACCGAGGAATAACGAGATTCATGAAGAGGTGGACTTTGATCCCAGGGCGGCATATTTCAGACAGGTGAGTGCTGTGTTCATTTTGTTTTGATATATTTGACTGACATGACGATAGATGAGGTACGGTCTGTACACGCGCATGGCATTGCTTGCTATGGTCATGGCTCCGTAAGGTGCCGTACCATACGCGGCAAATGTTTGCATCTTTTGGTGTTTGGGGCCGGCGTTCCGATGTCCCATCAGCATACAAACACACAAAGGACAAGAAAAGTTTTCGTTCCTGACTTTCATTTGGGCTTCTACGACACTCGACGCATTACTTTAGACGGGCATTTATTCTAGATAGACATCTAAAAGCATTTCACGGGAGTTTTGTTCTACGGCTGATGGAGCCGTGTCATTGGGTACATGTATGATGTAAATTTTGCATTTTCAAGGATGGGGGGAAGCTATTTCACTTTTTCTCCGATCAGTTTTGGCGTTCGCGTCTGGTCGCGTGGGGAGGTTCACCTTCGGGTTATATTCGGCTGGCGTCTTGTTCGATGGTGCATTTGAAGGGATTGGGAAAACTCTCTTGGGAAAACGGGCAAGGATCTGCATGGAATGGTGTTATGAGAGAAAATTCGGTCTGGCATGATGAACGCTGTCAAATGGGCAAGCTATGTAAAAGTCCACTCTAAACGCCTCGCCTGATGGTATACAATGAACAAACAGAATTCATTTCAGAACTCTTTGTGATGCCAGAACCCCTTCGTGTATGTCTGGCCGCGTCACGACTTGCGCTGAGATGCCTACTGAAATTCATGCTCATATCGTCTTGCAGGCCTTTAGTGACGCAGACACCGTCCCCAAGCTGCAACTCGTTAGCACTTCTCTCCATAGCCAAACACTACCAATAAAGAGGGAACTTACCAGGCAAACCACACCCAAACCCAACGAAGAGATAAATCAAAAAGATGACAACCAAGCACAATAAAACCATCAATTTTATGTTCTTCCACCACATTCTCCGCTTCAAATTTCTACTCCTCACCCGGAAATCGCGCGCATTCTCGCCCAAGCGGCCTGTCTTATCGACCAGCACACTCATATGCTCACCGCGCTCCAGGACGCGCTCAATGTTCTCAGTCATGATTTCGCGCACGCCCTCAATTTCGCGTTGCGCGGTGCGTAAAGCATCCTGCTGGCCCGCCTGTGTGCTACCTTGCTCAAGCATCAGCTTCTTGAGCGCCCCATTGAAGGATGCGCAACCATAGGGCGGCAGATCACTAAAGTTTGTCGAAGCCGTCTCGAATTCAGCGAAGAACTTCTTCTCCAAGTTGGTCAAGAAGCCAAAGGGGATGCGTTGGCCTAGGTCGCGCTCGGCGATGACGAGGAAGGTAAGGCCGCCCGCTGAGGCTTGCGCGCCGGGGAAGTCGGCAGGCGACTTGACGAGGCAGTGGATGAAGTACTTGGACTGGTCGATTGTCTTGTGTGCGGACGTGGTGTGGGTGAGGCGCGGGAGGACGAGCGAGACGAGCGAGGAGGCATTGCTGCTGGCCGAGGCGGTGTGTTCGGTGAGGACGGTGGTGTTGTGCGCTATGCATGCACTGTATTGCTATTAGACTTGGTGATCTGGGGAGGGTGTTGTAAAGGGGAGACAGTACTATAGCAGAGGCGTAGATGAGGACGAGGATGCCATGGCAAAGGGTGGTGGAGCTGGAAGCTGCCTTTGTCGCCTTGAAGCAGCAGGTTTGGTTGGTGATATCAGACCCCGAGAGACAAGGGTGCTTTGTTCTGTCTCAGAGTGTGCTTCGATTGGAGTCGTGGTGTTGGTGGTTGCAGCAGGAAAGCTGGGGATGGTGCCTCTGGCCATCCGCGTCATCGCCAAGCTGACCCGGATCTGCCAGTGACCCGATTGGCGTCTGTGGTAGGGCTGATCTTTTGTGACTTTGGTCTTCGAGCGCGTGAATATCGCGCGGCGGTCTGCGCTGAGGGCTCGGAAACTGTTCTACTTGTTTTCCACAGAGTGCGCCTTCGTGGTAGCGAGTTTCTTGCACGAGGCCATTTGTTGATATTTACACTCGAAGACGCCTTCACCCCACATTCTTCAGCGGCCACGCTTCACCACAACACCATCCAACCAATTCTCGCGACCAAGTCGCTTTGACAGTATGGTTCGCGTCAAATTTCGCTACCTGGTAGTCAACTTGCTCTACCCTGAGCCTACCACAAAAAGCAACACTCTCCTTCCAGACGTCGTTCAAATCCACTCCCCCACGCCCGACGCCTTCCACCCTGGGCTCCTCATACGAATGATACGAGACCAAGTACAAGACCTATACGGCGACTATGGCATGGGCATGATATCTGCCGGGCTAAAAGGTGTCTATCCCTTTCTCTCAACCCTCGACGTCTCTCATCTTGAACCGCTTCTGACTAAAAATCATGCTAGTCAATTACTACTCGCCCTCCACCAGCACAGTCATAATTCGCTGCCCACGCGACCACTACGAGATGGTATGGGCAGCGCTGACCTACATGACACATCTCCCCAAGCCGATTGATAGGCCAGTTGTTATGCGGGTTGTAAGAGTTAGCGGCACGATTAGGAAGGCGGAAGAGGAGGTTATACGGCGGTCGCAGCAAATTATCAAGAGAGCGAAAGCTTGGGAGGGGAGTGGCGGGCTGCCCATGCTGCAAAGTGTGGAGAAGGCTGTAGACAAGGAGAGGAGGAAGGAGGATGAGGTGTTGGCGCGCGTCGAGCAGGATACCAGTGACGAGCAGGATACCGGTGATGAGATGAGTGAGTAGGAGGAAGTCCGGATTTTGGGGCGAGCAGAATGGCAAGAATCATTGCTCGAGCCATTTGTATCCCCGTCACTGGATGCTACCTGGTTACTGGATTACGACTTTATCCTATTGTTTGCACGAGAAGGCCAGTTCAGCCCTATAGGTGCCCGTGGCATCTACACAGGTAAGCTGAAGACCCCCTGAGGGCATCATGGGCGTAGTATGACTTGGTCTGACACACTTTAGCTCAACTTTCCAGCTACAGCGTTGGTGTGTGGGGAGACATTGTTGACGATGTGAAATACAGTCAACAATGGAGTCGTCTGAGAGTCCCACATAGACCTCAGCCGCTGTGTTCTTCGAACCTAGGCAGCCTACCCAGCTGGACGATGCTCGCTCCAGACACCCGTGTTCTCTCCATCTCTCCCCTCCCCGACCTGGCAACTGTGCAAAGTGTCTCTCGCAGATTCCATCGGAGCACCAGGTCGTGGTAATGGAGGAGGTAGCGAGGTCTATAACATGAGATTGAAACCGGGGCACGGAATGGTTAAGAGTGGTGCGGCGCATGCAGCACACCTTGTTGTTACAGACATCGTCTACTTCTCACTGGTCTAGTCAGCTACATCACTGGTTTGAACAGTAGTATGTTCACTATAAAAGGGCAAAACTTTGACGTGGTCTGAGCAATGAATGGAAAAGCGGAAACAGTATCTGCCTACGATACTGCTTCCTTCTTCATTTATTCATGCTTGTCATATCAACTGCTTTCATACATCATTGTCGTCATCGTTGCAAGCCATCAACCAGGCACTTCCTGCACCCCCGCGTTCCTTCCCTCCTCCACACACACACTCATTCTCTCTTTCCTATTCAACTCTCCCTGCACCATTTCAGGCGACCCAATCGGTGACTGGTAAGGCGTGGCAGCCACACTCGAGCCGGGCAATTCCGAAGGGGTTGGGGAACCACAGCTTTCGACTATGGGTGTACTGTCTAATTCTGCTGTATGAGCGTAGCCTGGCCCTGCTTCCGCATTGTGAGCATAGCTGTCCGCGGCTGCGCCTTTTTCGGGTGGATATTCATTCGCAAGCGTTGCGAGGACGGCTTCATGTTTCTTGTGTTGGCGGCGGATGTAGAAGAGAGTCAAGCCTGCGAGGCCGAGGAGGACTGGGACGCCGAAACCGATTCCTACACCTAGGCCGATGGTTGCTGCTCTTCTGCGCGTAGATGCTGGGGCAGTTGGAGCTGCTGATGGTGTTGATGTTGCGGTCGGCGTTGAGGTTAAAGTACTCGAGGCTGTAGCGGAGCTTGATAATCCACTTGAAGCTGTAGTCGTATGTGCCGACGCTGTCGTTGACGTGACGAGAGGTTTCGTCCGCTCTGCATTCACACTCCAATAACTCGCCAGCCGACTCGACGACGGCAGCGCGGCAATATCGCTGAGCGTGAAGCTCGCTTCGAACGCAACATATTCATCTCCCCGCTTCAGGTCTTCACACCCCGTCTTCCACATCCTCTCAATACCCTCATCCCACGCCCTCTCGTCGCATCCTCCCTTGCCGGCACAGTTAGACGGATGATGGCACAGCCACTTATCCTTTGGCAGGCCCCTTGTCCCGTTGCAGAATACGAGGCCGACCCAGTGACTCTCCTCCGTATCAAGATGGCACTTTTGGGGACAGTGAGGGTCCTGGAAGGAAGCATCTGTGCAGCCGTATTGATATGTGACCTGCGTGTCGCTGTCAAAGCAGGCATTTTGCTCAAGGCACTTGTCTCCTACGCGGCAGCAGGAGTAGTGGGATGATAAAGTGGAGGGGTAACATGGGATCAGGTCATCCGAGGCAGGTTTGTTGGCATCGTAATAGCAAGGATGCGGTGTTCGGGAGAGAGTAACTGGAAGGAGGGTGACGAGGTAGAAGGCTGAGATGAGATTGAGGTGCATTGAGGTTGTTTTCAACTCGCTGTGGATTTGATTGAAGTAAAAGGGGGCGTTGAAAAGACTGAAGGCAGCGTCAGATGGGAGAGGGTAAAGGAAATAGCGAGATGAACGAAGTCTTGATAGTACACTGACGTAAAGCGAAGCTACGGAGCGGTGTGAGCACAACAATCAATCACTGTGGCATTGAGAAACCTATCGAGTGGATGTAGACGAGGTAGTCAATATGTTTGTACGATGCGAGACATGGCGTTGGTCGTTCGTTGTTTCCTAAAGTACATCTTGGCATGGCTACTGTGTATCCACTCCCCATCCGTGCCTCCTCTGGCTTCCCCGCGGTCGGTGTATATCATATTAAAGCAGGGAGGGTCATGATATCCAAGCCTGGGGATAGTGGGTAAAGTCATCCATGTCGCGTTTTGCACGCCGCTCGGAAAGACACTAGAGGCTCAGCTGCATGGCGCCGTTGCGGTTTATTGCACTTGTGTTGATTCTGCTGTGAGACATGCCAGACTCATGCCAGACTCATGCCATGTCATCTGTCATCCCTGCTAGAACTCCAGCCCCAACGAGGCCTCCCTCCAGCGCCTCCTTCAGGGTGACTCTTGTTGACGCATTGGCTGCCGATCCCTCGTCTACGAGGACATCTATCCACTTCTGACAGGTTTGTAGCCACTTGGGGTACTGCGAGATTGTGCCTCCGGCATATGCAATGACCAGCTCTTCAATATCTCGCTTGCCGCTTGTTCGAGTTCCATTGCTGGTCGATCTCGACTTTGAGGGGTCTTCGATTTCAACATCGCCTACACAGTCTAGGAGCCCAACGCAAGCAGCAGCAATCAGTGCTGAGGATCGCTGCTGGACTGCCTCCGCGATATCGCGTATCAACTCGACCCTGTCTACCGTCCAGAACGAGTCTGATGAGTCTGTCGTTGGATATGTCTTCTCCAATTCTGCCTGTACGACACGTCCCCCTTTTCGCGCCACAACTTCCGAAAGAAACCTTGTTGGTATAGCATTTTTGCTCTGCAGAGACGGTGGTATTACCGCCTCTGGATCCCGAGATAATGTGTCTACAAGCACTAGTCGTACAATCTCACCGAGATAACGCCCAGAGGTCATGTATTCGAAAGGTTGGAAACCTGGGGCGTCACTATTCGCGTCAAGTGTCAGGTCCCATGGCGTCTTGATATTCAGGTCGATCAGCGGTTTATCTGTGCCGCGAATCGTCCACTCGGTATTGATAACAACGGTTTCGGTAGCATCTGGATTCGGAAGACCTCTCCTCTTGGCAGGGTGTAGCTTGTTCACCTTCATCGGAATTGTCGCGTTCGTTCCCGTCCCAACGATTAATCCCATTGCTACTCTGCTATTCGGTGCAGCTTTGACTGCATATGCTAATGAAGCAAATGTTGCAACTGTGTCGTTGGTAATGGCCGCTACCCGTATTTTGGGCAATGCCAATGTGTTCTTCTTGTCGGTAGGATCGCTTGTGGAGTGACCATTAGCCCTTGGTACTTCGCAATGTCGTGCATATCCAGCAAGCAGCATTTTCCCCAGATTGAGATCAGAAGTGATGGCGAAACCTTTCCCCATGGGTAGTAAAGTTGCTTCTGAAAGACGAGTCTGTCTAAACTGCACGTTAGCGCAACTGTATAGTTGCTCAAGGCGGACACTTACGCCATAGGGAAGCTGAATGTGATGCCGAGTAAGATCTCCTCTCCAAGCGGAGAGACGACATGCTCAGTCGCCGTCTCTTCCTCGAGAGCATCTCTGACGACCTCTGCAATGCAGTCACCTATCCACGAAAACAGGTCTTCAGCCTGATCCATCTTCAGGTGATCCTCAATCGGCCAATTTCTGTCATGGCTTCTCTTGATCTGAGCGAATACATTCTCCCCGACAGTACTACTCCGCTCATGATCGCTACTGGCAGGCCCTTCTAGCTCCCCAGCCAATTCGATAAATCCAACTCTTAGATTCGTCCCACCGACATCGATACTCAGGAACTTGCCTTTCTCTTTCCCAGTCGGCAAGGCAGTAACAGGCGTAACCAGAAAATGCTCAGTAGATGTCCTGGCCAGGTCGGAATATGTCGCGGAGAACCGGTGCGCCAAGTCGAGCAGCGTGCTTGTATTGATGAAGCCGGTGAGTGTTTCAATGGCATTTGCCGCATCAGCGTCGTGTCGATCATAGACGTTGGCCATGACAGACTGGAGTTAGATCGAGTCAGCAACGAACGCTGACAAGACGGCAAGATTGCAATGGCCCTCACGCTACAGGCTAGCAGTAACCGGGTGGGCTGAAATTGCGATTGACTAGGATCAACCGGATCTAAATACGATTCTATCCCCAATCTCAGAGCAACAATGAAGTAAAAGAAACGTTATATCTAAGAAAACCCAAATAGAAACGCTACGCGCCCTAGAGAACTAGTGTTTGTGACAAGGTGGGATTCGTGCTACCCTTCCGCAATCGGCGTTGCATCCAGGGGAAGCGCACACTCTGCGGGGAAATATCATGCCGTGCTTCTAGCCAGTCCAAAGATAGATGCCGGACGATTCCTTGTATGTCGGCTTTTCGCGAAGGGCAAGCACATGTGATGCAAACGCGACTAAGGTGCTGAAGTAGACCTGTGTAACACAAAGACACATCTTGCTCCAACACCAATTCCCATACATACACCGTCAGGCTATCTATCTAGTACCGGGGCCATTTGCCTGTAGTTCAGCCCTTTGTTGTTGATGCGCTATCAATCAGCCTGCATCCACAACACCTGGGCACTTATCAGCTCGTAACCTAGTCAAGGCTGAAAACGCGCCCATCGCATCACCTAAGCCGATCTTCCAACCCCGAGCCATCCTCTGGCATTAGCGAGTAAACCTACATAAGCCATCCTACTCCGTTCCGCCCCTAATGGACTCTAAATCACCCCTCTTTCCTCCCTCCCAGCCGTCCGGCCAAGAAGATGCGAATGCGACTCAGGACGTGACAATGGCCGGCCGCCGATCCTACAAATCCCGCTTCCAGCTCGCGGCGGTAGCCATCCTGATCAGTCTGTTCTGGCTGGCGCGGACCTGGACTTGCGACGAAGAGCAGCACCTCGAGGTAGATACCAAGGTGCCGCTGGAGGTGCACATCATGTCCAAGTGTCCGGACGCGCGGGACTGCTTGAAGAAGCTTGTGGTGCCGACCATGTCAAACGTGTCTGACAAGGTAGATTTCAGGCTAAGTTTTATCGGGAGGTACGTACATGAACCTGTGATAGATTGTCTGCGAACAGTTGAGCTGACTTTGCACTGCACAGCGTAACAAACGACGATGACGGCGTCCAATGCAAACACGGCCAAACCGAATGCCTAGGCAACATCCTCATGCTCTGCGCCGCGTCCGAATACCCCGACCCCAAACTCTACCTCGGCTTCTCGAACTGCCTCATCAGCGACTACCAGGAAATCCCCGCGAAATCCCTCGCCCAAGACTGCGCGTTGGAACATGGTCTCGACTTTGAGGTGTTGAATGACTGCATGAGCAAGGATACGGGCGCATACGGCATGGGACTGCTTAGAGACAGCGTACAACATAGTAAAGATGTGGGCGTGGAAATCAGCTGTACGATCCGGCTAGATGACAAGGTTAGATGTGTATATGACGACGGGGAGTGGAAGGACTGCGACGGAGGGGAGAAGCCTCAAGATTTAATCCGCGACATTGAGCGAAAGTACGACGAGGCCCAAGGCTGGACGTACTGAGTGTACAAAGCATAACCACGGGAGCGATGCATATTTGGCGTTATTTTTTGGAGGCTTTCTCAGACATCGTAGAGATGATACCCAGCACTGGTTGACGTGTTCTGCACATACGGCACGACACGAGTGGATATTTAATGCATCAATCGTTAATCTTGAACAGAAATTTAAACTCCTAATACCATGCAAATCCAACCCATGCAGTACTCCATGCTAAAACACACAAGTGGATTCAATTGCCATCCTCTTAGCGTGACCACTACTCATTGAAACTCCCCGAATTCCCCGTCGTCGAATCCGAGGTCCTGCGGCGTTGGGTCTGGGCTCCGCTCGAAGCTCTGCCTACTCCTTCTCCTTTCCTCCTTGACGCTTTTGGCGCTGGGAGGGGGAGGAAGAAAGCCAGCCCCACCACCACCACCACCGCTTCCCGGCGGCGGTTTTATACTAAACAGCGCTTCCTGCTCGCTCTTCTGCTGCTCCGGCTCACTCTGCTCCCCTTCATGTGATCTTGACCGCCTACCCTTTAGACCACCGAGGTTTATCGATATCGTTTCGCCCGCCTTGAGACTAAAGTCGCGCTTTGGCTCCTCGACCCCTTGTTGTGATGACTTGGAAGACGGCCGCGCACCGGGCCCAGCTGTTGCCGTGGGGTTGGCTTCGAAGCCTAGCACGCGCCGTGCGTCTTGCAGTGCGATGCTGAAGTCGAATGCCTCGGACCGTTCCTCGAACCCCATGCCCAGCACTGCTTTGCGCCCCTCGCCTACCACTGTGATGGCGAAGAACCGGCTGCTGTCCAGCGCTTGTTCGACTATGCGTTCACTCGTATAGGGCGCCGCGGCGAACAAGTCCCCATTTTTTGGATCCTCCAACAGTATGGTTGTGCTCACTTTCTCTTCATCGGCGTTTTGTTCGGAAGGTATGGACGTCTCGACGACGCGTAGCCGTGCGGTGAAGATCTGCAGCTTGTTGTTGTTTGCTGTCCAGCTTGCAGCTTGGTAGCCTTTTGTGGAGGTTGCGGGTGGGATTTGGTATATGTGGACCTTGGGTGCAAGGTACAGGATACGTTGGATTGCGGTGGAGGGGAGCGGGCGGCCAGTCAGGGGATCGAGATTCATGGCGGAGTTATATACTGAGCTTCGTGCTGAGCTGTTTTTTGCTGCTCAAGTAATGCTGAAAAAATAGTTGTGCGTTGAATATGTGGTGGATGTGGCAGCGCGGGAGGTTTCGAGGTAGCTATGTTTTGGCGGGGTAAGCTTTCGCAACCTCAACCGCCAATTTTCGATTAACTTCCGATCTTAGAATCAGAAAGAGGGGTTCCGACCTAGGAGCCGCGACGTTTCCATTGCAATCTCTAATTAGTCGTTTAGTGGGCGTGGTCGGGGCGGTTGGAGGGCATGGCTGCGTTTCGGTACATCCAGCGGTGATGCGTTGGCAATGCAGGGTCCTCTGGAGAAACCCCACCCATTCAACCTCAACCTCAAGCATGCATCTCGAGTAACATGACCGAGTAGTGCTGCGGGTGATTGTCGAATCGGCCCATGGAGCGGTGATTCAGATCGCGTTTCTGCTTGTCTTGCTCTGTTCGCCGAGTGTGGGTCGGAGAGGGCCTGGACGCTGAGGAATCGTGAGTGTCAAATGTCAATTCAGACTGGCATGTCATGCTTGGATCAGCCTTCTCTTACTTTGACCCTTGTGCGACTCATTTCGAAATCATGGCCTCTCGTTGCGTTTACTCTTTTCTATTCGTCGCGTGTGCACAACTCAATTTGTACAAGGACTGACTCATGAACTGAGGGAACGCGTGGGGATGAATTGTATACATTCAAGGTCTAGGAGGAATTAAAAATCGTATGTACGAGTGTCTAGATGTACGTGTAGCAGAAAGGTCCACCCATAGTGGTCATTGCGTCTCCAACCGTGATTGTGCCTGGGTACGCATAGCCCAGGTTCATCGAATCAGTGAGCTTGCTCTCCGGCGCCGAAGGATTCGCAATGAAGGTGGTACCATAGATCGCATTGGTGCGGTCTGAGGGGTTCAAGTTCTGCCACGTCCACCACGCGCGATCGATTTGTGCGTGATGGAAGTAGAACCAGGGGTCACCCGGGGAAGTAAAGACTGGAAGTATGTCAGTTTGTGTCCCACATGCATGTTACATGATTACTTACAGTCGGAGCCCGGGTCACCGCCAATAGTGAAGTGACCCGCGGTGTGAACACCCATGAAGTTGTTGGTGAAGGCATTCTCTCCGCCTTGCATGTCATACCAGAAGGTCTTGATATCAGGGCTATTGAGCAGCTTGACAACCTGCTCATCGGTAGACCATTGGCTAGAGACCCAAGGGGAGATATCGCGCTTCAGGCAACGAGGGTTGTACCCAAGTCCAACGTTGGGATCGGTGAAGTTGGTAATCGGGTTTGGAGGCGTGCAGGTGAGGTCAGTGAAGACAGGTCCAAGGTTCACAGGCCAGTCCTTGAAAGGACCCGAGGCTACACAACCTCCTCCAGTACCGTGCGGAACTTTTATCTTGGGCTCGGCATTGGTGGGGATGCCGTAGTAGGTCTGGTTCGTGCATCCAAGGACACCGTTACCGCTCATGGAGGTATCAGAACCGTCAAGGGCAGGAGACTTGGACGGATCATCTGCCCAGCGAGGCCAATTGTAGTAAGGTTGCTGGCCCTTGTAGCCGCACTCATTTCGAAGGGTCTGCTCGTAGGCCCAGGTGAACCAGCGGTGCCAGGCGAGGAAGTTACCAGTGTTGTGGATCGAGAATGTCTGCTTGATATGGGTGCCGACGAAGTCATCATATCTATTTTGGCAACCGGGGCAGTACGACTTGGGACTCTTGGGGGGCAGCTTGGACAAGCATTTGACGGCGGTGATGTAGTTCTTCTTCTCCGATGTTGAAAAGGTTGCCCTGCTTTTGTTAGCTTCTCGTCTCAATGTTGATTAGAGGAGACTTGCCATTCTCGTCGCACCGAAATGTTCAATGGATTGCATTTCTTCCATTGGTCGGGCTTCTGGGTAGCCTGGTAGATCTGCTGGTTGATACCAGCGATGCCCGCATATACATCAGCCAGTAGGATCTTCCCTCCAAGAACGTTGAGCGAGGTGTCCTGTCTCTTATCAAATGAGAGAGCAGGAGAGACCCCCTCCAAAGATGGCATGGCACTGGCAAGCGTCGCGGGTGCCAGCCACCCGGCGGCAAAGAGTGCGGTACGCATGTTCGCTTGTTCGGTTGGCTAAAGGGTAACAGGCGGAAGGCTTGAGGGCTTGAAGTGAGGAAAAAAGATCAACGAGAAACTGAATGGGTTGCGAGCCTTGAATAAGGTTCTAAGTCGAAACTCAGACGCAAGGCAGGATCACGCAAAATTAATATTAAGTTATAATGGATGATGGGAGAACGTGGCAAGCGATCTGTACCTACTTTGACGCCGCAATAACCCTTCAAATACTTGCAGGAGCTGTGCTAGCGTTTGCCCCCTTCTGAGAAGCCTCTGCACGGTCAATGAATTCCGATATGACCATTGTCATCTTTCCCCAGAGAGTCGGTCTGATTGTTCCGCAAAGCATCGAGTCAGGGCAAGGCATATACATGTCCTTAAAGAGTTCCAGTCGTTCTGATCGATAGTGCTCAAGCCCTAGAAATTTCCTTCCTACGCAGCTGACAAGTCGCTATCACCGTTTGAGCTGCGAAATGCCGGTTTCGCACTGTGTGCCGTCCCTAGCTTTGTCGTGGCGTATTCAGGATCCATATAATATTTAGGGTTGCATGAGTCTCGGTCCGTATAATGGATGAGAATGCACATATGAGGCGCAGTTGAATCTTGCAATAGATTCCTGGAACCTATGCGATCTTCTGTAATTGGCTGCTAGTACACTGGATCTTTCGCTTACAATGTTCTGTAGGTAGACAGGGTGTTGGATTCGTCGACGCTATCAGGGGCCCTTCGTATTCGCGGCTGCACGACGTCTCTTCCAAGCCGCGTGGCGGTTATTCAATTCACTCTCCCGTGCCTTCATCCCGTCGCCTCGAGGAATAGCGGGCGCCACGGTGGAAGGGAACTGACTCAGTACAAAGTGATCAGTGAGAGGAGTTTCGGAGAGAAAGTCATTTGGATGGCTTGGTGGCGTTGCCCTTCTTTAGCAAGCGACTGGGCATATTATCTGCAACACCTTCTCGCACAAAGGCTTTAGGCTATTAGCCAACATGGGACGGGTGAGCGAGCTGAGGAGGTGCCTTCTACGTTCCATGTGAACGCCCGGCGGGTAACGAAGCTACCAATAGTTGTGACTAAAAGCAGTGGAGGTGTTGCTTTTTCAAGCTTAGTTTGCGTACCTGGTAGACGCGATGGAGGGTCTCATCAAAGACCTGGTCGTCCATGACGGAAACTGGGGAGACGGGTGGACCGACGAACGGGTGGGAATGGGTTCGACGGCCCGCCAACGTTCGGGGCTACTGCCACTACGGGCAAGCGTAAACCAGGGGAGTGGTACCTTTCGCCTAACGTCACTAGCACGATCCTTCTCTGTGACTTCAAAGCATTCACCCGCTTTGTGTCTTGCCTGACCGTCGCTTGCAACGCCGACCGACCTGGATTTGGGGTGGGGCTTGGATTGGGCGTCCGTGGCTCCTTTTTCCCGCGGATCGAAGCAAACGAGAGTAGGAAGGAAGGCATGGAAATTGCTAGGCTTCTCAGGCAAGCTCAATTACCCCGGGAGTTTTCCACGCTCGGTACCTGGACGCAATGTACCGAAACATAGCCTCCAATTTCTCTGCTGTCCGTCGTTTTGGGAGCCTCTATGCTACGTTTGCTATGCTTACGTTCTACGGCTAGAACAAGGTTGGCTGGCAGGAGAGGTAGCCACCGACGACAACGACACCGTACACATTGTCTCCAGGCGAACGGTAGTAAGAGCCCTAGGGGTGGCTAAACACTTATTCACAGAATCTCACTTCTGCTTCGAACCCAAAATTGTCTCGTCAAGATGAGAATATTCTTGCCCGTCGTGGCAGCTGGTGGGTTTCCTTCCGCTTCGATGCTGTTTAGCACCGGTAATTTTCCTCAAACGCTTGCCCCCTTGAGCCAATCCACCCCCTCCCTGGAATGTGAACATCAGGGACTCGGGACTCGCCTTTTCCACTACATCGACCGCTTAATTGAATTCAGTCTCCTCTTCTGCTGCATCACCTTTTGGTCGTAGCAATGAAGAAAGTAGATTGTGGGTGGTCTCAGAGCGCAGCAGTGAACACTAGCGAACTGAATTTGTGAATTGCTTCGAGTCTTCTAAGCGATGCTGGCCTCGAAATGGATTCCATGCCCGGTCTAGGGATCAGCCATGGCGGGCGGAGCTGTCGGCCTGCACGCTAGTCTCGTCTTCCCACGCCACATGAGAGTGATTGGGTATCTAGGTCGCTTTCCCTGGAACACCGAAGGCTCCCAAGCTACCCTGTGGACATTAAAGTTTGAAGCTTTGCATACACGAGCGAACTAGCTTACGAAGAGTTACAGGTACCACCCAGCCACGGTTTGTATGTATGTTCCTGACTACGACAGGTTGAACCTGTAGAAGAGGTCTTAAGGAGTGCCCCAGTGTCCTGGGTATCCCTCCAAGGAACGCGATCTCCATATCACTGTGCATTACTTACGACGGATTCTTTGACCGCAGACATGGTCTACCGCTTGATTTCTTCGAGGCAAGCGGGAGGCCCTCCTCCGGTGCCACCACGGTCACCAGAATACATGGCCGAGAACCAGGCCCCGCGATTGCTGGCAGTGGAGGGAACGCTTTTCGCATTGGCAATGATTACGGTGTTGATGCGCTTCTATGTTCGCATATTTATGCTGAAGACCTTTGGCTGGGATGGTACGTTACAATCACACTTACACATATTCCTACTCGTTATTGACTTTGTGTGTCATTGCAGATTGGATGATGGTGATCTCGGCGGTATGTCAATGCCCCTCCCTCGGGTCCTCTAGATCAACGAAAACGCAATCACTAACTAGCAATGCATAGTCCCTTAACATAAGTTGTTTAGGGCTGTTCGTCAAACTCACCCATTTGGGGCTCGGACTGCATGCCGAAGCATTCCCACTAGGAAACATCTTGCTCTTCTTCAGGTACATCTACTTCTACTCGATCTTGATCATCTCTGCGTACAGCTTCATCAAGCTCTCGATTGGCTTTTTCTTGCTGCGATTGGCAGACCGCACGAAATGGAGGTCGTTTCTGATTTTCATGCTGGGTGAGTGGCCCCTGGAGTACTTCCCAAGTCTGAATTTTCAGTATCGCTGACAAGTTGATAGTCTTCATTGCCATGTTTACGATCGGTTCGACATTTGCCATCATCTTCCAGTGTCAGCCGGTGCGAGCTGGCTGGGATTATCAGCTACGGCCACCTACTGGGTACGAGGCCGTCAAATCCCTGGAGTGCCTCTGTCTCAACTAATGCAATACCAGAACCGCCAAATGCTATGCCCCAGATATCTTCAAGAATGTCGGAGTTTTCAACTCATCTATCAACATTGCGACTGATCTTGTCTTCGCGCTCATCCCTATACCCATGGTTTGGAAACTTCAAATCAACATGCAGACACGGATTGGTCTGGCAATCATTTTGAGCCTAGGTTTATTGTACGTTGAAGGAGCTCGAAAAAGGATAAAGCTAACAACACGTACAGTGCCTCAGCAGTAGCCATCTACAAAACGCCTATGCAGTATAATTTCTTCAAAGAAACCGATTGGTCAGGGCGAGGATCGTGGTACTACATATGGCAACAGTACAACCTCCCAGTCCCCAAAACTCAACCCACATGACCACTAACACATTTCACTAGGGTCGAGATGCACGTTGGTATCATCGCAGCCTGTCTGCCAACACTGAAGCCCCTCTTCTCGAACTTCTTCGGCTCACTGCGCACATTCACCAAAGGTCGCACAAGTCGCACAACTGGCTCTGGCATCAGCGCACCCTTCAAGTCAAGTGGATATGTGAAGCACGCCGATGACCAAAGCAACGGAAGCTTTGCCATGAAAAACTTGAGTGACGGCTCGCAATCTCGATCAAGGGACCCATATGATGAAGATGCTGTTCTAGGCAAGGACCCATTGTATAGGGCGGAGACAGGAAGGGGAAGGCATGGCAGGGGCAGAAGTGACGCGGGCGAGAGTGATGAGAGTATTCTGAGCCACGATGGGCCTAACACGCGGAGGAGTTTGCCGAGGGGTATGGCTATTGTCAAGACTACGGAAGTTAGTATTCACCGATGAGGAGACAGCATGCGTTGGGCTAGATTCATAGCATCTCGGTCTAGACTTTCTCTGGAAAGTGTTGTAGTCGTGTTTGATGACGATCAAAACATGTCCGAACAGAAGTATGTAAATCGTTTCTTGCGATGTTCGAATCTTTGTCTATTCGTGTCTATAGCCTCTATGTCATCAATCGGTGTGTACATCTATGTCATGAGCCGTCTATTTTGCCACAGCGACGTTGATACCAGCATCCCCCCTCTTGTATGCCTCATAGCCCTCCGTCGCGGCCTCCTTCACTGTCGCCTTCCCCTCAACGATGGCCTTGCACTTGGTCAGAATATTCGACCAATCCTCAAACACTGTAAACGGCACATCCTCCCTCGCACAGTAACTGATCAAATCATGGCCCTTCTTCGCAAACAACAAATCCGTCTCCCTCGCAGCAGAAAGATCTGAAACGCCGTCGCCAGCATAGAACATGACAGGCCGCTCGTCTGCTGGGAGCGAGGAGTATTTGCGAAGCTCGATGGACTTGTCGTGGCCGAAGCCAGACTCGGGGTGCCTGAACTCGATTTGCCAGCCTCCTTCTTGGTTTATGGATTTGCCTGGCCGCGCACCGACGTAGTTGCCAAGGACCTGCATTTTGCTCGCATCCGGGCCCACCAACTTCTCCAACAGAGCCTTTATGATGGGCTCCATGCCGCTACTCAGCACGACCACGGGAATGTTGTTGGCCAGCGACCACTGGAAGAACTCTTTGAAGCCTGGATCGAGCTTGATGTTGTCGACGAGGTACTTCATGCACTGGTCGTATGGCAGTTTGACCGAATCCATCATGTCGCGAAACGAGTCTCGGAACGAAACGCGGTCGGCGAGGCAGTCGAGATTGCCCTGGCGGCGCTTCTCGTGGCCATAGCCGATGTTGTCGGTCAAGGTGTCATTGCTATCTTGGAGGGTGATTGTGCCATCGAAGTCGGTGAAGAAGATGTACTACTATGTCTGTGAGCATTCCGATTGTCGGAACTGGAAAGTGTGCGACAAGGCATACTTTTGGGTTGGTTTTCATAGCAGGAAGATCTGCAACGGCATTGTGGACACCCATGGTGAACAATGAGAGACTGGAAGGCGACGAAGGTGACGAAGAGGACCGATATGGCAGGATAAGAGGTGTAAAAAAGGTTGGAGGGGCACTAGGATACCCTTATGTGGCTATTCCGGGCGCGGAAAAGAAATCAGTGATCGTCATCCCGCGCGTCTTGGCGTGCCAACCCTCAACGCGAGACGTGCGGACCTCCGACGTCGTTGATTATCTTTCATTTGTATAAACGTCACTGTCCCCAATGCGAAGGTGTGCCTTGTGATAGAAATGCGGCCGCTGCTTCAGCATGCTTCGCGCTCGCTTACTGCCAATGCGACCTCGATAGCGGATTCATCACGGCCTATTAGGAGCTTGGTTGGCAGGACATCGTCAATATGCATGCGATGCCAATACCGAGCTGCTTCTACGGCTTCGCAGAGCCAGCATAGAGCCCAGTCGAGCTTCATTATACCGGAGAAATGGTCACGGCGACCGTTTTCGAGCTCGACGAAATGGCTAGAGGAGAGGAAACCATACGATTCGTCCAAACCCATTTCAATGCCACCGCCCGCATCCGAGTCGAAGCCAGTACCACGGTCCGAGGATACATTATCAGAGAGGCTTTCGTCTCTAGAAAATCAAGCGCGCTGGCAAAAAGAATCAGATACCTTGTTGGAAGACCCGCCGGTGAAGGGGAAGGCGCCGGAGAGTTCGGAGACAGGACCGGAGCTGTCGGGAATTGAAGCGCAAGAACGTCTCCAAGAAGAACCAAGAGCGACACTCAGAAAGGATGATACTTCAGATTCCATAAATCGTGTACCTGATGAACAATTGCCATCACACCGGGAGAGGCAGAGATGGGACTTTTCCAAGCGTTTCTCGGATTTTATGGATGACCTGCTGCCCAAACTGGCAGTCGTGACGCAAAAGGTCAACACATACACTGGCACCGACTACTCGGGTGTTGCCGCCCTGAGGAGAGAGATCAAGGAGCAAGGTACACATCACCCATATTTGTGTGAATGCAAGTCTAACAGCCTCCAGAGAACCTTGTCAAGACCCGCCGCCGTGCGATAGATACTGCGAAGCAGGCTCTTGACATCACGCTCGCCCACCAAGCCTCATCCCAAAAGGAAGTGGTTGCTCTTCTCGAGCGCAAGCACTCGTGGGCCGCCGGTGACCTCGAACGTTACATGTCTCTCATTCGCTCAGAACACATCAACGACCAGGCAGTTCGCGAAGCCAAGGAAGCTGTTGACAGTTCTGAAAGCGCGTTGGAAGAAGCAAGAAGCCAACTTGAGAAAAGAGAGCGGGCCCAATACCATGAGGAGCAAATCTGGAGTGATACCATTCGCAGGAACAGTACCTGGGTTACCTTTGGGCTTATGGGCGTCAATATCTTCCTGCTGCTGCTCAGCCTCGCGATCCTCGAGCCCTGGAGGAGGAGGAGAATGGTGAAGGAGATCAAGAATGCGTTGGAGGCACACAAGACGGCTATGGAGGCAGTACCTGCCCTTGCCCCTACCCTTGTGGCGACACCAGCACCCGGTTCGGGAAAGGAAGACCTGACAGGAATTGATAAGGTTTTCGACGAAAATGCACCAGTTCAAACTACGACGCCTGCACCTGCCGTCACTGAAGCGATCATCGAAGCGTCACCCCCGGCAGGCACGGGCGAAGCAGTGAATGCAGAACCCAGCTCAGTCTCGGATGCTATCCCAGAAGAACTCGTCGAGCCAACCCCGGACCCAGCAGTTCCTGGTGCTGCGCCTCTCACACTAGATGAGGCAGAACTTTCGCCGCAGGCAAGTATCAACATTGCCGAAGAAGCGTCGACGAGTGACGGCGTAGAAACCAAGCTCCAGAGCTGGCACGAGAAGGTCACCGCTGTGGTTCAGGATGTCGTCAGCGACCGGGTCATATCAATTCGCCGGGTCGACTATACTACGGCTATCCTTCAGGGTGCCGCAGCCGGAGCGGTCATCACGGCAGCCATCATCGCCATGCTGAGGCCGAATTGAGCATTCTTGCACAAAAGTGGAAGAGGGGTCGATGTAACGCTAGCCTGCTCAGTATCTGCAGGTGTGCCCACTGGAGACGACGTACTGGAGAATCAGATCTCGGCATGAGAAGTATGTGACTAATGTATAAGTAATATTGTATATAATGCTATATATCACACTCGATTGGAAGATAGCTCCCACGACTCGATCACAAGTTGATCGTTTAGAGAAATTTTACCATTCATCAGCAGCCAGCTCATAACCATTTGTGCACTAAGAGTATGTATAGACGATCGATAGGGAGCTCCGGTTCGAAGCTGGATGCTGGGATTACATCGCGGGCCTTTTAAGGGAGTAAGGAAGGTGGGGAGAACGTGGAAGGACAGAGGAGGTCTCTTGACACAAGCTATTCAACTGTGTACCGGGTATCAGAAAGCCCGAATCCCTCCAAAACAGCCCGAGCAGAATACCAACCCTCCTTGTAAAACGCCATAGGCCCCTTCATTATGCATCATGTCGTAAAGACATTGGCCCCTTACGTAGTGCTCCACAAAGCAGCAAGGGTAACCATGGTCCAGTATCCGGTAGCAAGAATGTCCCAACCGCACCAATGACGCCAATCCTTTCCATCGCAATAACCATCTCAATACTCAGTCGAATCGACCACACCAACAAGCTTCTCAAGCTCTAGCCGCTGGTGTGCAGCCAGTCCTGAATACCTACTCATAAGTACATCAGTTATCTCTTTCACGTGACACTCGCAGAGTGCGCAGTCCTGGCTATGCGTGGGAGAAGCTGATATAGTCAGTCCGTCTCCGCTATTAGCCAGGCTGCTGGTATCACTGGATAAGTGTAGAAGGAGGAGTACTAGTAGTAAAAGGGGTAGAAAGAAGGAGGGTAAGACATACGATCAGCCCTATGTTCATCATCCAGGTACTCTTCATTCAGCTCCTCTTCCTTAATGCCCTTGGCGTTGCCCTTGGGCTTGGGCGTAACTTTCGCTTTCGCAGGCTTAGCGCGTTTGGGCTTCACGTCTTCCTCGCTGGCGTTGATCTCATCGTCGGAGTCAGCCTGGAACTTCTGCTCATCAGTGGCAGGAGCCTTCTTCTTGGGCGGGGCGCGCTTGCGCTTGGGTGTCGGGGTATCGACATCATCATCATCACCAGGGATGGTAGCATTCCGCTTCTTGGGGGTGGACTTGGGCTTGGTCGGGGTATTTTTGATTGGAGGGCGAGGGGATGCACCGGGAGGAGCAACGCCCTGGTCAAAGGCTTGCTTCATGCGAGAGTATCGCTTGGACGCGGCGCCAGAAGTGGTGTTGCATTTCGCGGCGATGTCGGACCAGTTCTTGGCCTAAAGGACTGTCAGTCAGTGCCCCCCAGTTTGAAGGGTAAAGAGTACTTACCGTATCATCCTTGCTGTGCTTGACACAGAGCCAGAGAAACTGATAGGTTGAGCCGCTGGTGCTCTCACCGTTCTCCATCGACTTCTTCAGGCGAGACCAGCGCTTCGAGACGGCACCCTTGTTGAGCTGGAGGGCGTTGCCAACAGCATCCCAGTCGATCTTTTTAATTTATTAGCATGGCAATTTACATGGCGTGAGCTGAAAAGACTCGCCGTTGGCGGACCATCGTTGGTGAGCACGAGGTACAGATACTGAACGTTCTCTGCTTCAGTCGGCATGATGATTGTTCACTGTTGTCGTTGCTTTGGTCACTTCTACCGCGGTCGCTCTAGAGCCGATAATACTGATCAAGACGCTGTTGTTGCGTTTAGAGGTTGCTGTTGGAGCAAGAGACAGCAGCAGACAAGTCAGTCTAGTAAACACCTTATATATTATAGTAAAGGCAGGGTTCCACAAGGCAGCGACAGGAAGCGACGCGCTAACATAGTTAGCGCATTTTTATGCAGGACTATAGCCTCTGACGGTAAGGGTGAGGGGGGTGCGGGCGAGTCTGAGGGTGTCTAAGTGAAAGTGAATGGCAGCAAGGAGGAGGGGGTAGAAGGGCAGACAATGAACAAAGGAGCGAATATGCACTTTAAGCTAATCAGATGCTACTATAGTAGTAAAAGAGTCAATGCCGAAAAACGTAGAAGACCATGAGGGATTGTTGATATAGTGGAAAGACAATCGATGCACCAGACTTCGGGAAGCATTTTGCTTGATATATTACTTTTAGATGAAGAACGGCGAGTGACGCACCTGGAAATGCTACCGCAAGATCCTGCAACCATATATCTCGCCTAAACATCAAGTTGTCACACCTAACCCAACAGGCGTCTGCCTCACCACGTCCGTTAACCCACTGCCCACCAACTCCGTAAAATCTAGCCCAACCTCCTTAAGCACCACCGCATGCTCATGCGCCAACTTCAAACATTCATTCCATACGTTTCCCCCTTCATCCACACTGCTCAATTGCCTCTTCAGCAAAACATTGAATTGGTCGATATGCTCCTTCGCCCACTTGACGCAAGCGGACATAAGCTGTTGCGGGAAGCACTTTTGAAACATGTCGACCGTGTTCTTGATGACAGTGAAGTAAATGTACGAAATTTGGAAAATGTAGGAGGGAAGGTTGCCTTCAAATATGCACTGCCTGGTATATGTGTTAGCTTATAAGTCATGTCGGGAGAGGAGGAGGACCTACCGTGAGCGGGTTTTAATCAGATTACCGCGAGCTTCGAGGTAGGCTTCTCGTGCCCTGTCTTCAAAGCCTAATTGAACGACCCAGCTCACGTGCTGCTTAACAGAGGTGAACCAATTGTTGTGCTCTACCATATGCTTGATGAGAACATTTGCCAGCTTAGCGGCACGCTCGTTGACTTTGAATGTCACAATAGCCTTGGCCATCTCGTTGCCTCTAATGTTCTTTGCGAGTGCTTTCAATCGATCCACCTTTACGACAGCTTCTTCAAAATGTTGGAGCGCAATCTCGATGTCCAGGTCATCCAGTTGGCTCTCTGCCCACCGAATGCTCCGTTGCTGTCCGTCGATGTCAACAAATGTGCTCACCTGGTCGTTATTCACGCCATCTGAGAGGTTCTCTAAAAGGTCGGTTTTCTTCAAGAGGCCAGGCTCTCGTGAGAGCAAATGACTGTAGGAGTCTTGAGTTCGATCCTTCTCTTGCACTTCGGCTTCTTGGTTTTTCCGTAGGTCGTCCTTCGTTTTGCGAAAAGTGGATACGAATGCGGTCTTGTCCACCTTATCTTCACTTTTCGTGTCGTAAGTGAACGTCTCAGACCCTGCGCGAATGATAATCCTCTCCTCTGCAGTTCTTGTCACCTGTACATCTTGTAGAGGGATACATCGCTGCGCCACATATTCTACAGCAGGCCGATTCCCGTCCCGCGGGCCGGCGATGTCATTACGTGCCTTCTTCTCTGCAGCTACTAGTAGATGATCGTTCAGTAGAAGCAACCTTACCCTCCGTCTCGCTTTGAGAGTAGCAGAGTCTAACTCGAACCATCTCTTCGACTTCCACACAATGAATCGCCCGGGAATTGGAGGAAGATACTTCTGTGAGCCTTCGACATCTCTGTAGAGTTGCTGCAATTGCCCAGCTCGAATTTGGTTGAGGTCTCCAATCGAGCTTCTATTCGCTCTTCGGTTATTGACAGCATCGTTTGTGCTCGAGGCCGACGCAGTCTGCTCGAGGGTGCTGGTCAAATCAGACATGAGCTGGCGGAGGGTCCGCATTTCGCCCTTGAGCTTCTCTGCCTCTTTACTGATCTTGATGAACTGGGTTCTATTCTGGTAGACATTGGTCTGAAGGTCAACTGAGGTGCGGTGCTTCGTCTTGCGAAGCTCGTCCTGGTAGCGACGGATGTCGTCTTCAGACGCATCTGCGAGGATAGAAGAAACGTCTAGACGCCGCGTTAGTCAAGCTGTGCTGTGCTCCATCACCGTAGTCCTCACATTGCTCCGCCCGCAGATTAGGATCCCGCAACGCCTTCATGTCCACCTTCAACACGCGCCCATCAGAGCTCCCGGGTGGTCGCCCCTCCCTTGTCTGGCTTTTTTCCCTATACTGGCTCGGTATTTGCGGCATATCGGGCATAGTCGCTGCATTGAGAAAGTCGCTAGGCAGCGCTGTAATCTTCTGCGAGTACCGTCTCTTGACCAGATCCGCCGTCTTGTCTGCCCTGGGTTGCCTCTCTCGCGACACATCCCCTCTATTCTGCCGCGACCGACTGGAGTCATTGGAAGGGCGTGTTGAGTTTGCAAGTGTGGCAGGTCCAGTTCCAGTAGGCATGGGCGCACTAATCTGTCGCGGCGCGCTGATGGTCGGCGGGCCGCCTTTCTTGGGCGGCTTGACGCGCTTATTGCGGAGGGAGATTCCCTTCTGCTTTTCCGACATGTTGGCTGCGAGATCCCAGTACGAGATGGACGCTTGAGCGACTGGCGTGTGCTGGATGTTGACAGGTTACGGACAATGAATGCACGGGACCACGGTCAAGCAGGTGGAGCTCGGGCCCGCCGACTTGAATCGTGCCTCCCCCGACCGAGTCTCCAAAAAAGTTCCTCTACGTCCATTTCATCATCGCCACCTCGTCTCCCATTCCTTACGCGTGTTTCTGTTACCTCTCCGGCTCACCTCCCGCTCACTTAACACAACCACTTCCACAATGTCTTCGTCGTTAAAACCATCTACAATCGCGGCCATCAGCGCCGGCACTGTCGTTACAGGCCTCCTCGCGTACGCCGTCTACTTCGACCACAAACGACGAAACGATCCCGAATTCCGCAAACAGCTCAAGCGCGAATCAAAGCGGACACAGCGCGCGGCAAAGGAAGAGGCCGAGGCGCATGGCGCGGAGCAGAAGAAGGCCATCCGGGAGGCTGTAGCCGCCGCGAACGAGGAGGGCTTCCCCAAGGATCCTGAAGAGGTAGAGGCATATTTCATGCAGGAGGTCGCACAGGGAGAGGGCATGGTACAGAAAGGTAGGGCACAGTGAACGAGGAGGTTGCATGGAAAAGTGCTGACAGTATTGCAGGCGCAGATAATGTGGAGGCAGCTCTCTGCTTCTACCGTGCATTGAAGGTCTACCCAAACCCAAGAGAGCTGATCAACATCTACGACAAGACTGTTCCCAAGGTAGGTGCCCTAGTTTCCCTTGCCTCTCAGGCCCAACTGACTCGCGATAGCCCGTCCTCGACATCCTCGCTGAGATGATCGCTGTAGACACGTCGATCCCAGTCGGCGGCGACAAGACACCATCCGAGGCCGGATCAGTAGGAGGAATCGAGTAAAGGCACTGTCATACACCCTTCGCATTTCCCCATGGAGCATTCTAGGACTCACTCTACCCCGCTCACGGCTTACGGTTCACTGTAATATTCTTGTATATGTAAAAGCACGCTATCTATCTGGGTCTGGTCGAGCCAATGTCCGGCGTTCGGTTTAGCATGGTAGGCCTGGCAAGGGCGGGAGGCGGTATAGACGGCCCCCAAAGCGTATTTGACATATTGCGACGAATGCACTGCCTCGGGTGATAGCTGACGTCATCTGTTCCTACGCTCAATAACGCGTTGGTATAATACAGATTACTTGTCTCTAAACTAGAAGCGTTTCCCAACACGCAGCCTATGCCCGAAACGCCTTGCTCACAATGAAGTCGTTTTGACTTGCAAGAAACCCCAAGTAATTACAACACGTTCTAAGCGGAGGAACTAAAATGGACTCGAGGATCCATGAGTAGTCTAACATGAGCACGAGTTTTCTTGTTGCGGTTGGCTCGGGTTGATGTTCACATCAATCACTGAGGCTGTGGTTAGCACAATATCTTCGGACGCGTAGCGAAACTGGGACCTACTTTGATTTTGGCCCTGCTGTCCTTCGCCCTCCATGCCCGGCAACGCTTGCGCAATCCGCTTGAACAGGGCCTTTACATTATGGCCCACCTTTGCGCTTGTTTCAATGAACATTAGGTTGTTTTTCTTTGCCTCCTCTTCGCCTTGCGCCGTAGTAACCTCCCGCTTGTCATTCAAATCCGTCTTGTTGCCCACCAGCACAATGATGACGTCGTTTCCACGTTCACCCCGGACATCGTCGACCCATTTGCGCGTGTTCTCAAACGTCTTCTTGTTGGTGATGTCATACACGACAACGGCTACACTAGAGTCGCGGATGTACGAGGGAATCAGGGATCGGAATCGTTCTTGTCCTGCCGTGTCCCAGAGCTGTAGGCGGACGGTTCGGTCTTCGAGATACATTGTCTGGAGAATGGAGTTAGATGATGTTCTCGAACTGAAGCGGCCAACAGTATTGCATGGCGGGAGCACACCTTTGATAGAAAGTCTATGCCGATAGTCGCTTGATAGGTGTTGTCAAACGAATCGTACATGAACCGGGTGATGAGAGACGTCTTGCCCACTGCCCAGTCCTGTCAGCACCATCATCTTCACCTGTTCGTGCTCGAAATGATTGGAAGCTTACCGCTCTGCTCGCCCAGAAACACAAGCCTACAGCACATTAGCATACAAGCTCCGACGCTGGTCGCGGTAGTCCACTCACTTGAACTTCTTCAGCGGATTCGAGTACCCGGATTGCGCCATTGTGAATGATGTGTATTCGCAAATCCTACAAAGAAGAAGAACGAGACACGAGGAATAAAAGCCGGGCGCTGCTGCTTGTGTGTAGAAGTGGGGCACGGCGATGAATGAATAGGAGATCGATGATCGGGTGCTTTGCTCAAAGCTGGCGTTGCGGCCGCCTTGCCTAGCCAAACAGCTGTACTAACCCCGACTACCGAGACGCGGCAAGAGCGGCAGGGGTCCCCGACAGGGTCTGTGCGCCGCTGGTTGGAATTTTGGCTGGAATTTCTGCGACGCTTGAAGAAACCCCACGACTAAGATACAGCAACGATAACACACCATGGCGGATACAGAATCAGCGCCCGCGCAGTACAAACAGCCCAGCCGTAAAGGCAAGAAGGCCTGGCGCAAAAATGTCGACGTCACACAGATCCAGTCCGGCCTCAAGGACGTGCAGGATCAGATTATCCAAGGGTACGTTGCATACCTGGTGATCTTGACTTACACACGCTTATATAACCCAGTGGTGTCATCGCGGAGAAGACTTCGGACGAGCTCTTCGCAGTCGACGTAATCGGCTCTGCAGATATCCAAAAAGAAGTTGCGAGGCGCCACAAGCCCCTCAAAGCCGACGAGATTCTCGCCCAGCGCTCCGCCGTCCCTGCAGTGCCCTCCCGCAAGCGCCTCTCTGAGATTGACGACGAAGGCAAGAGGAAGAAGGCCAAGGTCTCAGGCAAAGAATATGACAGGCTAAGGCAAATCGCATATGGAGGCGAGCAAGTCAAGAAGGACGTCGTCCAGTCTGGCATGACCGCGGACCACGACCCCTGGGCCGTGCAGGAAGTTAAGAAGGACCCGAGGTTCTCTTTCTTGAAAGAGAAGAAGGCCAAGGTGGAACCCGTTACACTGAAACATGCACCCCTCTCGCAGGCAAAAAATGGAAAAGCTATCCCCGCAGTACGCAAACCTACGGGTGGAAAATCGTATAACCCCAAGTTCGAGGACTGGCAAAACGAACTCATGCGCGAATCCGATAAAGCGGTTGACGCGGAAAAGAAACGTCTACAAGAAGCCCGCGAAGAAGCGGAGCGCATGGAGAGGGCGGCCGTGGAATCAGAGTCTGATTCTGGCGAAGAGAGCGTTTGGGAGAGCGAATGGGAAGGCTTCAGTGACAACGAGAATGGAGGGGTGAAGACGAAGAGACCGGAGAGGAAGTCGCTATCGCAGCGGAACAAGATCAAGAGGAGAAAAGAGGCAGAGCGGAAAGCGAAGCACGACGCGAAGATGAAGGCTAAGGAGCAGCAAGTACAGGAGATCAAAAGGCTAGCAAAGAGCGTGGAGGAGAAGGAGAAAGCGAGGGCTACTATTCAGCAGGCTCTTACGGACAAGATCGCCGAGATAACGTCTGAAGACGAGGGCGAGGAAGTAGAGCTTAGGAGGAGGCAATTGGGCAGGACTCGGTATGTAACCCCTCTGAACCACTTGAACAACTCAATCTCACATCTTCTAGTATTCCAGAGGCTCCGCTCGAAGTTGTCCTGCCAGATGAACTCCGCGATTCACTTCGTCTGCTCAAGCCAGAGGGTAACTTGCTCAAGGATCGTTTCAGGAGCATGATGTTGCAGGGCAAGGTCGAATCGAGGAAGCAAATACCGTACGCCAAGCAGAAGAAGTACACCGTGTCGGAGAAGTGGAGTTACAAGGACTGGACACTCAAGTAGACGGATGCAAGCCACCCAAAAGGCGGAGCGACTCGGTCTCATACATCAGACATTATCTTGCAATAGCGCATCATCTGCGGTTCACTCTTACATATTTTCACACGTGTGTGTAAATACAAATTGCCTAGAATCCTGGCGTTCAGGTTAGTCATGCTTACAATGCCCGCGGAGTGAATCGTAAAGCCGTCAAGCTTTAGCCTTTCACTGTGAGATACTGAGGTATTGTGCAGACATCGATGTATTTTTCGAGCCTGTAGTCGGATTTGGATGCCTTGTTGGATGTACAGCAACGATTGCGTCAGGAACATGGGATGATAGTTCATAACCACTTTCGGAGCACCATCCTGATGGAATCCGGGGTAGCGTGCACGGGCCCAAGGCGTCACCTGCATCCGCTCTCCACCATGACGGTTGCCGGCTTCCAAGGTTTAACATCTGTGCTAATTCTTTCTCTAAATCTTCAACTTCCCCATATAGCTCACGCCGTGCCTTTTGGTTGCCTCTAGTCTAAATGTGAAGCCGTATAGTCACTCACCATTCAGTGCCGCTCGTCCTGGGTCGATATCAACATGTCCCTCCCGCCACAATCCCGTCGCAACCCGCAAGAGTCAGGTTCTATGAGTACAGGTAATAGCTCTCCTAAATTCACGCCGTCGCCTCGCTCCTCGCAGTCCTCCAATGCTCGATATGTGGTTCAGGAACCGAATTCTTACCAACTACGGTCCATGACCCCGCACAATGAGCCAACCACGAAACACGGAAGTGCTGAAGATGACGGGCTTCTACCCAGCATACGGCGCCCATCGCTGGACTCGGTACAAAGCTACGAGCTATACACGCCAGATGAGGACAGGGCTGTGCTAAAGAAACTGGACCGAAGGCTAGTCCTGTTCATGGCATTGCTCTACTGTTTGAGTTTCTTGGATCGGTCTAGTGAGTGATCCCGGTCTATGTCAGGATATCGGGGACATGTAGGCCGATATCTGCATTGCGAGAATAGTAGGAGATTGCATCGACTGATAACAAGTGGTAGATATTGGGAATGCACGCATAGCAGGCTTGAATGATGATCTGAAGCTAAGCTCCACTCAATATGAGTGGCTCCTATGGGCGTTCTACATTACATATGTCTTGTTCGAATGGATGGCACTCATGTGTGTGTTCAAGACCTATTCGATTGACTTTACTGATCATCGCTAGGTACCGATTAGTCCCGCCACACATTTACATCTCCATGTGCGTTCTGGGATGGGGCATAGTCGCATCCCTGCAAGCAGTGGCCACCTCCTTCAGCTTCCTCCTCATACTTCGAGTCTTTCTCGGCATTAGCGAAGCAGCGTTCGGGCCCGGCGTCCCTTTCTATCTATCTTTCTTCTTCCGGCGACATGAACTGGCCTTTAGAATCGGCCTGTTTGTCTCCGCTAGCCCCCTCTCAGCATCCTTTGCCGGGGCCCTTGCGTATCTGATCACTCTAGTGGGCGAGCATAGCCCGCTCAGCCCCTGGAGGTTACTGTTCTTGCTAGAGGGCTTTCCGAGCGTGTTGGTTGCTGTATGGGCATGGGACTTTGTGCCCGATGGTCCTGGGATTGCGAAGTGGTTGAGTCCTCGGCAAAGAGAGGTTGCTGTTTTGAGACTGCGGCAAGAGAAGGAGAACGAGGAGGACGAGCGGGAGACTGAAAAGCGTCGGGGTCGCGGGAGGGTCAACGTTCGCGAAGTTCTCCAGACGCTGAAAGATCCTAAATGCTACCTGACGGCGCTTATGTTCTTCTCCTGTAACGTCGCCTTTAGCTCGATGCCAGTATTTTTGCCAACGATAATTCGGGACATGGGATTTCAATCCATTACTGCGCAAGGGCTCTCAGCACCGCCGTATCTGTTCGCCTTCGTTGTAGTTCTCGCAACTGCATACTACTCGGATCGCCTACAATCACGCTCGACATTTATCGTATTCCATTCCTTGCTGGCTACGACAGGGTACGGTGTCATAGCGCTGTCTGGTTACTATGAATCCACCAACACCATGATACGGTACTTGGCGTTGTACCCGGCAGCCGCAGGGTTCTTCTCTGCCGTTACCTTAATCATAACCTGGACTATCAACAATCAAGAGACAGATAGTAAGAAAGGTACAGGAATTGCGATTCTAAATATCATCGGGCAGTTGGGTCCATTGGTCGGAACGAGTATTTTTCCAGACAAGGATGGACCATGGTATGTGAAGGGCATGAGTATATGCGCGGCATTCATGCTGTTGGTTGGTGTTCTGGCCGCTATCCTGAGATGGGTGTTGGTGCGAGAGAATCGGAAGTTGAGGGAGGATAAGGGAGGTGGGGAGTATGCAGGTCTTCCGCTCGAGGAGGGTGCGGCAGCGAGGAGTGTGAGAAAGAAGTTTGAGTTTATCCTATAGATATACTATCAAGAACCGCATACTTTCAGAATCTTGGAATTCCCGTTCCGGTGTGAGAAGTGTGAGTAGGCACCTTCGGTAGTTTGAGGCGCGTTGACGTAGCGCCAAGACTTTGACATCAGAGCGGAAATAACGCGCCGTCACGCATGTCACTTCGTGATAGCCCCACACAACCGCGCGCATGGCCTTCTCCTTCTACAGGCCACTGTCAACCCTGGCGCAGCAAGTTTGAATCAATAGTTTATGAGCTGTCTTCTACATTAGCGCCATGACGCTGGCTCAGACTAGGTAATCATGACCACATGACACGAGCTGCTGCCCGACCTACCTCAACCGCCCACTATAGCTTCCTCGAATACCCACCCGAGGATGGAGTCTTCAAAGTCCAAGGATGAGGGTCGAGATCGGGCCAACTACGTAGGTTCTAGAACGACATCGCAGGACAGCAGCCAAGAAAAGCTGGATGAAGTCGAAAAGGCTTCGACGGTTGTTGGCAGTCCGCAGATTTCGCCCCAACATGAGGTTCCAACCAGCGTCTTCAAGCCAGAAGCTGATCTAGAAAAGTTTCCCGGTCATGGAAAGCCTCGAAGAGAGTCTGATTCGACCAAGTTTGGCGGGGAAGAGGAGGACCCTAACGTCGGTGTATCGTTCCAGAGATCGTCAACTCCGTCCACTGTGCACAAGGCCAAAGGATTCAAGTATGAACATGCCGTCGAGAGTGGGATCAAGAGGATGCATAAGTTTTCGCTGTACGAGACGAGTACGAGGTTCTTTCTCATCGGAGCCGATATTGTGGAAGAGCAGTATCGCGTGCTGAAGATCGATCGCACGTCGCCGCCTGGACACTTGAACATTTTCGAAGACGACAAAGTGTACGACAGACGAGAGATGTACCAGCTCTTGAGCACTATTGATGATGGCAACAAGGCTACCGGAGGCTTGAAAGAGAAATGCAGCGCTTGGGGTTTGATGGGTTTCATCAGGTTTACCGAAGCCTACTACATGCTTTTGGTTACAAAGAGGACACAGGTGGCGATGCTAGGCGGCCACTACATTTACCAGGTCGACGGCACGGAGATGATTCCCCTAACAACTGGATCAACCTCACGGTTTCAGAAAGATCGAAATCCAGACGAAGCAAGGTTTCTCGCGATCCTCAACAACATGGACCTTACGCGGTCATTCTACTTCAGCTACTCCTACAACGTTACGAGAAGTCTTCAACAGAACATAATTCAGGAACGCACAGCTCTCAACGTGGGAATCGCGAGCCCTGGGCGCGACTTTCAGGACATGTTTGTCTGGAATCACCACTTGCTGGAGCCCGCTCGCGATACCCTAAAGAACGTGTACGACTGGTGTCATCCGGTTATACACGGTTACATTGATCAGTCTTCGCTCGACGTCTTTGGTCGCAGGATATATCTCACCATCATTGCTCGTCGATCGCGATTCTTTGCGGGTGCTCGCTTTTTGAAGCGTGGGACGAATGATCTAGGCTATGTTGCCAACGACGTCGAGACCGAGCAGATCGTGTCAGAAGCACTCACGACATCCTTCCACGCGCCAGGTCCCCGGCTGTACGCGAGTCCGACGTATACGTCATATGTGCAGCATCGCGGCAGCATACCGTTGTACTGGACGCAGGACAACACTGGTGTAACACCGAAGCCAGATATTGACTTGAACCTCGTCGATCCCTTCTATAGCGCTGCAGCATTGCACTTCGATCATCTTTTTGAGCGATATGGCGCCCCAATCTACGTACTAAATTTGATCAAAGCACGAGAGCGGACACCGAGAGAGTCGAAGCTACTATACGAATACAAGCATGCCATTGAATATCTCAATCAAACCTTGCCAAAGGATAAGAAGATCGAGTATGAGGCGTTTGATATGTCTAGGGCATCGAAAACCAGAGGTCATGACGTTATAGGCACCCTGGAGACACTCGCTGAAAAGGTGCTGCGCAAGACAGGATTCTTCCAGAATGGGGACGAGGCGTTTGACAAGCCACAAGTTCAAAATGGAGTGGCACGAACGAACTGCATCGACTGCTTGGACCGGACAAATGCCGCCCAATTTGTCATTGGCAAGAGAGCTTTAGGCCGTCAACTACAAGCACTTGGGGTCATCGCGGGAAATACGGTCGAGTATGATACTGATTGCGTCGAAATGTTCACACACATGTTTCATGGCCATGGAGACGCCATCGCGATTCAATACGGCGGCTCCCACCTTGTGAACACCATGGCAACATATCGAAAGATTAACCAATGGCAGAGCAGCTCGCGCGACATGGTCGAGAGCTTCAAGCGCTACTATCACAACTCTTTCCTCGATTCGCAGCGCCAAGAAGCATACAACCTATTTCTTGGGAACTACATCTACACGCAGGATCAACCGATGTTGTGGGAGCTCACAACGGATTACTATCTCCATCATCAAGATCCACGCTTGTGGCTCGACAAGGCACGAAGAAGCTACATTGACTGGTACACGCCAGCAAACCTTCAACCGCGCACGCTTCCGCCTTCAATCTCACCTAGTAGGCATGAGTCGGAGCTAGCTGAAGCCGTAATTAGTGCCCGTGATGACTACTGGCTCGAATACTACCGACCACTGGCCCTTTCCTCTTTTCTTAAGATCTTCGCATTCCGACTTGCATCCCCGCGTGCTGGCCGGGACAGTAGAGACGCGTCACATCCGTCTCGCAAAGAGAACCTTTCACCATTTATACCTCGCAAGAAGCGAGATGATCATGAGCATGGAAGGGATGGCAAGAAAGGACCTCGAAAAGGCGTCACTATCATTGATCCATCAAGCGAGACTGAGTCACGCCACAGCAGCATTGTCGGTCGTGGACGGAGAGATGTGTATCTCAGTGTTCCTCACGCAGATTCTCCGGCCAAGCAGTCAATCCTTCGGGATCCTCACTTCGAGACACAGATGCCTACTTCCAGGCCGTCAGCAACCGTGTCGTTCCAATCTATGAGCAACTCAACGTCTACTTCGACTGGACTATCGTCAACACTCAAACCAGGGTTTAAGCCTGCTGACAAGGCTCTCATCAACCAGTGGACGCTCGTACAATTCTATGATAACAGCATGAACCCTTCGGTGTCCACTACCGAAGAAGATGAGTACTCGCGTTACGTCGAACATCCACTAAGCCTGCCGCTCGTCGTCAGTAGCGAGATGCCCAGCGCAGATGATCCTGGCGCAATGGAATACTACGACTACCTTTGCATGACAGAAGGTGGTGTCCAAGCACCCAAAGAGTCAGACGACGAATACATGCGTATCACTCCCACCGACCTCCCGCGTCTTGATACTGACGTCGCGTCCATCCGCTCCTTCGCCTCCCACAACCGCCCTATGACTTCACAGTCTATGAGTACGCCGTTCTCTCATGCACCCTCGTACTCCTACCCCCAACAGTACCCTCTACACCCGCGTTTGCACCCATCATACGCTATTGAGACACCACCGTTGTATACGACGCCCGGCAAGTTCCAAACAGCGGAAGAGGACATTGAGGAATTTGAAGAGTTTTTGAAAATAAGGGAAAATCCACTGGATGTTGAAGAGGAGGATGGCGGGAAGAAGAGGTACAAGGCGTATAGGCAGTGGTTGAAGGGTAAAACCTTTTTTAAGCAGAGCAAAGTTGACCCGGAGTGGCAGACTCAGCTGCCTGTCAGATAGCGGCATGTAAGTCTTGGAGAATGGGTTAAGTTGGGCGTCAACGATCAGGAGCGAGCATTGCTTGGGGCGCTGATTTATTGTTATGGGTACGCGTCTTAGGCTTCATCGACACAATGCATTTAAATTATGAAGCTTTGTTTGTACCTCCCAGGTTAAATTGGAGACAGGCCTACTCAGTGCACTAGATCATGGCGTCAATACCAACTTGCCCGTCGTCTTCCTGCTCTCAATATCCTGGGTCGCGCGGACGATATCGCTCAGTGGATACACGTCGTGAATCTTGACATTCAGCCCGTCCTTCTCGATGAAGTTCCAGAGCTCCTTTGCAGCAGTTTGGAGCTCCTCCCGCGTGGCGATGTAGTTGAAAAGCGTGGGGCGGAGAAGCTTTACGTTCTTAGGTGATAGTCGCCTGTGACGTCGTTAATTCTCTTTTACTCGAAAGATGCAGGGGGGGAGACTTACGCAAGCGCAAAGCCCTCAACAGGGCCACTCGCATTTCCAAAGCTCACCATAGTTCCCTTCCGCCTAACGGTTGCCAGGCTACTGTCAAACGTAGCTTTGCCGACTGAATCGAAGACTGCGTGAACGCCCTCACCACCCGTGATCTCAAGAACTTTCTTGACAAACACCTGCCGATCCTCCTCGTGGTACTCCAAAAGTACCTCCGCGCCATTAGCTTTTGCTAGGTTTCTCTTCTCCTCCGTGCTCGCCGTGGCAATGACCCTGGCCCCGACCGCCTTCAACAACTGAACCAGCCACAACCCAACTCCACCAGCGGCGGCTGTGACGAGAATCCAGTCACCTTTCTGCACAGGATATGCATCCCTGATCAACGTCACGGCAGTCAGCGCTTGCAGGAGAGAAGCAGCTGCTGTCTTAGTATCGATAGAATCCGGGATCGGGATGGTGTAGTCAGAGGCCACGGGGACATATTCAGCGTACGCATACTGGCCCATGTAGGCAACTCTAGTGCCGACCTGTAAATCAGAAGGCACATTGGCGCCGATTGCGGCGACTGTACCGCTGCCTTCGCGGCCGAGAATGTAAGGGAACGTCGGGGGTTTGTAGATCCCTGAGCGGAAGTACCTGCATTCTCGTTAGTGCATATATAACGGAGGAGAGCAAATGGAAAGCTCACGTGTCGATGAAGTTGATGCCGATGAACTCGTTCTTGACCAGTACTTCGCCTTCTTTCAGCTGGGGAACTGGGACGTCCGTCTTGTACTGCAAAACATCTGTTCCACCTGTTTTCTCGATCTGGACGGCTTTCATTGTCTTGGGGAGGGACGACATTGTTCTTATGATTCCACCTCTTAAGCCGAGATGCGAGCGGAACGAAGCTAGTCTTGCTGAAGCAATTGAAGGGCTGATGAGTAATCTAGTAGTCCTAGTAGCGTGTGAAGCTAGAGTCATGGATCAGGGAACTCGAGGTGAGGGTTTTCATGTAAGACGACAGCTAATTGAAGCTTTTGAAGTAAATTTGGGGGTTGCGTAGTTGATGATTAATACACATGAGCTATACCCGAGCGATCTACGAGGGGTTTAGTTCAGCCCCGCTTCCGCGCACGTCATATCGCGACTTCCCTTTCGCGACCGACATGATTGTCCCACATCATCAAATCTGCAGAGGTTGGTGCCGATATAACTCTGCGACTATTGTCACTTCCTTCTGGGGAATGGTACGTACAGCCGACAATATGAAGGACGCTTTACCTAGACGCACGGACGCATCGCTTGAAGGGTTGGTGTTATTCGTATACCATCTTTACATGAACCCAGGATATCAAAGGCTGACCGCATTTGTGTTGAATCACAATGTGGCCGTTTAGGCGTTTCATTCTGGAAAAAGCATCATCGTCTTCAGACAAATCACAGCTTTAGTAAGCTACCAGAAGGCTACCACAATGCGAGGGCGTGCGGGTCATCAAAGGTGGACGACTGTAAGGAGGCCTCAAGTGCTAGCCCGGTGATGCGTAGGAGTAGCTGGTCAGGGCGTGAATGAGCGCACAGAGAAAACGGCTACCACTGATCACATAACGCCTCTTTTCACGACTGTAGCCATTACTTGACACAATAATCATCCAATCCGCAGAGCCCCACCTTTTGTGATCCGGCTCATTCGTTTCAAGCCGTCCAGCCTCCGCTTGAGCTCGTCATGGAGCTTCCTGAGCAGCTTCTCGCGAGGTTCATAGATGTCTCTGAAGTCAAGAAGTGGGCGAAAGCGAGTTTCACAGAGAATTTCGCTCCCCTGTCGATCCGGGATGCTTCTCCCTTGAAGATTACGAGGGAGTGGTAAATATACCCGGCTCTACAACTATCGAGGGGCTTCTTGTGACCGAGTTCGAACCACACAGCAAGATTGCAAAGTTTCCAGGCACTGGGAAGGTTCGGCTTTTGGATTTCATGGAGAACACCTTGCTATAGGCGTGTCTAGTGCGCAATGGACGCGTTCTCCGTGTTACCACGCTTTGGGCCTGGTCGAAGTCTTACGGTCCGACATACATGGATGTGTTCGAATTGTTTCCGACTGCGACAGGTCGAAGTCCACCCCCGTAGAGATTTCTCTTGAGATCGAAGCAACATCGAGATATTACCTCGCTGCCAAAGCCATCAAGCATGCCTCGAACGAGAACCCACACTTGTTCCGTGGGAGAATTCAGCGGTCATCAACGTGAGCGACTTAAAGAGCCCGTAAGTGAAGGTTCAAAGATCGGTTGTCGGGTATCTAATGATCGCTAGATACTTCGCAAGTGATCAAGAACCACCCAATATTCTCGTCCTCAACAATAAGACTAGATCGCCCACTCATAAGGCCCTCAATCGAATTGCTTCGACAATCGACCCGGGCTGCACATGAAACTTCAGGTCTAATGCTTGCAATGCTCGTAGGAACCTAAAAGGCCAGCATTGAGAAAGTTGCGCCGAACATATCTCGTATTCTAGTGATCGGTATGACATATATAGCGTCATATACAATAACAGCCCTACTAATAGTGCATAGAAAAGCCAGGGAGGCTCTCGAACAGCAACAATCCTGCATCGCTGTCCGATGAAGCTGGGATTAAGACCTTCAAGCACGGTCTTAAAGAACTCGGAGTAAGGTTTGAGAAAGCTGAAGTGGTTGGTAAGGAAGCTCAGATCCTGAAAAGAAAAGTGACTGCAGTCTTGGAACAGAAGCACGCAACTCTAGAAGAAATTCATACCACCTTGAAGATAGAGATGACAGCCTCAAGACTGTAACTTGCGGTGTTTAAAGACGATCATTTGGCTCTGAGAGAAGAACTTGAGGCTTTGTAGCAGGAGAACGCGACTCTGATTGATGGTCTTTCCAAACTTGAGCTCGAACTCAAGCAGTCTAACCTAAGAGCTAAGCTCGAGCTATCCAAAACAAACCACAACATTAGGAAATTGGAAGAGCGGGTCCACGCCTTGTAGAGAGATAACACGGACAAGGAGACCTTGGCGCGACTTGAGGAACAGGGGCGGAACGCGTTCAACCACAGGTGGGCGGCACGACAGGAGTAGAGTGGAGAAGTACTACGGTAAAGGTAGTAAAGTCGGCGATAGGGTGATAATATGGGGTGCAGGCACTCGGTTAGTTTCGGGAGGATTTGCGACGACTCAGGGTAATACAGTAGAACCGATATGAAAGCACTGGGACTAGAAAGGCCTCAGAGAGTTTTGCAAACATCACAGATACGTGAATGGCAGCGTAGGCCCCTCAAATGCCTGGATTATGGTGCACAATCTTTGGATCGTCTCTATTGAACTATAGAGCGATGATGCTTCAAGTTGCTGCAATCAGGAACCTCGACGTCTTCGCTACTAATGACATCCTGCGGCATGGCGTACTGCGCTCGCTATAGCATTACTCGGTTATTCATTCGACAGCGTCAAGAAAGGGGCAAAAAGCCTATGTATTTGCCGGATCCAGTGTCTATTCAGTCTGTCCCTACAGCTCAGCCTGCATGTCTTCAGTACCTTTCGATTCCTTAACTTAAAAGATGAAGAAGAAAGTAATGATAGACACAGTTACTAAAGGTATTTGAGATTGTAGCAAGCTAGTTACTCAAAGTACCTTCACGGAACCAGCCATAGTTTAACTAGGGCCTAGGCGCTTTTGAAATCGTTCTTTTCTTTAGCAAAACCAGTGTTGAACCTGTATACATGTTGGTGAATGTCTCACCTCCGAGAGAAGACTACTCTATGCTATAACTCCAACCTTTGTCAATGGTTGAGTCCCGGTAGATCATTTCCAGTGTTCAGTTCCGTGGTTCAGATTGCAACACCGCCTCTACACTTTGACCGAGAGCTCTGGCGAGCCTTAAACACTCTCCTTCTCTCTAACCTTTGGTTTGATTAGTGCACGTGCGCCAAGGAAAACCACACTAATACGCGCTCTTAGCTCCGGCGAAAGCTCGGTACGGAGTACGCAATACAGCGAACAACGAACCACGTACCACGAACCACGAAACGAGCTTGCCTGTCCATAAAGCGTCCTAATGTCAATAGTCGCAGCACAGATCCCATAACAGTCGTCCGTTAACCAGATTTGGGGCATGTCCAACACAACCGAGTCCGGTCGAAAGATTGTGTGTAGTCCCTGTCGGGCGCGGAAGAAGCGATGCGATGTATGTCCGAGTTCGCAACTACTGATTCCCCCCGCGCAGTCTTTCCTTAGGTTACTTCATGATCGCACTGTGGACTCAGGACTGACTATCTTGTAGGGTCAGCATCCGGTCTGCTCTTCTTGTCGCCAACGAAAAGTTCGCTGTCGATATCCAAGCGTCTCCACGTCTCCCCAATCAATAGTGGATCCAATATTCATTGACGTTGGACATGACCCGCCCCCGAGTCCTTGGTCTATGGCATTTACATCGCTATTGCCGGGGCCGACACCTGCCATAGATTCAACTACCCAGAACCCCGTGGACCCATCGGCATTTGAGTTCAACAATGTCTTTCCGTCTTCGAGGGCCATCCAAAGCCTTGCCTCAACCATAAGTATGGATTCCCAGCCGATGCTTCCCTGGGCTATTGAAGAAGAGCAGAACGGCATTACCTGGCAGCCACATTGGCCGGATGGCTTTTCAAGTCATTACTTCAACCTCGGCACGCCACTCAATGAAACCCTCAACCAAACTCAGTCTGTGGGATCTAGTAATTTGGCAATAGAAGCCACATCTTTACCGGACCGAACCGAGCTGATAGAGCTGGCTGACGTGTACTTCCGCCGAGTCCACCACTTTCTGCCGATCCTCCATAGGTCGACTTTTCGGGATTCCCTAGACAAAATGAATACCGAGGGCCATTCATCCGCTCTCATCTTTGCTGTCATATCTCTCGCAACTTGTGAGCGACAGGAAAGTTCGGTGATAGCTTCGAGGGTTCGGTGGTACAAGGAAGCTAAAGAGAAATACGCTTCGACCGATCACTTACCTACCCACCCACTCTCTACTCTACAGGCTGCTGTCTGTCTCATATTCCAAGGGATGATGATCAACGACTTCAATTCGGCCTGGCTTACTCTCGGAAAGGCTTGGAGGCAGGTCGTAGCCCTAGGCTACCATCGGCTGGACGGCGACTATGGCAAAGCTATGCCGAGCGCGCCTCCATTACCCCAAGATTGGATTCAACGAGAATCAATTCGAAGAGTCATATGGACTCTTTATATTCTTGACCGTGGGCTATGTTTTCCCGTTGGCCTCGTGCACAACATAGAAGACAGGTATGTTAATGTGAACTTGCCTATGGACGAGGACCAGTTTCAGCAATCAATCCGTGACGACAAGGCGACAGTCGTTCAATTCACATCCTCTCTCAACAAATTACTCAACTCTGTTCGCACAGTAGCAACCCGAACGAAGCGTGAGAACGGGTTGCACTACATGATACTAGCATATATGCTATTAGGCCATATTGTAGCTCATTATCACCACTCCGATAACTTAGACCACAGTGAGAAGGAGATAGGCTTCCGTCAACTCGAAGGCTGTCTCGTTAATCTGAGACTGTGCCTTCCACGATCGGTCACTAGCCTCTCAGCCGCGCCATTTGAACACCTGAGGAGTATTGTGTGGTTGAACGTTGTTATGAGCATCAATACCATCTTCCTATACCATGGCAAGGACGCGGATGATAATAGCACTGGAGTCACACACTGGCATTATTGTCTCACGGCGGCTCGCAATACAGTCGCCTTGATTCGAGAGGCAGGAGCTATCTCGACAGATCTGCTGCTCAATCCACATATTGCGTCAGCCCTCTTCTGCAGCTCCCGTATACTCATCATCGAATATCTGGTGCCGACTCAATCAAGCGACACCGCCAACAGAACGGATGGCGGACTTTTAACGCCGATGTTTAATCCAGGCATCCCCTTGACCTCGCAGGCTTTGGAGTTGCCGACTAAAGATCTTTCTCTGCAACAAGACCTCGACCTCACGATTCTCGTGTTCGAACGGCTAGCCGAAGCGTTTGGCCCTATAGGCATTAAATTCAAGAAGGGTGTGATGTTTTATCTGCACCAGGACGTGGAAATTGCAACTCAACTCAAGCAAAATGGCATCAAGGACATCATGTCTAGATGTGCATCGTGGGGCGCGGGACCACCGGGCTTTGTGGTTGTTCCATAATCACATCACAGACTCAGCATACTCTCTTCCGAGCTTTCTGAGCATATGGCGTACAGAAAGTAAACGTTCATCGTGTTAAACCTTCACTACAAATAATGCACTTCAGGCAGTTCTTTATTGCATTCGTTTTCGTTCTTCGTACAAAGATACGATTTGAACCAATCGTCTCCCACCGTTGCATTTGAAAGTACTTTCGGGCACAAACATATCCTGCATACAGTACAAATAAGCTTCGGCGAGCTCCTCAGGTTGACCTACAGGGTTTTTCAACGTAGCCTCTCGAAAACCTCTCAATATCCGGTCTTTCTGGGTCCCAAGAAGCTCCGTAGACACCCAGGACCCCACAGTTGACGCGCAGCGGCTTGAGATCGACTGTCTGGCTAAACGTGTAACTATCGACCGCGATGGGAAAGCCGGTCAGAAAATAAGAGCTGACAGTGACACGTTGAGTATACCGCGGACGTAAGAGTACCCCTTACTCGTACGTGGGCGTTAGGGTTATCAGATCTGAAAGCGGATATGCAGTCAGCATGTGGAACGGGTAGCCTTTGTTCATCATATGTGGCTTTTTTTCGCCGACCCCTGCTTAGCTCGTCCGATCCCTGCTAAGAATCCGCACTTGAAGAAGTGTGTATACATCATTACCAAATGGGTAGAATTGGCGTATTCTGTCCACGGCCTGTCGGTCCCGGTGCCGCCGTTAATCCCGTCCTGCATCCGCCGTTAGAAACACGCATCACACAACATGACTCAGTAGTGATCAATCTGTCAAAAGTTGTGCAATTCTTCGACCCTATGGTATCATCACCGCTAGCCAAGACGGTTCGAATGGAAGAGGCTAAATGCAACGGAGACAGTCATCTAGACAGAAAGACAATCAGTCGCAGCATTGGATCCAATGCATACTGTGTCATGATGTCCGAGTTATGTTGTCGTTGAAAATGGCATTGTAAGTAAACAAAAATTACTTCTCTAGCTGTCTAGCGGCACCGTTTCTCCCTGATGAAAGGGACATTGATGAAGGCGCAAATAGCCAACCCCATACAGACAAGCAAGGCAGCTTTGCACGCTTCTCCATACGAAATCTCCACAATGGCTCGTATCTCTGCTGGAAGCTTACCTAAGTACTTTAGTGACTCGATCACGCGTTTGACAGTCTCTTCGGTGTCAAGCTCAAAGTCAGGCGCGCCTGCAAGCCGCTTCAAGAGCCTCCATGCCAAGACTTGGCGAAACACGAGAGATATGACGGCGAGTCCGACAGTCGTTCCCAGCTGGCGGTAGAAGTACACACATGCAGTGACAATAGCCTGATCTTCAGGCCTCGCTACTGCAACCACCACGACAAGTGTAGATGTCATACCTCCGCCATTCCCTAAGCCCCCAACAATAAGACACACGCTCAGGATTGCAATGATTGTAGCCAAGGGAATAGAGGCCCCAAACAGTCCTGACCCCAGCGCAATGCCAAGGCATGAAGCTATGACAAGTGGATACGAAATGCCAGCTGCTTTGGCGAATCCCGTGCCTTTGTTACGCTTAATCATCGTACCGCAAGCTAGACCACCAATCACGCCTGCTACGATTCCTGGGAGCAGCAACGTGCCAGCCGCAGAAGCGGAAAAACCACCCACCGCCTGATACAACAGTGGTACGTAGAACAGGACGCCGTACCAGGCGACATTGCCGAAGAAGAGCGCGAGATAAGCTCCTAGGAAGACTTGCCCGAAGAGCAGATGTAGTGGCATCAAAGGGTTGGTAACTATTGCTTCCACGCGTAGGAAGACGACTAAGAAGGTGATAGCGACGCCTAACCAGATGAAGGAAGGCCAGTGATATATGCCGGCAGACATGTGATCGAGGAACACCAACAGTGATGCGAGCCAGATGATGAGGCTGATAGCGCCCAGGAAGTCGATTCGGGCAAGTTTGGACGAAGTGTCGTCCTCGTGTTGCTGATGGGTCGGTACGTGGAGGAGGACCGCCACAAGGAGAACTGCGATTCCACACAATGGTGCTTGACCGATGAAAGCCCTGCTCGATACATATGATCGTAAGCGAAATCTCGCCACGTGTCTCTCCTTCGATCTATAATGTTACTTACCACCGCCAACCGACAGCATCTGACAAAAGACCCCCTGAAGAGACATAGTCAGAAACTTGCGGGCATCATTGAGATTCATTAGGAAGCAACAAACCCAAAGGTGCTCCTAGACCAGCTCCGCAGGCGAAGACCATGTTCACATAGCCTTGCCACAGTCCCCGCTCTTCTAGAGTGACCACGTCACTCAAGAGAATGGAGACGGTAGTGAGGATTCCACCGGCACCTATCCCAGTCAACGCCTAAAATAATCAAAATTTCCCGTCAGCCTGTACAGTTCGTCGTCAAGGATCAATCGCAAGGAGGCACATACCCTCGCAATGATGAGTTGGGTCATATCCGGCGCCAGTCCGCAGAACAGTGCGCCCGCGCCAAAGACAAAGTAAGCAAAGAGCAGACAAGCCTTGCGACCAAACACATTGCTCAATTGGCCATATAGCGGTTGTAGTGCTGTTGTGGTGCAGAAGTATCTATGAGCATTTGTCAGTCACCGCCCGTCTTAGATTCGTCGAGCGGGCACGTACGCAGTCGCCAGCCATGTTGTCTTATTGAGGGCGTTCAAGTCACTTCCAATGCGACCATAACTGGACACGATTATGGTTTGATCCGCGGCAGCCAGAAAGATCTGTTATTCACAGTCAACCTGACGAAACTATCCAAGGATGGGAGGGAAACGCAAGTATGGAAGAAACAGAAGACGCACCCCAATGGATAGTGCGGGGAAAATGAACTTCAACCTCGCCCTCACGCTAGAAGGATCATGTACACTCCCCTCTGAACTCGATGATGCATCATCGTATCCAGCTTCGTCATCAAATTCTTGGGCAGCGGTATGCGCTTTGCTAACGTCATCTGGTGTGTTGCTTGTACCGTACGATTGCGAGGTAGCGGTGGATAGAATATGGCGCTTTACTGGCATTATGGCGGAGTTCTCCATTATTTCTTACGTAATTGCATGTGTTTGGTGTAGTTTGAGAAAGATGCCAAAGCCATATATCACTTCCCATGCGGAATTTATAGGCTCATAGTAGTGGAACCTCATCCCAGCCGAATATCGGCGTGAACAAGAAGCCTCCGGTCAGATTATCAACACGCGGACAATTAACGTCTGCGGCGGATTCATCTTCGGTCATCCAAGAAACCGGACGCATGGAACGAAGTTCCGATTCCGAGTCCGAGTATGTCGCCGTAGCCCATGCAATATCTCGCGGAGACAAATGGAGTTCCGAACGCCAAGAAGGCCAACTGCATGAGCCTCGTATTGACGACAGAAGCTTGGGGTTGATGCCATTTGTGGGTGTTTCTTGGAGATTCCTGCTTGCACCAGAACTAGTTCAGCTACGTGGGAAAGACATTAGGATGGTCTGGCCATGAGTGCATCGAGTGCTCTGCGCATGCCGATCTGTTCTTAATGCCATTGTCTGGTGAAGATTATCCTCTCGCACTCAGAGACTGTTCCTCCATCCAATACAAATGCTATCTTTTGAACTTCACAGCATAGTAACACACAAATAAGCATCACTAGGTTGATCAGAACACGCGATAGCCCGTCGAAAGGTTTCATCCAAGTGAAATTAGGCAAGAGGATCACATGGTATCAAACTTAAATTTCTACGGTCTTTGACGTAGCTTGAAAAAATTGAAGCTGGTCTCCTGCTATTATGTTGTTGCGATCGGATGGCCATTTGCCAAGAAGTGGCGTGTCTCGAAAACTCACTATCCCTATGGCATGAACTGGACAAACAGCCGAGTATAAACCATAAATCGTGTCTGAATCTTCCATTTCGGTTCAAACTTTCTTGGGAGCTATGTAAAAATGCCCCTAATGAATGAATTACAAGTTCCCTCATGCGTATTACTCTGCTTCTGCTATCAAATTTCGTAAGATTGATGATTCCTGCCGAACCTACATCTTCAGAAGGAATGCATGTCATTGACTCATTGCAAGTTTACAGCTCGTTCACTGGCACAGGAATGGGGAACCATTGGTTGAATCTACCCAGAGGGTCCCATTTCCCCTTGAGTTGCGACAGTCTACACAGACTGTCTCCGTAGACTTGTTCCAGGGGTTCGTCGCCATGGGCGAAGTTGATGTAGCTGTTGATACTCAATTAGTATATATTTTTTGAAAAAGGATGAAAGCCGCCCAACTCACGTTCTTTGCTTCTCATAGCCACTAGATCTTTTCCATAGGTCATTAACCCTAGAGCCAAAAGTCTCGACAACTGGATCCAGTGAAGCATCATCGTATACGGGGATTATCAAAGCGTAGAAGTTGATGTCGCGGAAGGGATATGAAGCACCTTCTGAGCCGATGCGCCGCATTGCGTCGTTATGGTAGCACTCGATCTGCATGATTGTAGTCATGATGCCGGTGTCCGCCACGAACTTGACGAATTCGTCGAGGATCGTCTTGAACGAAGGATAGTCTAGACTTTTGAGACCGACACTCCAGGCTGGCTTGCGACCACCGTGTGCGCAAAGAGCGTCTCTGCCGTCGTTTATATGTGCGTATTGCTTTACTTCCGTTGTGTCTGCAATTGGCTCAAGGTCATACAAGATTTTGAAGCCCGCTCGAGCTGCCTCGACGTCTCCACTCATGAAAAAGACATTGGCAACAATGACTGGCGTGCCGTGCTCATTTAATGCGAAGCGCCAATGGTTAGTCATATCCTCGGTATAGTTCATGGTGTTGATTGCTTCGATGTATTTCTCCAGCTTGTCGGCTGCGAAGGTGAGTTCACCTTCCCAAAGCTGGCCTTTGTTCAATATGGGATGGGCCTGCATGGTGGCGGACGTGACAATGCCGAAGTTGGGACCGGCACCCCGTATGGCCCACAATAGGTCCGGGTGAGAATTTTCGGACACCTCAATCAGTTCGCCTTCCGCGGTGACCAGGTTCACCTTGATGATGTTGTCTGCATGAATTCCATAGCGATTGATCCAACGTCCAAGGCCACCACCGAGAGCAACTCCAAGCGCACTGACACAGTTGAAACCTCCAGCCACTACAATCCTGTCAGTCACAGCGTCGCTCAGAAAAATAACATTTCCTTACCAACGAAGACATCGTTTGCTGCTGCTTCTGCGAGAGCCTCGCCTTGCAGTGTACCGCCTCCGAGTAAAATCTCGTCTTTTGCTTCGTTCACAACTGCCTGGTTCAGTCCTCGAAGGTTGATGATGATGTCGTTTTTTCCCCAGTCAAAGCTCGTCCATCCGTGTCCACCTGCCTGAGCGAAAAAGTTTAGGTCGTTTTCGTTGGCAAATTTGACCTGGCGACGTTTCAGTAAGCAGAGATGCAACCTGGGGATGCTCAGGTCATACAGTCTCGACAACGTCTTGCTCCTCCGCAACAAGAACCACGTATTTACTGCCTCTGGGAGAGTGATAGTCACTCCAGCGGGGTGCAAAACTCAAGTCAGTGGTAACTGAAGCATTTGGCGAAAGCTTGGCTAGTAGGTCCTGGGTGATGTTGGTAGACCCATGAGTATTCCAGCTTGGAGGGATAGAAAGGTTTGTGACTCCAAAGAGTGAAAGTAATTTTTGATAGAACACCATTATCAATAGTTCGAATCCTTAACAGAATAATGCTGGCAAGGACTGACCTTGAATCCAGAAAGGTTTAATGAGCAACGGTATGAACATCATCATCAGCTGTTGACACGCGGCAGCGTTAATAGTATTCCTGCAGCGGCATCTCCTTGGAGATCCGCGCCGCTACAAGTTGGCACTAGTTTGGAGGCATGCCATAGATTCTCAAGTTGCATCGGTATCGGCGTTTCGGTCGGTGTTCGTAAACCGGTGCCGATAATGTATCCATCGACCCGATGTTGGCATTGTGTTTAGCGAAGGCTCCGGCTCATCTTAAGTCACCCACCATTACATAGCAGCTGTTGAATCTTGTGGAGAGTGACAATACGAGATGACGAATCATTTGCTTTATTCTTGTGGGCAAAATGGCTAGTCCCCAAAGATATTCTTCTGTTGCTCAATCAAGAGTCTAAGCTACGTCGTTTACCAGCCACCAAGCTGTTTACGGAACCTAGCGCTATTACTAAGGCTTCTTTGAGCACAAGTATCCACGATTTCGAACCCCAGTTTTGGCTCGTATAGTTTCTGTACACGTTGTAGTGTCCCTAAAGCCTTCCTGCACTCGTCGGACTCTACCTGCTCGCCGCTAAGCAGCTGTCGGGTACCCACGGCGTACACCTGCAGCTGACCATCGTCGATGTAGCTCTGGGCAATGCGGCCGTAGTCACCATTGCCAATGTCCAGGGGGCGGACGACATAGGTCAGGGGGCGGGACGGGAAGGGTAGAGGGTCCACACCATCATCCGCGGAGTTACGCACGAGGAAGTTCTGCGTCAGAAACGTGCACGTTCCAGCGTCTTGGTCGCAGGTGTCCAGTTTCGAGTATTCGTACCAGTGGTAGGCGTCTGAGTCGGCTTTGTAATGAGACGTGTTGCTATTCAAGCTGGGGGAAACCCACCTGTTCCCAACGAGATGAGTGGTCAACTTTGTTAAGATCGTGGTTGGGGGAGGGGAACGGCTGCGGCTCGGACCGCATATAGGATCTTTCAGGACTTACCATCCGAAGCTGATGTAACCTTGATTGGTCATGTAACAGAAGAAGTTGGCCGTCGTGATGGTACTATTGGCAGGGGAGGTAGCGCCAGTGCTTGGCTGAATGATCACAGAGGTCCCGTGGAAAATTTGGGGTGGGGCATGTATGCCCGAGGTGGCCGGCAAGGCAGAAAGGAGAGACAGACAAATCAACCTCATGCTTGTGTCTGAGAGGATTGGTCTTTAATGTACGTAGCCTTAAAGTTCGGGGAGGCACTACGCATATGGTCTATGATCTAGGCTATTCTTTCATCAAGTCTATCAAGATATATGTATTTCAGATGTAGGTATACATGTACTTGCATGTGGCCGACGCATCAGCTCGGCCTTCATCTCCCGTCTGACCACCGACGGGAGGCTGCATCAACCTTGGAATCCATGTCATGGCCCGGTGCCGTTGAGCCGACCGATTCCGATTCTGGTTAGCCTACCCCCACGCTATCCACCTTGTTACTGCAATAATGACAATATGCGTTCCTTCAGCTCCGCCCCAACCGTTCGACTGTCACTAACGGCTTTAGCATAGGGCTGACGCGATGCCACGATCCTACCAACCACTTCCGACATGCTATTCAGTAGATGCAGCAGGTACTGTCCGAGTAAGCGGCTGCCGAAAGCCTTGTTCGCAGTGGGTACGAAGTCGCCAAAGCGAATCTGGACATACCCACTGGGGAACTCAATGTCTAGCGACTTCTCGAGTGCAAGAACCAAGACATCGAAGATCTGCAGCAGACGCACATAGCTACTCACAATCATGAGCCCCGTTGCCGTATCGACGACTTGGACAATTTTTTCCGTGTCCAGCCCGTCCCTCATCATGTCGATGTCGCTGATGTTGTCCGCGCTAGGATTGACGCCGTTGGCATAAGCTGCCAGAGCTTTTATGAAAACTTCCGTCGTGTGAAATAAATGTTCAGACCAACTTGTATCGATGGGCTCTGTGGGCGGCTTTGGCATTTCACGAAGCTGACGTTTGATCTGCTTCTCCACCGACTTGGCCAATGTGAGACATTTGTAGAGTTTGAGGTGTACGTTCGATAGATGCTCGACAGGGTCGTCGAGAACACATTCGAGGTTCGGTCCACTGTCCAACATCTCATGAGATTCCAATGAAGACTTGCTTTTGCCGTTGGGTTTTAATAGACGGTCCACATGTGCTTTGTCGGAGAGACCCATGGATTCGGAATCGACAAACGACAAACCGAAGTTCATTTCTTCCGCCTTTTGATCTGACATCATCAAAAAGCTGTCGACAGTCTGGGTACTGCCTTCGGTGCTATAGGAAAAAGATGGTTCCTCGGGAATCAAGCATCTTGTCCACCACTCAAGACCGGACGCACCGTCATCTACAAACGGCGTTGTGGTACAGTCGAACCCAAGTCGTATATCAGATGGGGACGCGCTCGAGGGGCCAATATCAATGCTTCTCTGTCGCCTTCCTGTACGTATAGGAGACCACAGTGTTTTATCGATGTTGCTACTTTGAGATAGACCGGGTTTTGATCGAATTCGAGATTGAGATACTTGTGTACCGACATCCACTGGTCTGCCCATCCGTTGCGGCCGTCGTTCGACACATTCAAGAGTCGCAGACAGACATCGATTGCAGGCATGCGGATCAAGATTCGAACGAACACATCGGAGCTTCTGGGCGTGGCATCTAGTGCAGGCCAGCGGCCTGCCAGGTCTCGACCTGTTCGTGTTCCTCGCATTGGTTCCGTTGTTGACTGGACCAGCGAAATTAAGCAGATGCTCGATCTCATCGACATTTTCTCCTTGCCAACAACCCGGGTCGGCTATAGTGGCGTCCATTGGGGGTGAGGTTGAAAGTGTCCGATAAGAAGGATTTGAGACAGAATACTCAGATGCTTTCCATCCAGAATTTTGCTGTGTTCTTCCGAGGTTATCGACCGAGAGGCGAATTTGTCATAGTGCAAACGAAGGCACGTAATTGTAATCGTGTAGGGTGCGGCAAGGATGCCGAACCATGTAGTGGGTCCGAAGCCATTTTGTGCTGCTGGCGTAGCAACACATTGCCTAAGGGAGGATTCAAGTAACCTGAATGCTCTCTGCAGCACAGTAAGCTTATATGCATTTGATTCCATTAGTTTTCACTTAGTTTCGACTTTCTCTTTTAGCCGCTCTTTCGGCTGGTCCAGTCATATAGATGAGACATGCATAATCAGTGGGTCACAGACCGTGCCAGTAGCCACTATGACTTACTCAATCCGTTAGATTTGTAGCACACATTCAACAACGGGAATGGTATCATCCACCGATGTCGGCGCCACCGCTATATCATCATACCGAACAACTAGCGATCCCTAGGACGTCAGAGGGTGGACAGCGTCATACATATCCCTGCTGAAGCTAAATCGAAAGGTACGAGCACCGAGTGCTCGAATTGACCTCCGAAGATGGCAAGATATGGGAATTTGAAAAGTACCGACTGGCAAAGAAAGTCGGAAGCCGGTAGTGTTGGCAATACAGATCCGATTCTTGGTTGCAGTGTATTGACGTAAACTTAACGCAATGTCAGAACTCGTGAATTCAACAACTTGCTGCAGTTTTACCAACTACCAAAACCTGCCAAAAGAGATTGTGGTTAGACGACAACATACTGTTCCGTCAGATAATTACATATTCATAATTCAACTTTTTCGGGATACGCATACACAATGGCCAGCAGTTTACAGCCCCCAGAACCAATTGCTATCATTGGCAGTGGCTGTCGATTACCAGGGAAAGCAAACTCCCCCTCCAAACTATGGGATCTTTTACACAAGCCGCGCGACCTCCTTAGGAAGATCGACCGCTACAATGCGGAAAAGTTCTTCCATCCCGACGGTCGACATCATGGCACTGCTAACGGTCAATACGCATACCTTCTCGAGGAAGATCACCGCCTCTTCGACACTGGCTTTTTCGGTATTAAACCTATTGAAGCTGAATCTATCGATCCTCTACAGCGCCTCCTCCTTGAGACTGTGTACGAATCGCTTGAAGATGCCGGAGTGCCAATGGAAAAGCTCCAAGGGTCAGACACGGCATTCTACGCTGGTGTGATGCAATCAGATTACAATGATGTTCTGATGCGGGATGTGGACACCTTCCCACAATACTTCGCAACCTCGACCTCGAGGTCTATCATCTCCAATCGAGTATCGTACATCTTTGACTGGCATGGCCCATCTATGACCATAGATACTGCATGCTCCTCCAGCATGGTGGCTCTTCACCTGGCAGTCAAAAGCTTGAGGTCTGGCGAGTGCCAAGTAGCGCTCGCCGCTGGCGGTAATTTGTTCCTTGGACCAGGTAAGTGATACTCCCTATTGCACATCCCAGCTTCCCGATCGTTCGTGAGCATTGATTAGTCGCAGAGCTTTTTATCGGACTGAGTAAATTGAGTATGCTGTCGTCCCAGGGTAGATCTGCCATGTGGGACGCGGATGTGGATGGCTATGGGCGCGGTGAAGCCTTCGTGTCTGTTGTGTTGAAACGTCTCAGCGATGCTATCCGAGATGGGGATCATATTGACTGCATAATCAGAGAGACGGGAGTCAATCAGGATGGTCGGACCAAGGGCATCACGATGCCTAGTGCTACAGCACAAGCTGACCTTATCCGCAAGACATACGAGAGTATCGGTTTGAATGTGCGAAACGCTGAAGACCAGCCCCAGTTCTTCGAAGCGCACGGAACTGGTACCAAGGCTGGAGATCCACAAGAAGCTCAAGCCATTTTCGATACTTTCTTTGGGCCTGATTTCGACACATCGACTCAGAAGCACCCACTGTACGTAGGAGGGATCAAAACGATCATCGGACACACAGAGGGGACAGCTGGTCTTGCTGGCCTCATGAAGGCCATGCTTAGTCTTCAAAGGGGGATTATTTCTCCGAATTTGCTTTTCAAGAACTTGAATCCCGACATCTTACCCTTCTATGGACCGCTGGAGGTGCCTACCGACTCCGTCCCTTGGCCACAATTGCCAGACGGTACACCAAGAAGGGCCAGCGTGAACAGCTTCGGTATGTGAAGTGCTCCAGATATTAGCAACTTCCACTGACTGCAATTGTTTCTAGGTTTTGGTGGGGCAAATACGCACGCTGTCCTCGAGAGCCCCCCAGTGGTCGAGAGCGTAGCAAATGATGCAGAACCGCTTACCGCTCAAGCTCTCATGCCCTTCCTATTCTCTGCCTACACAGAAGCGGCATTACAGAGGTTACTGTCTTCGTACAGTGAATACCTCAAGGCTCACCCTAAAACCAACATGTCAGATCTCGCGTGGACGTTGAGTAATCGACGGTCCGCCTTTGCCGTGAAGCTTTCATTGTCAGCGTCCAGCATTAGCAGCCTCTGCAAGAAAATCGACAGAAAGCTAGATAGTGTTCGAGATATCCCTGGATCCACGATTGGAGTGCGAGCAAGCTCAGGAAACAAGAAGGTTCTTGGCGTTTTTACTGGTCAAGGCGCCCAATGGGCGAAGTAAGTTTTCCATGTACTGTATCTTGCGGACAAGTGATACTGATCAGTATTGAATAGAATGGGTGCCCAACTATTGAACAACGTGCCACGAGCAAGGCAGCTTCTCGAGCAGTTGGAAGACGCCTTGCAACAGCTACCGGAGCAGTACCGCCCAGCTTGGAAGATTAAGGAAGAGCTATCGAAAGATGCCGGCCTGACTCGTATCCAGGAAGCAGCACTTTCACAGCCTCTTTGTACGGTAGTGCAGGTAATCCTCATCGACCTTCTACGAAGTGCCGGTATCACGTTCTCAGCAGTCGTGGGGCACTCTTCCGGAGAGATCGCAGCAGCACATGCAGCTGGTATCATCTCTGCCACTGATGCGATCAAGATAGCATACCTCCGAGGCTATCACGCTTCCCTTGCGCAAGGCTCTGGAGGCAAGCAAGGCGCTATGCTAGCTGTCGGAATTTCCGTCGACGAGGCTATAGCGCTTTGCAACAGCGACGAGTTTGCCAATCGTATCACGCTTGCTGCCTGTAACTCTCCATCTAGCTTGACATTGTCAGGTGATGCAGACGCCATCGTAGACGTCAAAGTGGCGCTGGATCAGCAGAAGACATTCGCCCGGCTACTCAAGGTTGATACGGCATATCATTCGCATCATATGCACCCATGCGCGGAACCCTACGTTCAATCCCTTCAGGCTGCGGGCATCAAGGTCAACACCCCTAGCGGCGACTGTACGTGGTACTCTAGCGTGCTTAATGGCGCCGTGGTCAAGCCTGACAATTCTCTTACTACCACTTACTGGAGGGACAACATGGCTAAAACTGTGCTGTTCTCCCAGGCCGTCACTAGTGCTGTGCAGAATGGCGGGCCGTTCCATCAGGCTATCGAGATTGGACCTCATCCGGCGCTCAAGGGGCCTATCATGCAAATACTTGGCGAGATTGGTATCGAAATGCCATACTCGGGTACCTTGATACGAGGCGAAAATGATCTCGAGTCTGTTTCAGACACCTTTGGCACGATTTGGTCAAACCTAGGCCCGTCAAAAACGGACTTTGTATCCCTGCATCAGCTAGCCCTTGGCCCGACTGAGCCAAAACTCCTCAAAGGTCTTCCAACGTATACGTGGGATCATGACAAGCCGTACTGGTTTGAATCCCGGAAAAGCAAAGTCTTCCGAACCCATCCAGATCCTATGCACGAGCTTCTTGGCACTCGATGTGACGAGGGGAACGGAGAGGAGTATCAATGGCGCAACTTCCTCAGCACTCGCGAGATACCCTGGCTTGAGGGTCACCAGATCCAGGGAAACGTTGTGTTCCCAGCGGCTGGCTATGCATCCAGTAAGTTTCATCCTCTTTGTAGCTCGACCTAAATGGATCGCTAACCTGGAAAAAATAGTGGCTCTTGAGGCATCCCGAGTCATTGCTCGTGATGAGAACATTCAGCTTCTTGAGATCAATGATCTCGTCGTTGGTCGAGCCATTGTGTTCCAGGATGAAAAGGCGGCTATTGAAACCGTAACCAACATCTGGAACGTCAAGAAATACGCTGGCACTCTCACAAAGAATGGCTTCATTACAGCAGAATTTACGATATCCGCACAGCTGCTGCGTGATCATACGGCCCTCACGAGGGTTGGTAGCGGAAAAATCAACATCGTCGTCAGTGACGAGCCTATTTCAAAGGCTGTCTTGCCACCAAGGAATCCAACACCAGCTCATCTTATTGACATCGACACCGATCGGTTCTATACATCTCTTGAGAAGACCGGTTACGGCTACACGAAGCTGTTTCGAGGGTTTTCGAACATGCGCCGTCGTCTGAACTTCTCAACCGGACTGATCGAGCAGAATATCTCTGATCATGCTGATACTAAGTTGCTTGTGCATCCAAGCGCTTTAGACCATGCTTTTCAAGCACTCTTCGGAGCTTACTGCTGGCCCGGTGATGGCAGGCTCTGGACCCTATTCCTGCCCGTCAGCATTGGGAAGATCTCCGTGGACCCATTGGGATGCGGGAGAGAGAACGCAGGCTTGCAAGGGACCAAGTTAGCTTTTGACGCCTGGCTGACGGATAGCCCTTCCAAAGAGATGCGCGGCGACGTTGTATTCTCAACCACCAAGGATGCAGGAGAACAACCCATCATCCAAGTCGAAAGAGCAACCATGGTTGCACTCGGGGACACCGCTGCCCAAGATGATCGGACTATGTTCTTCGAGACTATCTGGGGCCCTGCCACACCTGATGGCGCACTAGCCCTTGGCGAAGAGCAAGCTAAGAAGGAAGAGTGGGGGCTTTCCGAGGCTTGCGAGCGAGTGGCCCATTACTATTGGCGCAAGCTGAACGAGACACTTGCTTCGTATGATCGAGTACACATTACGGTACACTACAAACATCTATTGTCGGTTCCCACTTTGCAGAGTGGTCGGAATGCCTCGCAAGATGAGGAGGATCATATTTCAGAACTCGTTCAAAGGTAAGCTAGGCAGTAAACGTCTTTTGACTGTGTTGCTGATGCGCTCCAGGTATTCCAAGTATATTGATATGCAGATAATCAAAAGCATCGGGCAGAGCCTTCCGTCTGCAATTCGCGGGAAGTTGAGTCTGGTTGATGAGCTCCAGTCGAACGGGCTGCTAGATGCTTTTTTCGCTAACAGTCTCGCATTGTCCTCATCCAACCGTTCCCTGGGTCGCTTGGTCAAGCAGCTGTCTCATCGCTATCCGCGTATGAATTTGCTCGAAATTGGTGATTTTCCCCCTCTTCTATGTATAGCACAGTCAAACTAACTTTGTGCTTCCCACGCGATAGGTGGTGGCACTGGATCCTCAACACAAGCAGTGTTGAATGCCCTTGATGGAGCATACCTATCCTATACCTTCACCGATATCGAGGACCATCTTCTAGAGAATGTGTCCGATCGCTTTAAGACGGAGCACGGCAAAGTGACGGCCAAAGCGTTTGACATGTACCAAATCCCAAGCGAGCAAGGATTTTCTCCACATGCATACGATGTATGTGTCTCAAAATTTTCTATATTGGTTCGTAATGCTGACTCTGCGCAAGGTTATCATTGCTTCAAATGTGCTTGGACAAGCTTCTGATCTCAACAGCGCGCTCCAGAATGTGCGATCATTGCTGAAGCTTGGTGGGTACCTCATCTTGGTGGAGACAACGGATAAAAGCTCTATCCACTATCCATTCATCATGGGCGCTTTACCAGGCTGGTGGTCAGGCGCGGGAGATTGTCGTTCGTCCACCCAGTGGCATCAGGCTCTCCGTAAGGCCGATTTTGGCGGATTGGACGCGGTAACTCCGACCAGTAACATCTATCCAAGTCCATTCACGATAATGGCAGCTCAGGTGGTCGGTGACAGGGTTGACGAACTTCGCAAGCCTTTGCTGAAAGTTTTGCCCAGCCAAGGTTGGAGCAACCTCTACATCCTGGGCGGAGACGCAATCGAAACATTCAGTTTGGCCGAGGATATTTCGGATATGCTAGGTAATTATTTTGATGACTTGATCGTCGTCGGAAGGCTGGAGAATATCCTGGATATTGAATTCGACTACAATCCTACAGTTATCAGCTTGCTGGATCTCGAGGGACCCGTGTTCCAACATCTGGATCCCACACAGCTGAAGGCCCTACAACGGCTAGTTGAGCACAGTCGAAATGTATTGTGGGTAACCCACGCGCAGGACCTGGAGAAGCCATATGCCAACCAGTCGGTAGGCTTCTTCCGCACGGCTACTGCCGAGCTTCCCACCCTCAGGGCCCAGGTGCTGGATTTCGACAATACTGAGAAGCCTTCGGCGCACGGCAGGGTCGTCGTCGAAAGCCTTCTTCGATTACTCGTTGCTGGTCCGTGGGAGCAAAATCCTGATTTCAAGAGCCAGATGCTCTGGACGACCGAACCAGAGCTGCGCTTCAAGAATGGCACCCTTTGGGTCCAGCGTGTCGTACCTCACAAGCTCAATAATCAGCGATTGAATGGTATACGGCGACTCCTCACCAGTGAAGCCAACAACAGCTCTTTGGTGCAGCTTTCCGATCACGACGGGTCTTGGGTGCTGGGCGAGCACTATGCACCGAAGTCCCCGCTGTCTAGTCCCAACGACGACACCATCGAAATTCTCGTGAGATACTCGACGCTTTGGGCGCTCAAATACGATGATGGCGAATCCCCGCTAATCTTCGTCGTTGGCCAACGGGTCGGAAAAAAAGATTGGATGGTTGCGCTGACTCATCAGCGACGCAATGTTGTGCACGTCCGCGCGTCCTGGGCTGCCTCGCTTCCTGGACCTCACTCTGCGGAACATGTCCAGAACACATTCATCGCACTTATCGCAGAAGTCATTGCTTCCAGAATTGCTCAGCTTGCCAAAGGCAGTAATGAGCTTCTCCTCGTTCAAGACCCCCCTGAGCTCATTGCATCTGTTCTGCTCCGAAAAGCGCGAGAGGACAACTTTAGGGTCAAGTTCTTGACTCAATATCAAGCTCGAAGCGTGGAATCATCTGACTGGATTCTTCTCCATCCTCGAGAATCCGTCCGAGCTGCTCGCGAAGTCGTGCCCGACGATGCGACAGCTTATGTATACTTCGGCGCGCAAGCGGACAAAGGCTTGGCCAGCCTGGTCACTGCTTGTCTATCACAAAACTGCAAAATCGTGAAAGATGATTTTATCTCGTCTCGAAAGCCAGAAATTACACAGGGTGGCTCTATAAGAGCTGTAGGGTCAGTCACAGCCGCCTTTGTGAACGGTGTGATAGCTAGCTTGTCTACTGAGTCGACGGTAAAAGGATCAGCATTCGCCGAGACTCATACTGTCCAGTTATCAGACCTACAACATAATCCGACGCAAGGTGATCTCCTAACCATAGTTGACTGGCAGATCAAGAATCCACTCTCAATGGAGGTCTCACAACCCCAACCCGATTTGCTGTTCAAGAAGGACAAGTCCTACATGCTGGTCGGTATGACCGGTGAGATGGGTCTGTCACTTGCTCGCTGGATGATCAAGTATGGTGCGGGAGGTGTCATCCTGACCAGTCGAAACCCAAAGATCAAAGAGGCCTGGATTAATGAGATGGAAGCTACTGGTGCGAAAATCAAGATAGGCGCATTGTCAGTATTCACCCTCTTCCCTCCGACTCGCCACCATACCAAAAGTTCGTATGTCTTGTACTGACTTTGAATAGCAACGCCACCAGCCGAGATGCCTGGGTCCAGTTCCAGTCCGAGGTCAAGAATGAGATGCCTCCCCTGGCCGGCATCATCAATGGAGCAGTGATTTTGCAAGATCACATGTTCCTCGACATGGATATCAATGTTTTCAACGATACCCTGGCCCCGAAGATCGACATCACGATAAATCTAGACGAAGTCTTTAAAGACATACCGTTAGACTTCTTTATAGTGTTCTCATCGCTCTCATTCATTATCGGAAATCGTGGTCAGACGAATTACAACGCCGGAAACGCCTTCGTCACGTCTTTTGTGAAACAGCGACGCACCCGTGGGCAGGCAGGGAGTGTCCTCCATCTTGGCAGCGTTGTAGGCGTGGGCTATCTTACACGTGCCGGAGACGTTATGGAGCAGATTTTGCTGAAATACGGATACATGCCAGTCTCTGAGGTCGATCTCCAGCACCTTGTTGCACAGGCCATCATGGTAGGTCTTCCAGACTCAGGAGAGAACCCTGAGATGATCACTGGTTTGCGTTACGCTCGGGAAGACGAAGAGACTGGCGTTCATTGGTCTACCAACCCGCGGTTTTCTCACATGATTCTCCCACCGATCGAGTCGAACGAGACAAAAGCTAGCCTGTCCACTCGCGCTCAACTGGCAGCTGCAAGAACCATACCAGAAGCAGAACAGGCTTTCGAGAGTGAGTTACTCACGCCGTCCGAGTAACATTATAACTTTCTGCTGACATGGCTTTCTCTATAGCGAGCTTCAGTGCCAAGCTTATGGCCATTCTTCAAATGGAATCTAGCGCATTCCGTCAAGACGCAGCCCTAATTGAGCTTGGTGTCGACTCACTCGTTGCTGTTGAGATTCGATCTTGGGTACTCAAGGAGGTGAATGTCGACATGGCTGTTCTGAAGATTCTAGGCGGTGCTTCTACGACCGACCTCAGTCAGTTTGCAATCGAACAGATGGCAAAGGAATTGCTTCCGAGTATTGGTAACACAGCACAAGACACTCCCGCTAAAGCAAAGGATGCCGACAAACCTACTTCCGCGAAGGCCCAAAGGAAAAGCTTTAACGACCGCATTGAACCTGTAAGTGCATAGATTATCTTCCAGGCTTGTAGGATCTAGATCTTAGGAGCGACGAGGATTTTGTGAAAAGTTATCATGTTATTTTCAGCCAATTTCCATTGTAATTACGCGCGTTTGGCAACGAAATTGTACGCCTTGATATAGACAGCTGACGAGATTATGCCAGCTTCAACATACACCAGCGTCCACAAAAGCATCCCCTCAATCATTAACCCCCACGCTTAATACGCCCTCTGCGTACCAGACACCCATCTCATCGATCGCGAGTGAGGATTTCAAACTACCTACCAAGTACAAACGTCGCGTGCGAGTTTCATCAGCACAGTCAAGGTTCTGGTTCCTCAACATGTTCCTCGCCGATCAGACAGGATCAAACGTCACTCTCTCTTACAACATACGTGGTCGTATCCGTGTCTCGGATTTTGCGAGAGCTGTGAAAGCTACAACACGAGCTCACGAGGCCCTGCGTACGTGTTTCGTGGCCGACGAAGAGTCCAAAGAGAGAGCTTGGCAAGGCGTGATGGAAGAATCCAAGTTGGAGCTGGAGTACAAGACTATATCATCTGCGGACCAAGTCGTGACAGAGTATAAAAGTCTACGGGACAACATTTATGATTTGGAACAAGGTGAGACTATGCGGATCGTTCTCCTGTCCAACGGCGAAAAGTCTCATACTGTCATCTTTGGCTATCACCACATCATTCTGGACGGAGTCGGCTTCCAGGTCTTCCTTGCTGATTTGGAGCGAGCCTACGATGGCCAAGCCATCTCGCCACAAGGTCTCCAATACACTGCCTTTTCCGAACAAGAAGGCCTGAAGATCGACCTGGGGAACCTCAAGAAGAATCTGGCCTACTGGCAACGCGAATTTGAACAAATCTCCCCAGTTCTCCCTCTTCTTCCAGTTTCCAAGGTCACCTCTCGGCAAGCGATCAGTAGCTATGGATCTACTTATGTCGAGCGCCGCCTTGATCCAAAGTTGTCCGCTAAAATGAAGGCAACATGTCAGAAGTTTCACGTGACAATGTCTCACTTTTATCTTGCCACTTACCGCATTCTACTGGCACGACTTACAGGTGTCGACGATATTTGCATTGGATTGGCGGATGCAAACCGACACGACAGCAAAGTCATATCGACAGTCGGTCTGTTCTTGAACAGTCTGCCTCTTCATTTCACGCAGCAGAAAGATAGATCCTTCGGTGACGTACTGCGCGAAACGCGAGCAAAAGTATATGAAGGTCTTAGCCACGCTGGAGTTCCCTTCGATGAACTACTACAAGGTGAATTTCTTCTTAGAACATGTTTGCAACATATTTACTAATATATTTACTCCACAGCTCTACGTTTGTCGCGCTCGTCTAGCCACAGCCCTTTATTCCAAGCCTTCTTCGACTATCACCAGGGAGCAATGGAAAAGTTCAAGTTCAGCAACACCAGTTGGGAAAATGTAGACAGAAACCCTGGTGAAACCGCATACGATATCACCCTAGATGTCGTCGAAGGCAGTGCAGGCTCACTCGTTGCATTCATGGGCCAAGACTACTTGTACGGGCCAGCCGAGATGCAGAAAGTGCTCGACTGTTATGTCACTTTGCTAGAGCAGTTTGTGGAGGATCCAGCCATCTCATCAGAGGAGGCGAGGATCTTTTCACAGCCACAAATCGCTGCCACTCTGGAGCTAGGCCAAGGTAAGACTCTAAATAGAACTTATTGCGTTCTTCAGAGATATATGGAGAGATTGCTGATCAATTGTTAGGTCCACATATCGACTTTGAGTGGAGTGCCACATTGGCACATCGTGTTCACGAAATATGCCAGCGGTACCCGGACTCGATTGCTGTCAAGGACGGCCAGGAACTGAGCCTCACCTACAAGGACCTCGAATTAAAAGCTCTAGGGGCTCGGAATCATCTTTCCTCCGTCGGAGTGAAAGCGGGCGATAAGGTCTGCGTGTTCCAAGAGCCGACTCCCGACTGGATCTGCTCTATTATGGCAATCTTTTGGACAGGAGCTATTTATGTTCCTCTGGTGCCTTCCAATCCTCTGCCACGTCTTGCTGCCATGATAGCAGCCGTTGCGCCCAGAGTTATTCTCACACATGAGTCAACTGTCGAGCTTGCCTCACAACTTGAGTCCTATAGCGCCGAGTTTGTCAGAATTGACCAGATTATTCCAGCAACTAAGTGTGATAAATTCTTCATCCCGCTGACAAGCGAAGATGCGGCTGTCATTCTCTTCACCAGTGGAAGTACCGGGACACCCAAGGGAATCAATCTCCGCCACAGAAACATCATCAATCACATTGAGGGTTATGTCAAGGAATGGCAGATAGGTCGCGAGAAGGTTCTACAGCAAAGCGCGTTCTCATTCGATTTATCAATGGGCCAAATCTTCACAGCGCTGTCTATGGGTGGCACTTTAGTAGTCGCTCCCACTGCGACACGAGCTGATCCTACCGCACTTGCTGGACTCATCCGGCGAGAAAACATCACCTGGACCCTTCTCACGCCCTCTGAGTACGCCAGCATATTGCAAGCTAGCCCGAAGGAATTGACGTTGGCTACGTCCTGGAAGCATGCGCTGGCATGTGGAGAAGTTCTACCAAGAGCGACTGTGCGGGCATTTGCCACGTTGGATCATCCAACACTCCAGTTATACAATGCATATGGGCCTGCTGAAGCTGTCATCTCCGCTACGATGGCGGAGATACCCCTGCATAACAACAATGATAACAGGCCGGTTACGATCGGACGTCCCAATCCGAATTACTCGATCTACATTGTCGACGACAATTGCAATTTAGTACCTCAGGGTTTCCCGGGTGAGATCTTGATAGGTGGATGCGCTATAGGTATTGGGTACTTGAACAAGCAAGAATTGACGAAAGAAAAGTTCATAACCAACCCTTTCACATCGCAAATTTACAAACAGAACCTTTGGAACTCGGCCTACCGCACAGGCGATAAGGGACGATTTGAATCTGATGGATCGATCAGGTACGAAGGTCGTCGTGATGGAGATTCTCAGGTCAAAATCCGTGGGTACCGTGTCGAACTGCAAGATATCGAGTCATCACTTCTTACGACCGCGAACGGTACTTTGGTTGACGCAGTTGTGACGCTAAGGGCCGACTCACAGACTCTTGTTGCTCACGTTATATTTTCACTGGATAGAGAGCCAGCTGACCCAACCACCTACCTCGCGGAACTCAACTCTTCTTTGCCTCTACCGGTTTATATGAAGCCAGCCATGGTTTTTCCCATCGACAAGTACCCCAAAAACCTACACGGCAAGACAGATCGCAAAGCCATCGCTCACCTCCCTCTGCCTCTAAACGCCGCCCATATGTCCGATGATACTGCGGAGCTGAGCCCCCTCGAAGAGCGTCTAGTACAGACCTGGCGAGAAGTCTTACCTTCTGAGTTTGCTAAGCATCTCAGTATCGGCGCTGAAACCGAGTTCTTCGCGGTTGGTGGCAATTCGTTGCTCCTCGTCAAGCTACAGTCCCGCATTCGCGTCGATTTCAATGTGTCATTAGGTCTGCTTCAGCTTTTCGAAGCTAGCAAGCTAGCGGCAATGGCTACACGCATTCAGGTTTCGAATGTCATTAAGGAGATCGATTGGGACGAAGAAACGGCGCTGAGATCTGAAAACCTCGGCCAAGTTAAGGAGGCTGTCGCACTAACGAACGGATGTGGCGAGAAAAAGTTGAAGGATGGAAAGGTAGTCCTTTTAACCGGTGCTACGGGTTATTTCGGATCTTACATCTTGTGGCACTTAATTCAGAGCCCTGACGTGCAGAGCATCCACTGCGTCGCTGTTCGTGGACATGACCAAATCAGTGCCGAAGACCGTGTACCCTTATCATCCAATTCTAAGGTTACGGTCTACGACGGTGATCTCACATCATCGCGTTTTGGTCTAGCCGAAGAAACATGGAACACGCTTGGTGCCTTCGCCGACCTCATTATCCACTCCGGCAGCAGGCGTTCCTTCTGGGACAATTACTGGGCGCTCCGTAGCGCCAATGTCTTGTCCACAAAGGAGCTTCTCCGACTTGCCATCCCACGGAAGGTACCCATCCACTTCCTCTCCTCGAGTGGCGTGCTCAAGCTTAACGACACCATCGATGGCTCAGCCGAGGCATCAGTGGCCACCTTTGAGCCCCCTATAGATGGCTCTGATGGCTACGTTGCGTCCAAATGGGCCAGCGAAGTCATCCTTGAAAACGCTAGTCAAGAAACCGGCGTCCCCGTCGTGGTCCATCGATTTACTCCCCGCGCAGATACGAGCCCGACTGAAGTCGGCGATCTTGCAATGGAGGACCTCCTCACATCCACCGAGCGTCTGGGTATACTCCCGGATCGAAGTACATGGGAAGGCCGTTTTGATTTGGTTCACTCACCGCGAACGGCTGCTCAGATCTGTGAGTCGAGCGTTGATGGAGCACTAAGATTTGTGCATCATCAGGGCGAAGCAAGCTATTCGCCCAAGCAACTGTTTGATTTGTTGGAAGGGAAGCTGGGTAAGAAAGTTGAGAAGAAGATGGATATGTTAGAGTGGGTTGGCGCCATCAAGAGGACGGGATATGATTGGTTGTTTTCTACTCATGAGCTAGTACTAACGACTACGAAGCATGGGGTCACCACGAAGTTGGTGAATGTTAGATAAAACGGTTGGACGTGCCTGTGGGAGGCAGAATGACAGCCGTAGAAACAAGTAACTGGATAAGTTAACTTTAGGCACGAGAGAGTTCGGATTTTAGTGTAGTAACGAATACAGCTCGCAGTATCTTGTTGTGACACTTGCGACGCGAATCCAAATTGCTGTCCGTAGCTTGTACATCATTATATGTATGTCGCATAGGGCTACGCACCTTACGGCCTAGTCGGAGTTCTTAGAAAGTATTACTTGGCCTAGATTAACGGTTGTAGAAGCTAGTTTTAGTAATGCAGTTGGTAGCGAAAGAGCGGCATCAACGATGATGGTACTAGTTACACCTCAACCTGTCGCTACAGTCAAAAATATTTTTCCATTTGTTTACAGCGAGCTGTAGAGTTGTCTAGTTGCCATTGACATCGTTGGGCGATTATCAATCGTGGCAAATCCTCCTCTCTCGCGCATATCCAGTCGCGTGGCTGCGTCAGCGTGGTTGCTGTATGCGTCAGGGTTAAGACGCGAGACTTGCCAATCAGAACTCGTGCAGCGGTGCCGACGCGTCTGTCTCAAGAATACTATCAGCGTTAAATGTCAGCCTGCGATATCCTTTGCGCATTCCGGATCTCTATGTTGCCGGCGAGCTAGCTGGCTGATGTCGATCGCGTTTGGCATCAAACCGACGTGCCCCATTGGGTTAGCGTCGCCGACCCCTGCTCACATCGACGACTAGCGTCGCCGACAACAAGATTGGTACCTATGTATTCTACACCGAATTATCACAGTGAATGGAATGCAATAGTGCGCAAAGTCACCGGCTGACAAATTGTCTCCGACACCCAGCAACGCGCGAAATGGCATTAGCAGCCGCAATGACCTTAATCTGCGCTTCTGCATCATGTCTGTCAATCATCGTCCGCACTCAAAGTACTTTCACAGAACCAGCGATAGCTCAATTAGGGCGTAGGCGCTTTGGAAATCTTCTGTCAATCATCACATCCTCCAGTCTTTACAACCACCTTTTCCGGCAACTCTCTCTACACCACTGTTCAAGGTAATCGATTGAGCTGAGGTAACACGTACTCTAATTTCAACTTGGAAGCCATCCAATAATGGCTTCTCGGGAGCCTGATGTCGAAAAGGAGAGCTCTCAACAACCACAAGATGCCCGGCAGACACCCCAAATGCACATCGAGCCTCAAAAGCTGGGCGTGACTTGGACCAACCTCACAATCCGAGGCGTTTCTGCTGAAGTGAACGTCAATGAGAACGTTCTGTCGCAATTCAATTCGTTGCAACAGTTCAAAGAAAGCCGCAGGCCGAAGCCCATGAAAACCATCATCGAAAAATCTCATGGTCATGTCAGCCCTGGAGAAATGCTGCTCGTCGTCGGCAGACCTGGGGCAGGCTGTACAAGCTTGCTGAACTTGCTGTCGAATCGAAGAGTCGGGTTTGCAGAGATCGAGGGCAATGTCTCGTTCGGAGCGATGGATCATACCGAGGCAGAGAAATACCGCGGCCAAATCGTCATGAACACTGAAGAGGAGGTCTTCTTCCCCACGCTAACGGTAAGCCTGCTAAACATTGCGATTTGCTTGCTCTAACATTGCCACAGGTCCAGCAAACCATGGACTTCGCTACCAAAATGAAGACGCCACTTCGCTCTTCCGAAGGACAGTCACAGGACGAATACCGGCTTGAGCAGCGCGACCGCATCCTGGAGCTGCTTGGCATTGAACACACATACAATAATATCGTGGGCAACGCCTTTATTCGCGGCGTTAGCGGAGGAGAGAGAAAGCGGGTGTCCATCGCTGAATGCCTGGCGACCCGTGGCAGCGTTTTTTGCTGGGACAACTCTACTCGCGGTCTAGATGCCGGCACGGCTCATGAGTTCACCCGATCGCTTCGAGCCCTGACGGACACATTGGGTCTTACCACAATCGCCACATTCTATCAAGCGGGCAACGGTATCTTCGACCTATTCGACAAAGTACTCGTTCTGGATCATGGCAAGCAAATCTTCTACGGCCCGCGAAATGAAGCGGTACCATTCATGAGCGATCTAGGCTTCTACTTTAATCCGTCTGCAAATATCGCAGACTGCCTCTCCGGGATCACTGTCCCTTCCCAACGACAAATCCGGCAAGGATACGAAGATCGCTTCCCACGTACAGCGGACGAGATACGTCAGATGTATGAAAGGTCCGATGTCAAAGTTCGAATGGAGGCAGAATACTCTTATTCGTCCCAACCTACCACTATAGCCTCCACTCAGACGTTTCAAGATAACGTCGAGGCCGAGAAACACAAAACCGTTTTGAACAGTCCTGCTGTGACTATCGCTTTCTTCGATCAGTTGAAGAACTGTATCGTGCGCCAGTATCAGGTACTTTGGGGAGACAAGCCGACATTGATAATCAAACAGGTCACCGTGTTTCTACAAGCTCTCATCACTGGCTCGCTCTTTTATAATGCAAGTGCGGGCTCATCTGGGCTATTCATCAAGAGCGGAGCGATATTCATGACCATCCTTTACCCTGCACTTCTCACCATGGGCGAGACTTTCGATTCCTTTACAGGACGTCCGGTCCTCGCGAAACACCGCCAGTTTGCTTTCTATCAGCCGGCAGCATTCTGTATTGCACAAATTGTTGCTGATGTTCCGATGATTCTGCTACTTCTTAGCCACTTCTCGATCGTCCTATACTTCATGATCGGACTGAAAACGGCGGCTGGTGCTTTCTTCACCTTCTATTTCGTACTGGTAAGCACAAGCATGTGCTTTACGGCCTTTTTCCGCATGATAGGCGCCGCGTTTCCAACCTTCCAGTCGGCCGCCAAGGTGTCCGGATTCACGATTTCGGTCGTCGCTACATATGCCGGATATCTCATTCAAAAACCATACATCAAGCCTTGGTTTGTGTGGATCTACTGGATCAACCCAATGGCATACGCATTCGACGCCCTACTGTCGAACGAGTTCCATGGCACCATCATTGATTGCGAAGGCCCAAACTTGGTTCCACTAGGCCCTGCGTACACCGAAGCCACCAACCAAGCTTGTACTGGTATGCGAGGTGCACCTCAAGGGTCTGCATCTTTGACTGGCGACCAATACCTCGCAAGCTTGTCCTTTGGGAGAAGCCATATCTGGCGCAACGTTGGCATCCTCTGGGCTTGGTGGGTGCTTTATGTTGCTCTTACAATATACTTCACTCGACGATGGGCCACAGTTGCGAACATGAGTCACAGTTTGCTTGTACCCCGTGAACGCCTGCCATTGGTGCAAGAGCGAAAGTCTAGACAGGATATCGAGTCACAGCAGAACATAAACGAAGCCGCAACGAAGGAGAAGCCACACGATATGTCACAAACGGAACAGAACGACTCCTCATCCTCCATTGACAAGCAGTTGCTACAAAATAAGTCTGTCTTCACGTGGAAGAACCTGACGTACACCGTCAGCATACCGGGAGGAGAAATTACCCTTCTTGATGATGTGTATGGATGGGTGAAGCCGGGCATGTTAGGCGCGCTCATGGGTGAATCTGGCGCTGGAAAGACCACCCTGATGGATGTATTAGCGCAGCGCAAGACCGACGGTACAATCAAGGGGTCCATCCTCGTCGACGGAAAACCGGTGTCACTTTCCTTCCAGCGATCTGCTGGCTACTGCGAGCAGCTTGATGTCCATGAACGCATGGCTACTGTACGGGAGTCACTCGAGTTCGCCGCCTTATTACGCCAATCCCGCGAAATTCCAAAAGCCGACAAGCTTCGCTATGTTGACTCGATCATCGAACTACTTGAGCTCCACGATATCGAGCATACTCTGATTGGGGTACCAGGAAATGGGCTCACAGTTGAGCAACGTAAACGAGTCACTATTGGCGTGGAGCTCGTTGCGAAGCCCGAGATCCTTCTCTTTCTTGACGAGCCAACATCTGGTCTTGATGGGCAATCTGCCTTTGGGATTGTGCAATTCCTACGCAAGCTTGCTGATATCGGCCAAGCCGTACTTGTCGTAATTCATCAGCCATCGCAGAGTCTATTTGCTCAATTCGACACTCTCCTTTTATTACAAAGAGGCGGTAAGATGAGTTACTTTGGAGACATTGGCAAGGATGGTTCAACTGTGAAAGAATACTTCGCCCGACATGGAGTACCATGTCCAGAGTCTACTAATCCCGCCGAGCATATGATCGATGTCGTTTCCGGGTCTCTCTCGAAGCAACAGGACTGGCACGAGGTGTGGAAATCGTCGCCTGAACACGAACGTGCCCTGAGATCTTTGGATGATATCGTGGCAGATGCTGCCTCCCGGGAATCAGCCACTAGAGATGATGGCCATGAATTCGCAGCATCTTTCAAGGACCAGGCGCTCGTCCTCATGGGTAGGATGAACCGTGCGCTCTATCGAGATACCGAATATGTTAACAACCGCGTCATTCTGCACATCTTCTCTGCGCTCTTCAACGGCTTCTCCTTCTGGATGATTGGCCCCTCCGTTAACGGTCTTCAGCTTCGTCTCTTCGCAATCTACAACTTTGTATTCGTCGCTCCTGGTGTCTTCGCGCAGCTTCAACCCCTCTTCCTCGAACGACGCGACATGTACGAAGTCCGCGAAAAGAAGTCAAAGACGTATAACTGGCCCGCTTTCGTCACCGCCCTTATCGTCTCTGAGATCCCCTACCTTATCATCTCAGGCATCATATACTTCCTCTGCTGGTACTACACCGTAGGCTTCCCCTCAAGCACTGACAAAGCCGGTGCAACGCTCTTCATCATGATTATTTACGAATTTCTCTACACCGGCACAGGCCAATTTGTCGCCGCTTATGTTCCCAACGCAATCTTCGCCGCCGCCATCAACCCCTCGATCCTAGGTGTCCTCGTCTCGTTCTGTGGTGTCTTGGTGCCGTACAGCCAGATCCCTGCGTTCTGGCGCTACTGGCTCTACTATATCGATCCGTTCAACTATCTCATGGGCGCGATGCTCGTCTTCACAACTTTCGATGCTGAGGTCACGTGCGATTCAAATGAACTTGCCATCTTCGACCCCGTGCCGAACCAGACGTGCGCTGAGTATCTGACAGAGTATACACAAGGTATGGGATCGCGGGCTAGGTTGCTCAACCCGGACGCAACGGCGGCGTGTGAAGTCTGTCAATATCGCTTCGGAGCAGACTACTTGTATAGTCTCAACTTGAAAGAGTACTATTACGGATGGAGGGATCTTGCCATTACGGCGTTGTTCGTCATCAGCAGTTATGCCTTGGTGTTTGGGTTGATGAAGTTGCGAACGAAGGCGACGAAGAAGGCGGAGGGGAGTTGATGGCCGCGTTGTCGATAGATAGTTAATATGAGCTGCCTCGTTGATACCGTAAAAATGTATTGCAGTGGCTGATTCTCAATTTATGTTGTTTTCGAGCTCCGGGCAGTTCTCCACAAGAGCTATTTAGGCATGGGTAGTATATGCTCGTGTCAATCATGTTGGTTTTCTTAATTGAATCAAAGAGCTGACGGAGTACAAGAGCGATAGTAGATAAGTTAGGGACTATATCATAGGCAGTGTTCTCTTATAGGTGAGCTACAGAGACGTACCGACTGACTGGAACAAGGACTAGAAACATGATTTAGTCTCACCTACTCTCACCATGCCTAATCGATCTTTGCTATTGAACAGCCTGAATGTCTTCAGCATTCTTTCGCCTCCTAATCTTAACATTGAAATAGCATCGAACACAAGTCAAAAGTTTGAAGTCGAAGTTGAAGAACGTAGAGCAGAAGCGGGAAGAGGCGGAGAAGGAGGCAAGGAGGACGAAGAGAAAGCTGGTGGACACGAAGAAGGAGCTAGGAGAAACATCAAAAAAGCTCACACTTGTGGATCGATACACATATATGATGGAGAAGATGGTGTCGTGCGATTGAGCTTTCATTATAAACTGTCGTCATCTTTTCTTTCTACCATATTCTCCTAGTCAGCTCATGTAATGTCTAATGCCCATGTCCGTCGTCCTCGCCACCACCCCTCTCCTCCGGATCCAGTTTGATCAGGGTATCAATACGCATAATGGCTACACACGCCTCTACCGCAGACTTCAATTGCTTGACCTTGCTCATACTCGGCTCAAGCACACCCGCCTTTAGGCAGTCATGCACCTTGCCATTCGTAAGATCTAGGCCGTAGTTCTTGTAGTTCTTCGACTTTGCGAGCTGCTTGGCGTCTTGCGATGAGGGGTCTGAAGGGTTCACTGTACGTTGTGAGAGGGCATGTCGTGATCGTAGGTTGGCGACGAGTTCAGTGGCGTCCTTGGCTGCGTTGATGGCGAGGGTCTTGGGGATGGCAAGCAGAGACTGTGCAAAGGCAGCTATTGCGAGTTGTTCTCGGGAGCCCTAAACGACCGTTAGTTATTCTAACGCTCCAGATGACTTCAAGGCGCGAGAATTGAACTAAACTTACCACTGATGTTGCCCACTCCTCCAAGTAAATGTGTAGAGCAGTCTCAACAGCGCCTCCACCGGGAACAATGCGTCCGCTCTCAAGAGTCCGCTTCACAGCCGACAGGGAGTCGTGGACAGATCGCTCCATCTCGTCCAATGCATAATCGTTCGCTCCACGCAGGATGATGGATGCGGAAGAGAAGGCCTTGGTACCCTTGACTAGGATGCACTCGTCGTCTGAGATTCGCTCTTGTGCTACCTCTTCAGCATGACCCAAGTTGGACGCCTCGAACTTCTCGTCACCATTCAGATCTGACAAGGTGCTGACCATGGTTGCTCCAGTGGCCTTTGCTATCCTTCGTAGATCCTCCTTCTTGCATCTTCGTACCGCAATAGCGCCCCTCTCAATGAAGTGTTTTAGGCACAGATCATCAATGCCCTTTGTTGTGAAGACGACGTTGGCGCCAGCCTTCAGGATCATCTCAATCCGCTCCTCGACAATGCCGGCTTCACGTTCCCGGATCTTCTCCAGTTGCTCAGGGTCGTCAATCGTGATGTGAACACCTAGCTTCATCCGCTCTTTCTGTAGGTTGATATCCAGACAGGCGATTTTAGCGTCGGTAATGCGCGTCTTCATGGCTTGCGAAGCGACTGTACAGTTCAGGGCATAGCCCTTGACCAGTATCGATTGGGTAGCGCTCTGACCATGGGCCTTGAGAATGTTGACAGCCTTTACCGGGTATTTGGTTTCGCCCTTGTTGTTTGTCATCTTGACAGCAGTCATGCCATCCACGACCATATTGGCGAAAAAGTCCGAGTCGGAACCGATAATCTTGCTAGACATGGACGTCTTCGCAATGTTGACCAGAGAGTCGCGACCGAGGGCGTCGACCTTTGTGCTGATGTTCTCGTTCATGTACTTGACCGCCTCCCTCAGCGCCAGCCTGTAGCCTGTGATGATGGTGGTGGGGTGGATTTTGTTCTTCATGAGCTCATTCGCCCTCCGCAGCAGCTCCGCAGCTATTATGACTACGGATGTTGTGCCATCACCGACTTCCTTGTCCTGCTGCTGTGCCAAATCGACGAGGATTTTGCCTGCGGGGTGCTCGATGTCGAGCAAGCTGAGGATGGTAGCGCCGTCGTTGGTTACCGTCACGTCGCCGATATCGTCGACCATCATCTTGTCGAGCCCGGAGGGGCCAAAGGAAGACTTGACCACATTTGAGATTGCCTGGGTCGCGAGGACGTTCTCGTCGCGGATATCCTGCCCGCTAATTTTCTGGCCGCCGAGGACTGGACGAGGTTAGCTGTGCTGGTTCGGCATGGAATGCTCCCAAAGCTTACACAGAGTTCCCCCGCTGCGAGACTGTTCGAAGATGCCTGCCATGACGTCGTGGTGTAGCTGTTTTCTCGGTTTGTTTGCTGCTGCCTCTGTACGCGGTTCAGAATCAGAAAATCTACGGCGAAACGCAGCTCCGAATGTGGCGCTAGACAGACCCCTGCCGCGAATGACTCGGCGGGCCCCCCTCACATTTGGATGCCCACCACACGAGCCGCTGTGACTGTTTACAGCTCCGCAGACGTTGATATCCAGGTACGCTGCGCCTCCTTCACCAACAGATTGCTGCGCTTTGTGACTCGACTGTCTGACTCTTCAATTGCAGGTAACCATCCCCATTTAATGCGTGCCCCGCCTACCCCGCCAAACATGTCCCTGTCAAATACCAAATACACAGATACTCATTGTGAATGGCGATGGAGAACTACACCCGAGAAATTATACTTGTATTGCTAGTGGCCTTGCTAACACTTGTCTTCCTCCATTTCAGACGCACCATGGCCGAAGCTTCCGCCGCCGACGGCAAGATGAAAGATCTGTCCATCTCTCAGACGAAGAAGAATAAGAAGGACGGCAATCCCAAGACAGCCGCAAAGAAACCCCAGCAACAGAAGAAGAAGGTCAGATTACCTCGGTCGACCACATCGAGGAGAGGACAAGGTGTTGACGATGCGACAGATCGAGGGCGCCGCGCTCATTGGTATCGATGTCGCGAAAGCCGATGATTTAGGAGAGTGGTACCAGCAGGTCATCACCAAAGGCCAGATGATCTCATACTACGATGTAGGGCACACTGTCAACATTCTGTCCAACTAGCTAACCTCATATTCAGGTCGCCGGATGGTACGCGCATCATACTCGCCCTAACCTGCTGTATACTGACTCCGCTCAGCTACATCCTCGAACCCTCCTCGTACGCCATCTGGGAATCTATCAAAGAGTGGTTCGACGCCCAGATCAAGACACTCAAAGTCCGCAATGCATACTTCCCCATCTTCATCAGCGCGGACAACTTGGAGCGAGAAAAAGAGCACGTCGAGGGTTTCGCGGCCGAGGTCGCCTGGGTGACCAAGGGTGGAAAATCCGACCTGGAGAAGCCTGTCGCCGTGCGCCCTACCTCTGAGACTGCCATGTACCCTTACTTCGCTCGCAAGATCCAGTCACATCGCGATCTCCCCCTTAAGCTGAATCAGTGGAACAATGTTGTTCGCTGGGAGTTCAAGCGTGAGTCTAATTATATCACCCTGACTGTTACTAGCTAATCTGTTCTCAGATCCCATGCCCTTCATCCGATCCCGTGAATTCTTATGGCAGGAAGGCCACACCGCGCATCTGACCAAGGAAGAAGCCAGTGCAGAGGTTCTGCAGATCTTGGATTGGTATTCTGATGTCTACCAAAACCTACTAGCTGTTCCTGTTGTGAAGGGCACCAAGACTGTAAATGAGAAGTTCCCTGGAGCAGACTACACCACTACCATTGAAGGATTCATTCCTGCTACAGGTCGAGGCATCCAGGCTGCCACATCCCACTGCCTCGGTCAGCATTTTTCGAAGATGTTCAACATCACCGTTGAAGACCCTACGGCAAAAGAGGCCGGCAAGTCGGAACACGTTCATGTCTGGCAGAACTCATGGGGCCTGACCACTCGTTCTATTGGTGTCATGATCCTAACCCACGGAGACAACCGGGGCTTAGTGATTCCGCCTAGGGTGGCTGAAATCCAGGTTGTCTTGATCCCCGTTGGAGTTACAGCGAAGTTTGTTCATCTTTCTTCTAAATACAACAGCGCTGATTTCGTGACAGGATGTCTGCAGAGGCCAAGGAAGACCTCTACAACAAGGTCAAGAAGATCGCAGATGACTTGCTTGAGGTGGGCGTTCGTGTTGAGACCGACTACCGCGAGGGCTACTCTCCCGGCTGGAAGTTCAACGACTGGGAGCTCAAGGGTATCCCTCTCCGAATCGAGTTTGGACCCAAGGATGCCGAGAAGGGTGTCGTTACGACATCTCGCCGAGACATTGACGACAAGGACGCCGCACGTGGCACGACCAACGTCGATGATGTCAAGACAGAGATCCCCAAGCTACTCGAAAAGATCCAGTCAGACATGTTCAACCGCGCAGATAAGGAGTACCGCGAGCACCGCGTGCAACTCACCAACTGGGACGACTTCGTCCCCACTCTCAACGGCAAGAACGTTGTCCTGGTTCCCCATTGCGAAGGCGACAAGTGCGAAGATGAGGTCAAGGCCAAGAGCGCAAGGACGGCACTCGGTGACGGCGTTGCAGAGGACAAGCAAGCTCCTGCTATGGGTGCAAAGAGTTTGTGCATTCCTTTCGAGCAGCCCGAGGGTATCGAGCCTGGCAAGACCAAGTGCATCAACCCCGACTGCACCACTCCTGCCAAGCAGTGGATTCTTTTCGGAAGGAGTTACTAAAAGGCTGGTGTAGTTGGACGCGTAATTTTTAACTGTCAGCATTTGGCGGCTAGGAGTTTGAGGGGAGCTTTTGCGCGACATGGAGAAGCGCTGCTGTCTGGTCAAGTCTGATTTCGCAATGTTCGATATAAGCTCAAGAACAAAACTCAAGTTCTAGACACTAAACGACGGACTGTTTTTTTTTTTTTGCCATACTGATGACCACGCAGGGAACGCTGAGTGTGAAGGCAAACGAGAAATCTCCAGTACCAAGCAAACCACGTCATTGAAGTGATACGTGAAGGACAGATGCCCCCACACATGCTCGTTTTCACAAGAAACTTCGCTGTTTTCCCTTCACTTACACTTGGCCACCCTGAATCCTCCGACTTCATATAACTTCGACACCCACAAACTAGCACGAACAAAATACCAAGCTCATCAACTACTATAATAGCAATTTGACACCCATCAAAGTAATTCTACGCTCCTGACTAGTCTTCGTCAAGATGTGCTACAAACTCCTCCAACTCTACGCCTGCGGTCACTCCAAGACCATCTGCACAACACCCTGCCCACACGCCATCGACACCGCCCGCCAGGCCACTCACCTCAACGGCGAACAGGATACCGCTGATCTGTCGCGTTCAAGCTCCGTTGTCTCCTCGATCGCGCCGTCAGTGAAGCGCAGTGATCTCCATGGCCTGCCCTCACAGCGAGGCTCACAAGCTCTGCATTCACCGGGTCAACCGTCGCCACTCCACATGTGTCTTCCGACCCAGCCAGCTTTCCGCTTCGTACCGCCAAGCGAGCATCCTCTGCAATGGCCACTGCCGGAATACCCCCAGCGTAGCCCAGCGTCGCCTACTACCCGCTCGCCCCCGTTGACCTTTCCTAAAGACTCTAGTGTCTCCAGTCATCTTCCTGGGGATGAAGAACAAGCCGTAGAGCCGAATTACTGTCCCTATCACTTTCCCCGCTATCTGGTCCCGTCCCGTAGGCCGTGTTTGGAGTGCTACGTGCGTCCAGAAAGGGGAGAGCTGCCCAAGGCTTGGAAGAAGAAGTATAAGGAAACTCATCCGTATGCTAAGGAGGAGGATGTAGAGCGTCTGACTGGGATTGCGGAGCTTAGGGAGAGGATGGGTTTGGGTCAGTAAGTGGGAGGGTGGAGCATGGAGATTGAGCGAGGAAGACGAGACTTGAATGAGAGCTTGGAAAGGTTTAGGGCATGGAAAGCGAGACAATGGTGACAATGACTGGCGGGCGTGATTAGATGACGGCTTACAAAATGACAGCTTCGTCTGCCCGCCGGGGAATAACAGGACCATGATCATCAATGAGCGTAATGATAGCAAAATCTGCATCCAGCCGTCAACCATGCATCTGCTTTGTGTGATCCTTTTCGTATGTATGCACAAATCATGTGCTGGACATGCAAGTCGTATATCAAAGCAGGATCTATCATCTCCTACACTCCCTGATCCATAATTCAGTTCCCGTTCAGTTCGTATCCATCTCGTCCTCCACATCTTCATCATCCTCATTCTCGACCGTCTTCTTCACTCCCTCCAAAAACGCCTTGACCGCCTCTCCGCCTCCCAACGGCATCGCACCGCCCCTCATAAAACCCCCATGCTCAACATCAATTTTCAGCGCTTGGCTGACAGTCGGCAATGCACCAGTTCGTAGCGCTTCCGTCAAACTGCCCAGCGCTGCCCTAAGTTGCGGCGCCCTCAGAATGCGCTTCAAGACATCGATTTTCTGCTCCTGGTCGAGCGTTTGGATGGCCATCTGTGCAGTCTCGGAGTTGGGGTCGATTTGATCGACATCCTCGACATCGGCTTCAAGGAGGAATGGAGTAGTGGGTAGTTGTGCGCATAGGGCGTCAATGAGAGTCTCGGATCCCTTCTCGACAGTTGGGATGGTATGCGAGGGCCAGAGGAGATCGAGGAGAGTTGTGAAGGAGTCTGATGACTTTTGTGGTTCTGATCCGCTGCTGAGGTCGCCGCCTCTGAGGGAGTTTACAAAGTCCGCGACAATAGACGAGACATCGTTGCCGGATGCAGCCCTGTGAGTAGTTAGTCAAAGTGTCCGATAAAGGTAAAAGCAAGAAATGTAGGAACGAGCGCCGTGGCGAGCTGAAGACGTGATATGATACATATTGTTTTTAATGGTACAAAGTGCCGCGCTGTCAGTGTGACATGCCGTGCTCCTAAACGCCTCGCCGTGATAGCAATTGCTTTGAGGCCTCTATGGCATCATCGTCAACATCTTCAACAGTAGCTCGAACATTTCCGGTAATGTTGACAGCGCCACGACGCCGTATGCGATACAAATGGACAGGACCTACGCTCGACCACCATCAGCACCGCCTTCTCGAGACTCTTCGCCTTCTTCTCTGATGTCGCCTCCTGTAGCACCAGCTCCCGCACCGCCTGTACTGCCATGTCGGTCGCGGCTGGCGGAGTGGTTTGCGCCTTCCACATCCTCCATCGTCTCGTCTTCGTCTTCGCCCGCGGATGGATTCTGCACACGAGCGAGCTCGTCCTGTAGGTCAATATCTTCTCCGTTCAGTAGTAGGTCGACAATCTGTCCGATCTTGAGATCGCGCTGGCTGAACCAGCTTGCGTCGCCCCGCGAGTGCTGCGACTTCGATTGTAACCAGAACAGGTAGCGTTGTGAACTTGAGTTGAACTTTAGGACGAAGATGCGGCCGTCAGTAGGTGACTTGACGTTCTCAGAGTCTTCGACCGAGTCTTTGCCAGTGTAGGGGAGGAAAGAGCCATCGCCGGGAATCATAATGAGGTCGAGCTCAGATTCATCAAGGGTCTTGTTGCGGGGTCGCCAGCAAAAATGCACGAATTCTACACAGTATGAGTATACATAAGGCCAAGGAAACGGTAGACGGACCATCTTCGCCTTGGTACAGGTAGACATAGCCAGGCGTCTGGACTGGTTTGACAGTCTGTTGTGTACCATCTCCACGCTATATATGTCAGATGTGGCCAGTTATATTGAGGATGAGAACGCATACGGTGAGCTCGCACTGGCCCGCCTTGAACGTGATCAGCGGCTGGACTGACATGTTTGCGGAGTGTAATGTTGGGGCAAAAGACGCTTGTCGTTGTGAGCTGCCTGTTGCTAGTGGAGCTGCGGCGATGCTGCGGGATCACGTAAGGCATCGGGGCCGGAAGAAGGTCGGCCCGTGGCACCGCGCCAGTCCCAAGACGTCCCATAGTGCGCCTTGGCAGCGAGCACGTCCCAGCGCGCCACCTTCTCTCAACTGGGGCTGGCGCTTCGCTTATGCCCGGCGTCTTGCGCACTCCATATTCGCATCTTTGAACCTCAACTCCCAGGGCAACTGACGACAACAGCGAATCGAAATGGCGGCCACTAAAGACGACAGCAAGCCCACTACCCAGAAGTTCTCCAAGGGGGAGAGGTCGATACCGCACCACTCGCAGAAGGCCAGCAAGTACTACCCTGCTGTGGACGTTGCCGTCCCCAAGAAGGTACGTTGAGTCTGGCAAGAACACCACTGAAATACGAAAGAGGAGGATTGGGGTCCTGCGGACAGACGCTCGCTCTTGCGACTCTACGCAGCGACCGTGAATTGCAATGTGCATGTCCAAAATCAATTGGAACTTCGCTGACTGCGATTCAAGGTCCGCAAGACGCAACACCCAGCGAAGCCCCGCCCGTCTCTCCAGCCCGGTACCGTCGTCATCCTCCTTGCTGGCCGCTTCCGCGGCAAGCGCGTTGTCGTCCTTAAGCACCTTCCCCAGGGTGTCCTCCTCGTCACCGGTCCCTTCAAAGTTAACGGTGTTCCCCTGCGAAGGGTCAATGCCCGTTATGTCATCGCTACCTCCACCAAGGTCGATCTGAAGGGTGTAGACGAGAAGGTTTTGGAGAAGGCCAGCGAGGATGGCTACTTCACCAAGGATAAGGCCTCCCGCAAGCCGGGTGAGGATTCGTTCTTCAAGCAGGGCGAGAAGCCTGAGGTGCGTCCCAACAGCAGCATTCTTTCAGAACGGAAATATACTAACAAATGCGATAGAAGAAGGAGACCTCCAAGGACCGTGTCGCTGACCAGAAGGCTGTCGACAAGGCCCTTCTGGCCACCATTAAGAAGGAAGCCCACCTGATCGACTACCTCGGCGCCAGCTTCAGCCTTCGCAGCTCAGACAGGCCTCACCAGATGGTCTTCTAGATGTGGGGTTACGACGGTTATTCGGCGTTTAGAGCATGGGATGAACGATGACTTTGGTATGCTGCAGCCGTATTAGCAGGGAACTACAACCGCAGCGGCACGGCAGCCGAATTTTTCATGAAGGATACCGGCTTTGCATTTTCTATAAGACTTGTAACGAGCAAGCGAATTCGAAACGGTCCGAAAGTGAATTGCTGGCTCTTGCTTGTGTGATGTCACTTGTTGGGCGTTTAATGGAGCCATAGTGGATAACTACTGATTCACAAAATAAAATTACAGATTACATTATACCATCTCCTACCGAGCGTTGCGCCAACGAGTACGAGATTCGACCGACATGGTAACCACGATATCGCGAATGACAGCTAAATCAAGGGTATCGCAACCGACAGTTCAAGCGCACCAACACAACGCCAGTCTCACATGAGCGCATATCCAACCTGTCGACGGCGCGACTAGTCTTGCCGACGGGCCTATTTCTTTCCCCTTCCTTGCCTCATGCGCCCCTTGAGTTTCCCCGCCAGCCCATTCGCTGCATCCCCCGCCCCATCGATAGCCTTCCCTGCCTTCTCCTCAACATGGTGTTTGTCCATTTCCGCTTTCAAATCCTCTACCACGTCTTTCCCCAACGTCGTCCCATGACACCAGTCCAGCACACCCAGGCACCCAAAATTACCCTCACCTTGACTCATCATATGCGCGTCGCATCGTCGCGCCATGCCTCTCAACATGATGGTCGATGGCAGGACGTTGTAGCCAGAGTACACAAAGGTCTCTTCGAGGCTGAAGATTGCGACCAGGATTAGGTACGTGAGGATGTGCATTCGTAGTAAGATGGCGGGTAGGTAGAGTGGTAGGACGCGGTGGAGTAGGTGGGGAAGCGGGTGATCATAGTTTGCGGCGAAGGAGAAGGGAATGCGGATGCTGTGGTGCCATGATTGATGCAATTGGGCGAGACGGCCGCCGCTGGGGGAATGCAGCAGGTGCGTGTGTATGTAGTATTGGAGAATCTACATTTGTTAGCGACCACGATCTACGCATGTGAAAAGGATTGGACTCACGTTTCGTGATAGCAGCCCAATGATGGCATGCTTGAACATGGTCCACGGATTAGGGAGATGGTTGAGTCCCCATTTACTGCCTTTGATAAGAAGTAGACTCCTCATTCTAAACACATCCGTAACCAAGAACTCTATTCCGGCCTGAATCGCAACTGTGAACAGCACGTTCGCGCAGCTCCACAAGACCACTCTTCTGATCATCTTGCTCCCACCTCTTTGGTTGCTCGGGATTCCCAATTTGCCCTGAGCCTTGAATTCCATGGATAAGCTCGGCAGTCCGACATCGAACAAGAGGAACACGAGGGAGGGAATGATGTAGAGGGAGAGGCGCAGGACGAAGGGCGCAAACAACTCCAACTGAAGAGGAGAGTAGCTTGCTGCGATGGTTGTCCATGCCACGCTCAAGAAGACGAGGTTCAAGCTAGTACTCCAGGAACTCAACATGGGGATCGCAAGGAAGGACCCGAGGGGTAAGGCGATGGGTGCTAGTAGGGCGGAGAGAGACATGATGCGTGATAGTTCAAGTGACTTTGCGCAAGAAATTGACGTTTTTCACGATGAAAATAATTAGGTTGTAAGTACGCGCATTGTCATGTGAGGCGTAGAGCTTCTGCTGCGGTCGCCATAAGGCTTTTGAGGTTGTGGTCGCGAACGTATTAGCGATGACGTAGGCAGCAGCGCGAGCTTGGTTCCTGCTGCAAACATCGTTTTGGGGTCGTTAGCCGAGGCGTCTCATCCCCCTGCGACTACATGCCACATCGTTCACCATCAGGTGGGAACTGGGAATATGGCAATCAAGAGAGATTATGTGCTCCATTTGTTCTTCGTCCCAGTTGACTCGCTCAGGAGACGGTCTCTGTGAAAGGAGGACGGACCGGAAGTAGACGTACAAGATGTACAAGATATGCATGCGAGAGCTATGATATAGACAGAGTACAGCAAGGTCAAAGCTGATGTGAACTGACGACTGGGGAGGATGGACACGTATATTTGCTTGCGTGTTCTTCCTCGTTCGCTCCTGAGCCCAAGATAATCATCGTGAGGGGACTGTAAGTGACGTAAAGCAACTCTCGCATTCTTTCGTTTCTGTCGAGCTTACTGTCCGCTCTTGGAGTGATTTCCATTGTGCAGGTCCATAGTAGGCCACTGTAAGAGCAAGCATGCTCGTGACCGGGGGTGTGGCCCCCCTACACTGACGAGCAGGACCAGTAATGATCGGCTGCTCCCGGGTAACACAAGGTGTATAAAGGAATCGTCGGAGATTTCTTCATTCGACAGGGTCTGCAAGGTATGAATCGTGGTCGGAGCGTGTGCAGTCGGGCACAGAAGTTGAGCAGCGCAGCGTCTACAAGTCCAACGGCATTTGCGTGGAGATAAGAAGACGTGACGCGTCGCAGGTGGGCAACCCTAGGTTAGGAAACGAGGCATGTGATTCGAGCAGCATGTCCTTGGTGGGTGTCGAAAAAGTTGATGAGATACGAAGGGGGGTATATGGTAGCCCTGGAGGCGATCACGAAACGCGTCCCAACTAGGCTAGCCCATGAGCTTCGGCCATTGAGACTCTCGGCTTCATCCCTGAGGCCGCTGGGCGGGTGCAATTCGCCGTTGGATGGGGCATCGCTCATTTAACGATCGTAGACCCCTTGGCTCTTCACTCGACGTCTTTTGCTCCTGTTGCTGCCCGTTTCTCTATTGTTTCCGCTCCTCGTCGCTGCGGATTGCGCTGGGAACCCGCATCCTCGCGTACCGCGTACCACCCTCGCATGCCAATCATGCACTGAGCTGCCCAGCTGATGCATCAAGTCGCGCTCGACACCGGCGCCCGCCCACCTGCAGGCCTGCAAGAGTGACAGAGTCACATACTAGATTGGCTACTTTGTACAGCACAGGTACAGCCAGCCTCGAGCTGCACGACCGGCAGAAATGGACTTCACGGTCCAGACACAGCAACAACCGCCGGCACGCCCTATCCCCGCCGACGCGGCCAGCTCCTCGGCGAACCCACTGAAGGCGCGACGCCGTACCTCTCTACCATCGTCGGTCCAGACGACTGATAGCCGTCCCAAGAAGCGCACCCCTAATTACATTCGCACCCAGGCCGCGTCGCCCCAGGTCATTTCCTCGCTGATTGACCAGCTGTCCGCCATATCCATCCCGGCGCATAACCACTTCGAGAACCTCCTCGTGGGCTACGACAGCGGCCTATCCGCCCCTACGAGCCCGAGCATACACACGCAGTCTGGACGCAACTCGCTAGCCGGCCAAGATGCAGCTTCTGTAGACCAAACCGCCTATTACAATTCGATCAGGGGCCAGAACGACTTGTATCCCGACGACGCATGCGAACCACCCGTTATTCGAACCTCAAAGCCGCCATCGGGCTTGTCACCCCTTACCGCGCCCAAGAAGCGAGACAAGCCGCATTCGCTGAGCAGCTACATCGGGCGCAGCGCAGGCAGCTCGGCATCCATACACTCTGCACACTCGAATCGATCAGCGAGCAGCTTTGGCAACATCAGCATCGAAGCTGCGCCACCGAAAAAATTGTCAATTGACAGCACCAGATCGTCAGTGGAGAGCAAGAGGAGTGCAAAAGGTCACAGGAGTTTGATGTACATGAGCTCGCGCGAGCGACTCAAGCAGAAGGAGACGGAACGGAAGCGCGCAACCATCCACACCTTGGAAGATATCACATCGCCGGATTCACCCAGAAAGTCTGCGTCCCAACTATTCCCCTATGAGGATACCATCAAGGAAGAGCCCTTCGTAAAGGAGGAGGAACAAGAGCCTGCAACGGAATCGTCCAGGTTCGCGCAGCGGTATCCCAGTCGAAATACTAGTCCACGCCGAATACGTCTCAACTTAGTCGACGGTCCCAACGGAGAGAGCCCCTCGGACAAAGGCTTGATCCCCGAACGAGGTTCATCGCTGAAGCACACGGGGAGTCCGACGCGCAAGAGTAAAAAGGGTCACGCCGACGAGAAGAGTCGCCAAAAGTCTCGTAAAACCAACATGGTCCCAGAAGAAGACAAGAAGTTGGTTCAAGAGTCGGCAATGAAGCAGAAGATTCTAAAGGAACTAGAACACGAGGAAAGTGAAGTTGCGCAAAGGATTCGAGAATTAAAGGAGCAGAAGATGCGGAGGGACAAATTAGCCGGAAAGATGCCCGTGGACGACGTTGATGCAGGGGCAACACCACCCAGTGTGCCTCGCGTTTCATCCCTCCCGAACCCTGACCCTTCCCCCGCCTCATCTGTGTCAAGCGCGTCGGAAATCCGCGTGCAGGACTTGACCAAAGCCCACAAGGTACTTGGAATCTCCGTGCAGCCAGCATCATCGGAGAAACGGACGGAGAAGTTACCAGAGAAATATGAAGATCGCGAATCCGAACACACCGCAACACCTCAAACACGGAGTATGCGCCATTCGAGGCACAGGAGTCTGACGGTGAACGACGGTGAAGATTTTGCCCCGCTCCCTATCAACTACGCTCTCGCGCTTCAAAGCCTCGAGGAATCGGCGCCATTATCACCCCTAGAACCACCCGGAGCGAAGAATCTCTTATCGTCAAGCGTTAGTATCGCATCTACGGTGGGAACAAAATCTAGTAGCGACACAGCGGCACCCAGGCGCGCAAGTTCGTTCGTTGTCGGTGGAAGGTCCGCGGTCGGGCGTAGAGCAGCACCTAGTTCGGCAACCATGAGCAACACTGGCAATGCCACGGGACACAAGCACTCTTCGAGTGTAACAGATAGTGCCATCAGCAGGATGTCACCGACATCCCGTTCGGCCAGTGAAGAGGTTGCACTGCGACACCAATCGCTGCAAGTACCATCTCCATCAGCATCTAACAGCCTGCAGCTCCAGCGTCGGCGCACGCTTACCAAGAAACGGTGGTCTCATCCAGATCTACCAGCAAAGGCGGAGAAAGAGCACAATATCAAGATGGAGAAGTCAGAAGCAAAGATGGCAGCCGCGGCGGTTCAAAGTCTCCCATATCCAGTAATCGAGGAGCGACCGGTGAGCTTGGACTCGATCGATATCGACGTGCAGAGCTACCTCAACTCCCCGCGTCTGTCGCAGAAGATTCGACATCCGCAGACTGGGAGGATTATCTCCTTCTCAGAAGTCGGTGATCCCGACGGCTATGCTGTCTTCGTTTGTGTCGGTATGGGTCTGACAAGATATGTCATGGCCTTTTATGACCAGCTAGCTGCGACATTGAAGTTGCGATTGATCACACCAGACCGTCCTGGCATCGGAGAGAGCCAAGTTGATCCGAACGGCACTCCTCTTAGCTGGCCTGGTAAGCGAATACGCTCTTATAAGATGAATTTCCTGGCTAACCTACAACAGATGATGTACTCGTCATATGCCAGGCTCTGAAGATCAGCAAGTTCTCTTTGTTGGCGCATTCGGCAGGCGCAGTGTATGCTCTCGCAACATCATTACGGATGCCACAGCATATTCGCGGCCGGGTGCATCTGCTCGCACCCTGGATACCTCCGTCTCAAATGGCACCCATTGGCATCAGCCAAGACTCACCTCCCACACAGCAACTACCTAGATCTCAACGCTTTCTTCGCGCTCTACCTCCCTCCCTGCTCAAAGTCGCCAACTCGACGTTCCTAAGCGCGACCAGCGCAAGCCTGCAGCGCACAGGACCGAAAAGCTCTCCAAAGACAAGGCGGAAAAGCATGGCCCCGCAAACAGTACCTTCACCACAGTCACGTCCCCCACTCAAAGACTCCCGTCCAGACTCTATGCTGCTAATGGACCAAGTCCTTCCTAACGCGAGCTCGTTGACCCTGACGAGTCCCGCCGACCCCAACTACGAGCAAACAAAGCGTATGCAGGAAGCCCTCTCTCTTGCCGAACGTGAACGCCAACACGCATTCGACGAGCGCCTCACATTCGCCATCTGGGACCGTGCGACGACAAACGCGAATCCCGCGACTGATCTCATCGTCTGTCTGGAAACTAAACAAAGCATCGGCTTCCGCTACGAGGACATCAATCGCCCAGTTGTCATTCACCACGGAAGCAAAGACTCACGTGTGCCGGCTGATAACGTGCGATGGCTCGGTCGCCTTATGCGCAAGTGCGAAGTCCGTATCTTGGAAGGCGAGCACCATGGTCTCATGGCCAGCGCACAGGTCATGGGAAATGTGCTCACCGAGATGGCCAGTGATTGGGAAGAGTGGACGAGCATGACATCTCAAAAACCTCCGACTGCAGACCAACGGACGGTTTCGCGACGAAGGACGACCGAGAAGCTGAGAAGCCAGTTGAGTTTCTCTGCTTAAACTTGACCTCCCGATGGATAGTTCACTGGACGATTTCGACTTTTGTAAGAACGACGCATTTCAGAGCGAGCGAGCATACACATCCTGGCTCTTTTCAATCAACGAACGTACGAACACGCTCTATCTCCACATCTTTACTTCAACCCTATCTTGTTTAATTCCCTTGCGTTTTCTACTTTTGTTTTCTTTGACCTACTATACCCCAGTTGGAACACAGATGGTGTTTTGCTTGATCTTTGGAGGACGGCTGCGGATGTTGGAGTAAAGGCATTGGCCTAGCTTTGAATGAGGAGAATAGAAAGTGGAAGGAGAGAGAGGAAGTTGGCCGCCGGGAGATGGAGAGATATATGCGCTGGCATGTCACTTCCGCCTTGGCCCGCCGTGGCGTCGAGGCGGATGTCTCGTAATATATTCTGCCTTTTAGCCGTGCTGGCTGTAGTGGTTGGAGAGCAGTCAGGCTATAATGTCACTTGTAGTGTTGGACAGGTAGACTTGAATGAACAATAATAATGAGTTACTCGTGCTACAATCTATACCATCTTAGTGACACCGTCCCAACGCCTGACCTGTACCAAATCTACCAGTGTGAGTCTTCAGAGTGTATACGCCGCTGCACCCGGTCCGAAGAGCAAATGTGGCTTCCGTTGTGCCAGATCCAGAATCGTCTGTGCGAACACGGAGTTTGCCCAAGCAAACCAGCTTCCTATTCACCTGTCAGCAACGTTCCCAATCATTTCTAAGTAATACTAGTACTCACGAGAATATGTCTTCGTAAACTCCACGTTGACACTCTCATGTATCAAACCATTTTGACTAACGTTCTTCACCGACCCCAAACACCGCATAATCTCCTCATCGCTATCACTAGTCATAGCCTGTACTAGCACACTCATGGGCCACGCACTCTGCAGCCCAACATGTGGGCCACCGATACCGCTAAAGTCCTCGCCGGTCAGGTAATATGGGTTTCCATTCTTCTCCAGAATCATCTTGCGGGTGTTTTTGTAAACCTCGTTGTTCGCGTCTGTGAAGCCCAAGAGCGGAAGAGCGAGCAGGGAAGGCAAATTGGCATCGTCCATGAGAATATGGGAGCCGTAGCCGTCGACTTCGAAAGCAAAGACTTGGCCGTACTTCTTGTGCGTGACGACGCCGTGCTCCCAGACGCCTTGGCCGATGGTCTCCCCCCATTTCAGGACTTGTTGTGCAATGTTCTTTTTACCTGCGGCCATGAGGATGGCTGCTGTGCGTTTGAGCTCCACGCTCATCATGGCATTGGCTGGAATGAAAAAGCCTAGAATCGTCGCGTCGTCGCTGGGGCGGAAAGCACTGCGGACAAGGCCGGTTCCGCTGTTCAAGGGATTGCCAACGCCGCTCAGACCCAGTGTCTCGGTGCCGATGTTCGTCTGTCGTTGGAAAGTATACTCGTTTCCCTGGTAGACGCCAGTCTTCGCGTTGAAGGTAGGCTTGGACTGCTCGGAGAGAACGGAAAGTAGCGTGTCCAGAGCGACATGCCATCGAGCGTTCAGGAATTCGGAAGAGCCAGTGTGATTGTAGAACTGGTTCGAAAGCGAGAGGAAATGAGCAAGTGAATCCAGCTCGTACTTGCATTCGAATACGAATGACTGCTCGTATATTGGGTGCACGGTATCACCATCTCCCTGGAAGGTCGGACTCAACCCGCTCGGTGGAGGAGGCTGAAAGGCGTTGCAATATGGAGATCCAATCACGTATTCGGCTTGGGTATTGATAGCACCCAGGATGAGCTGGTAGAGTTCCTTGTCCTTTTTCGCCAGCAGTTGATACTGCTGGAGCTGGTTGGTGGAGTCGCGTAGCCATTCTGCGTTAATGTCGCCGGTAACAATGAAGCTCTGCGCTCCCTTCCAAGCAGCAGAGTCCCAAGACTTCTTCGACATCTTATGCTTTGCTGTGCCATCGACGTGCCATCGTACGGTCGTATCCAAGGTATTGGGGAATGCGTTCTCAAACAAGCGGGCGAGATCCTTGTCGACTATCTTCTCGTTCATGTCTTGGATAACCTTTTCGACAAGAGGCGACTCAAATGTTCGGCAGTACTTTGCCGGTCTTTGGAACGGGAGCTCCATTGGGCCTTTGCTGTATGGTGGGCTGAGAGTAGCCATTAGCAAGTAAAACGACCATATCTTGGAAAGCATACATACTGCTTTCGCATGGCATAGTTCTTGTAGTCTGGACATGCTGCTCGGTACTTGGTCGGGTCAATTGGTTGTCTCAGAGGTTCTTGCTCCTCAGCAGCGTTGTGCAAGCCAGCAGAAACGGATGCTAAAGAGAGAAGAGCCCCGAAGGAGACAGATGCTAACGATGACTTCATACTGGACTGATGTGGGTTCTGTTGGCACTTGGAAGGCCAGCTTCTCAGGAACGGTGAAGAATCGGCTGTTAGGTGCTGACAATCGCGAGTAATGAGGAACGGCGCGGCATGAACAAATGCTCAGCGAGGGAGAACTCTCATGACTTGGCAGACAAAACGCTCGGAATGTATAACATGGACAGTATGCGGAGCGACGGAGACGCTCAATCAATATCTCCGAGGTCCTGCGGTTGACAAGGTGGCTTTCAGCGAGGGAAGGAAACCTCCCATCTCCCACCAATAGGCGTGCGTTGAGGCCGCATAGCCTGTGCTGAAGCTGTCCACCGCCCCGCCCTTCAATCAACCGGCAGTAATTAATCTTCATTCTTTCTCTCACCAATCTTGCATGCCCAAACGATAAACCATACCCGACTTCCACCAATATTGCGCCGGTCGCAACGGGGCCTTCATTTCCTCTGGTAGCGCCATCACCCACAATACCAGATCACCATGATATCCCTACCAGGCCTCAACCTGGCCTCGCAGCCCATCGAACCTCTCAACGTCCCTACATCGACCGCTACACGAACTCAAGATCTCTCCGCCAATACCGAATACCGCTTCGAAGTCAGCTTCTCTCGCACTCTCACAGTCAAGCTTCAGTCGGGAACCGCAGAGTTCTTTGGCACAGAGCTCGCACCTGCCACCACATACACATTCCAAGGCACAAAAGGCGCTATATTCACATGGCATGGCTGCAAACTTGAGATTGGTGGTGAGGTTGAGTCAGACTATGTCGCGGAAGAGACGCCTATGATGAGCTGTGCGAACCTGCATTTCGCGCTGGAGAACCTCAGGGACAAGAGCGTGAGCAGTGGAAGCGTCGAGATGGGCCCGAGAGTGCTCGTTGTGGGGCCCGAAAACTCGGGCAAGACCTCACTTATCAAGACAATGACGTCTTACGCGGTGAAAAGCGGGAGGCAACCAATGGTAGTGAACTTGGATCCGCGACAGGGCATGCTCAGCGTGCCGGGCTCCTTTTCAGCAGCAGCATACTCATCCATCGTTGACATCGAGGAAGGGTGGGGGAGCAGCCCAATTTCAGGGCCGAGTCCCATTCCTGTGAAGATGCCACTAGTATATCACTACGGGCTCAAAGACCCAGAGGAGGGCAAAGCGTTCAAGCCTCTGGTAACACGCATGGCATTGGCTGTCACAAGTAGACTGGAGGAAGATAATGCGAGCAAACAGGCTGGCTTCATCATCGATAGCTCGGGCGCCATTAGCCAAGGGAAGAATGGCGTCTACGAGAACATAGAACACATTGTTTCTGAGTTTTCTGGTGCGTGTGATGACCTGACTTATACGTTTCTGTTGAATCGTCTATCGCTCTCTCTAACTCTCATTTCTTCCTTCTTGCTTTTTGGACCCTCCGTACGCGCATTTGACGGTAAGTAACCATGCTAACATCTCCCGCCAGTGAACGTCCTAATAACCCTTGGCTCCGAACGATTATACTCGGACCTCGCGCGCAAGTTCTCCAACCAAGTCCGCGACCCCTCCGAATCCGTCTCGGTCATTCGTCTCGAGAAATCCGGCGGCTGCGTCGACCGCAGCGAAGAATACATGAAGGCCCTCCGGCACGCACAAATCCGAGAGTACTTCTTCGGCAAGGGCGACGAGACGCTCGCGCCGAGTAGTCAGATGGCCGATTTCGGGGACCTGAATCTATTCAAGCTGGTCCAAGAAAGCGACAATGCGGAGTACAGACCGGGAGACTACGACGCGTCGTCAAGTCCGATATACGAGAAGATTACGCCGTCGGCAGCGTTGCAGAATAAATTGCTTGCTATTACGACGGCGAGCCCGAATGAGAGGCAAGAAGTTATCCGCGATTCTAGTATCAGGGGGTACATCTATGTGGCGGATGTGGATGAGGCCAAGAAGAAGGTGAAGCTGTTGAGTCCGCAGCCGGGACAGACACCGGGGAATGCTATGGTACTGGGGAGCTGGCCAGAGGATATCCCAGGGTTGGTCAGTTAAGTGCTGAATGTGGAACTCGAATGTACTTATTGAAGAGGACAAATGGTAGAAAGAAGGTGGCGAGTGTTTCTCACGTGGTAGGGGGATTGGTGTACAGAATTCAGGTTTGCTATGAGTGCTCAATGGGTATATAGCGTCTACTGTCTATCTGCTATCGCTATCCTGAATCAAACTTAAACTTATTAATCCTGTGCCTTATCCAGAAGCTCCTTCAGTATCTTTGCCGTACTCCTAATCCCCTTCAGAGCATTCTCATCCGGCCCCTGACCCGGTGTCCAGGTAGCGTGCGCAAAGTCAATCATCTTGACAGCCGCCAACTGTGGTAGATTGTCGTCGTCATCATCTTCCTCTGGTTGTGCGGATCTCAGCGTCTGCTTCGTCTTTGCGTACTCTTCCACATCACCCTCATAGACTAGAAGTATGCTAGCACTGTACATCCTACTCTCCTTGCCCTCGAAAACTTCTAGGATGTCCTTTACTTCACCTAGAAAGTAGGCAAGCACTTCCCGGGCTCTGTCATGTTCGGCTTCTGTCTTTGACCCTGGGAAGACGTACGTGTCGAAGCCCTCGGTAACGTCGGTGGCACTGAACTTGCGGCCATACATCTTGTTATACACCCAGTACCCACCTTCCTTGTCCACTTCAACAAACTCTTTCAGCTCCTCCGGGATGTCCGGGACAGGTGTGCCCTTGTATGTCCGCATACCTGCGATCCGGAAACCAAGACTTCCACTTGTTGTCACGTTGCTTACAGCGTCGAGTCTAGCTCTCTTCTCGGGCTTTGCCGCGTCATCCCATAGCTGTGCGCCTAGCTTCAAGTCCAGGACGTTTGGCTTCTTGAAGCCATGTGTAATGTTCTCCAGCACAATGTGTAATTCCGTAGCCAACTTCTTGCCATGTAGACGCTCGACAGTACCATCGGCCGTCTGTATAGTTCCACTCTCAACAGCTGGAACTGCGCTCTCGTTGGCGGACAGAGATAGCTGGCCCATGTAGGTAGGTAGATAGGGAACAAGGTCTGGATGCGACACGGTCACGGATTCGTAGAAGGTGATCTCTGCTTCTGTGCATGGTTTTACGACTACCGCGCCAGTCTCGTCGCTGAGAACGCCATCACTATGACACCATGTCAGTATAGATTACACTCGTGAACCTGTGAGGTGGAGTGGGGTACCTACTGTCCGGCGGCAGCGTTGCCGAAAGCTTGAAGTTTGGACGCGTCGAAGGTCTTGGTTGCCATGATGCATGCAAGTTTGAGTCGGGGGTTTATTCTGTAGATCTCTGGCTGTGTAACTGTGGCTGGAGTTAGAGGAGAAAGGTGGTGAGCTGGTGGGGAGAGGCTGATCCCCGCTGTGCTGTGTTTACAGGGTTCAAGTCGAGTCATTCGTTCGTTTTGTACGGGATGCGCTGATTCGGACTCATGCATGTATATCCATCTCCTGCTCCACTGTCGCCATCAAGATTCGTCCATTTTGCATTCTTTGTTAGCTTTCGTCCTCGGAATATACTGATAAATGTGCATACATGGATACATGTACTATGTCACCCACACGACTGATCGATCCGCCAGCAATTCGTGGTAATCGACTAGGGACAAACGGAGGACAGACTATGCTCTCTATGTTCTGTTGGGTTCGAGCTACGAACGTAATATTGCTTCAATAACTCTCCACAGCTTCGCCCAGATAAATAGCGACCCCGTTCTTGCATTCGAGTGAGATGATGGGTTGCACCTTCCGCTCTCACGCCGATGTCGAGACTTTTCTCTCACCTAACAAACCAGCAGCCCGCCAAAGCCGTTTGCGCGTAGCCCATGAAGTCAAACTCACTTTTATTCTATTTACTCCGCATCTTCTGAACCAACTTTTTCCTTCAGTCCACTCTCGTCTTCCAGCGGCTCGCTCGTCCACAAGGATAAGCAGTAACAAGCAAACATGACAACCGCGAACACGGAGCGGCCAGAGGATGTACTGGCTCCAAATGGAGTCTCTAGCAGTACTGGGGTCACTCTTCCTGGCACCGGTGCAGATGAAGACCATCCCCAAGGTGCAGTTATCCGCCAACAGGTATGTGTTTCGCGCTTGCCAGGGGCCGTAACTGACAATATCAAGGTTGAGTATTACTTTTCCGACGAGAATCTTCCTACGGATCTCTACCTGTTGCAAAGTTGTGGCGGGCGCGAGAACCTCCCTGTCAAGATCAAAAGCATCTGCGGCTTCAAGAAGATGAGGAGCTACAAACCTCGGGGCCTCGTCGTTGCAGCTCTCCGCAAGAGCCCGTTCCTCGAAGTTTCCGCCGATGGTAAGACTATCAAGCGCAAGATACCTCTCCAAGGGAAGTGTGTCCTCGATCCAGACTTCCATGACGATGACGATATTGCCTACGACCCGCGTACGGCCAAGCCACCTGTGAACCCAGTTACAATGCTCCCACAGACGAAGGCAAAACTTCCACCAGGTATGAGCAAGAACATGTTGAAGCCCACCGGATTTGAGAAGGCGTATGTTGAGGCGCCCCAAACTCCCCAAGAAGCTGCCGAAGAGGAGGCCTTGTATGACCCGGACAAGCCCTTCCTCGAGCGCATCGAGATTGCGATCCAGCGCTTCAAGCAGAAGCGACGCATGCACGAGATGTATGCCCATGTCTTTGATAAGCTAATGCGTTTTGGAGGTGTCGAGTCCGGACCACGCATGTATCAGGGACTCTCTAAGCAGGAGATGGCTGACATGGATGCGGAGGAGCTTGTTAGGGCGCTCGCGACTCACAACGTACCTTGGGATCGTGCAGATGAGAAACAGTGGGTTGTCGACTTCGTCGGTGTTGCCAAAGCCTTCCTGTAAGTTCACCTCAATTCGGTTGGACACAATGAGGAACAAGACTGACAATGACAGCTCGTCGTGGTACCCTGCTCACTACGGTTACGCATCCAACGCGATCAAGAACGCTTGCCAAGTTCCCCGCTCTTTCTACAATTACCTGCTGTATCATAGCGTCTGCCCCGAGTACGCCGGTCAACTCGAAGTCGCTCGCAAATTCTGTGACACCGCTGAGCAAGAGTTACCTAAGGTCCACGCGGTCGGTCTCGTACTCCCCGGAGACTTCAACAAGTCTGCAAGCGCCATCTTCGGTGGTGCACAAGCTGGATTGTATACGGCCGACAAATCCTGGGCTGAGGAGTTAAAGAAAGAGGGCATTAACCTCGAGGAGATTGGCATCCGAGATGAAGAGGCGAAGATCAAGTTCACTACAGGAGTGGCCATCATGGGATCCGATGAGCAATATGAGATGGTAGAGAGCTTCAAGGTCCTCAAAACCGAATCCGTGGGTCTTGAGGTTATCGCCATCCACCCTCCTGATGATCTCACGAAGACATCCTACGCTCAGCTAGGCAAGGCTCTACAGCACAAACTCAAACGGCTCGAGCCACTCGGCAAACTCGTTTGCAAGGCCTGGTACGCCGAAGATTGTGACGAGTGGGATCTTCCCAGTGACAAGCTCAAGTACCCAGATGGCAAGCCGGGCAAAGCTGACGACGGTAGGGAATACTGTTTCTGGCTCGAGGGGAGCGTATTAGAAGTGTGCTTCGTAGGCATGAAGATGGATGCTAAGGTCCTCACGCTTGAAGGTGGCCTGACTATCCTCGACAACATTACAGAAGTGATGTGTAGCTTCTTCACGTGGACTGCTAATGAGCTCTGGATGGAGAGGAAGCCAAAGGAGGTGAGGTGGCTGAAGAAAGGTATGGGCACAGATGAGGAGGAAAAGGAAGAAGGCAAGATGGATGGGAAGAAGCAGGACACCACGGACAAAGGTGCTGCCTCTGATGACGAGTTTGACGACGAGTGAGAAGAGATGAGCCAAGAGTGAGCCAGCGCATCTGCGACTAAACGGCACTCAAAATACTGCTCTGTTCGGATCGGACGGCACCAGCATAGGCTAGGTTCTGACATGAATGCGATTTGTCCGATTTATTAGACTCTTGGGACACAAGTTCCGAGACAGGAGAATGATCATCGTAGTGGCACGCTGCAGTCTAGTTCCAAGAAGCGACCAGAAACAATCTACCCGTCTTCACCACTCGATGCCTCTGACAATCATGCATAAGAAGCAGATTAACATACACATACACAGAAAGCATGTCTGTTTCCGCTTGTGTCGCTCTGTGCGACGGCTTGAGAAACCATAGCTCGTCCTGCCAAGACAGTTGGCAATGATGCTCCGCAGCACGACAAGAGGACGAGAGTTTCACAAGGTCAACAAAACTTCCGCTCAGAGACATGCCACGTGCGGCTCAGCTATATCTCCAAGGGCATCAAGGTATCCCGTCGCGCTTGGCTAACAAAGATCCGCCGTGCTGATGACGTTGCTCCGCTCTATTGCCCGCCCCTGAAGCACCAACCGTCGGCGTCGCTGCGCGTTGTCGGGCGTTTGCCAACGCTCGGCGTTAGCAAAACAATCCGTCAATCGCACTCCTGTTGGTGCGCCAAGCTACGCCACGCACACGTGATACGGCAGCCCACATGTGTACGAAACAGAGAGGCTTGTGTTCGCATTGTCAATGTTCTTTGCACCCTTCAGGACTGCGCAGACGTAGGCCGTGGAATAGGTAGATGGATACAGTTGGATCCACGCGTACAACTGATGAAGGTAGTTACAAGCAGGAACCCGAATACCCGTTGAGCACTGATTGCTAGCGCATGGAACCACGGTAAGGATGATCCATATGAGCCCGCTCAGGTCCGCCAAGCGCTTGTATTTCTTAGCACTTTGTAGAACACGATGCCGCCGGGACCTTCGCTTTTTCTTGGGGTCGCCCTGCTTGTTTCCTTTCTCCGCTACCCGTACTTCAACCATGCTTTCCGCCCGCTGGACCTCCGTGGAGCTGTGCTGGCCATGACTGTTGAGCAAAGGTGGCGACGATAACAAGAAAGACTAGACGAAGTGCGAATCCGATCAACCTGCCAGTATGATTGGAGCGGCTCTAGTGGGGGCACGGTTTGTCGAATTACCTAAACGGGCAGCTGCTGGGTATAGTGAGTTCATCTCGTCCATCTACCGTCTACTATCTACACATGGTATGTTGCTCAATACATCGACACTAACTAGGACACAGCAAATAGTGTGCTCAACCCTTACATCTATGATCCCTCCGAGCACGCCGCCATTGTCGGCGCCATCATTGTCACGCTCATCTCCATCTTCTCCGTCTACCAGTACCTCCGCTACCGATCATGGTTCTTCTGGGCCGCCATCATTGCCATTTTCATGCTGACACTCGGATTCGTCTGCCGTCTTGTCTCTGCTTTCGATGAGCACAAAAACTCGCCCTTCATCGTCGCCTGGCTGTTGATCCTCCTGGCACCTTCCTTCCTGGCTGCTGCCTGCTACACAGCTTTCAGCCGCGTAGTATGGTTCTCTTGCCCGACATACGCCCTGAATTTCAAGACACTGTGGTGCTTTCCAAGATGGATCACCCTTACATTCGTCAGCTTCGACCTCTTCTCCTGCCTCATCCAACTCGTCGGCGCCTCCCAAATCAGCCGGGAATACGACCGCGATTCCGACCCCTCGCGCTCCATTGAATCTTCTGAACGCAAAGCACTACCAGGCCGGGTCATCCTTATCTTAGGACTCGTGTTGCAAATGATGTGTTTCATCTCCTTCTCCATCATCTCGATGCGCTACTTCTACATCTCTCGCCACTGGCGCGCCTTCGACCTGGGCGACATGAAGCTCTGGCGCAAACTCTCATATACTATCAACGTTTCCAGCATACTCATCGCCCTACGAGCCATCTATCGAACAATGGAGATCCCGCACGATCAGGACTACGGCCTCAAGTATCTGCAAAGTAACGAGTGGTGTTTCTGGACGTTCGATGCGGTTCCAATATTCGCCGTATTGGTTGTGTTTGCGGTGTGGCATCCTGGGCGCTATTTGCCGAGGAGCTACACGGGGCTCACCCTAGACAAGGGGAGGGCGATGAAAGAGAAAGACGAGATCACATCAATGCATACTGCTCGTCCTGGTGCGGAGCTTAAAGACTTCACGCCTGAGGACTTTCAGGGTGGCAGAGTCGCTACGAGTGTGTGAGGAGGACTGGAGACTGCATGGTTTGAGGCCATTGGATTGATTCGACACGACATCATGTGATACCATTGCATTTAGCGGGTTAGGCGTTTTGGGATTTCATCAAGATGATACCTTACTCAACGAGTAAACTATTGGCATAATCTACTTCGTACCATGTTTCCAATCGTGCCCTTACTAACCTCGAACGTGTTCCAGTGCGCTGGCCTACATCGTGACGCGGCTTTAGCATTCATGGGACGACTGCTTTCTCTGCGTGGACGGCATTCGCGCTGCACGTATACCACTGGCATCAGAGCACTCATTGAGACGACGTTGGCGCTATGCCTCACTTCTGACTTCAATAGGTTTTAGTAGATACCGTGGCCCCGCGGGATAGACATCGGGGAGGCGCAAGGCTGACGGGCGTATGCGGGTCGCCGTTGATGAGGCAGATTCGTGCTTTTAAAGAATATGTGCTGAGTGACGAGTACTCTCTGCTAACATGTGCATCATAGGTCCGGCTGATAATGGATCCTAAACTTCTTGTTCGCGCGATCAGCCGCTCGTGTCTGGAACTGCTCGCCAAATATCTCGAATACGAGTGGCTTTTTCACTTCCTCTCCTTCTTTAGCAGGTAGAGGGATTTCGAAGCGGAACACCGTGTGCTCCTTGGGTACCGCTACGTCTATTAGCACAGAACAGGACTTACCTCGAATTTCTACGAGACTTACCCTTGACTACATTTCGCCTGGTGATGATCTCAAACGTGAACCTGGTATCGCGGACGACGATGCCTTCCAAGCCAACGCGACTCACACACCGGCTCCTCACCACGCTGAGCAGCGCACCATGCATATCCGCACTAGCCAGCATCTGGCCACTCGCATTCGGTGTCACATGGACAGCCCGCTCAGCGTCGTTCAAGCCCAGAATTTCCCGCATGTACCCAACCCAGAGACTGTGCAAAGGCTCGTATATCGCATACTTCTGCTGCTCCTTGGGAATCTCATTCAGACATAGCTTCCTCTTCTGAGCAGCAGATAGCGGGCGGGGCTTGTTTTTACTGCGTTTTTGTTGCTCTTGTTTGCGCTCGTGGAGGGTTTGCCGACGGACTGCGCGTGCGGATGGTGTTGGGGAGGTTGCGCGGATGTTCAGCGGGCGCTTGATGACGCGCTCGGTGTAGTGTGTAGCTGCTGTATCGGGAGAAAAAGCACGCCCGAGGAGGGCTTGAGCGAATGGGGTGCCCTTTGAGTCGGTCATGGTGCGTTGAGAATCATGCAGATCACTGTTCGCAAGGCACTTCTCAGGCTGATTTCGAAAGTTTGCGATGCAGCTTGGAATTTGATGTGCGGCGGAAAGGCTGGTTGAATATGTTACGCGCGTCTTTACTCGTGGAGCGGGGGCTGGTACGGGATACGAGGGATTGTATTGCGAGATCGTTGTATAATGCGAGCCTAGAGAAGTCTAAAACTTGAGAGCTGTCTTACCGTACTAGCGCGCTATATTTGGTTAGCCAGCACCTGTTTGTGCGGGTCGCAACCTTGACTACCCCAAATTTCAGCAACGTCATATTGTATGCAACCAATTTGATGTCCATCCTCTACACTTTTGATTACTTGAAAAACGAGGATAGTAACGGATAGTGTATACAAGCCAATGACTGCCTCGCTAACTGTTGCTCTGGCTAACCTATAGGAGTCGCACAAGATACGAGGTGGCTGCTAGGCACCGACATCATTGCTTCCCGCTCGACAATGTGCATATTGCGCGCAGGTCGAAGCCTAGACTCCAATGGCCTTGACCCTTGACCCTCACAGCCTCAATGCCCGTTTCGTACTTCGCATTCTTCTTCTTATCAGCGCTTGCACTTGAACAACATGAGAACAAGATGAAGTCGGCATTTGCATGCTTTCCCTTTCAATCCAAACTCGTCCTTTGTTTCGATTGCGATGAATCTCTCTCTGCTCCTCCGCCAGATATGGACGCTGGCGTGGAAGGACCTCCTCCTTGTTTTGAACAGTAAACGAAGGATAACGACTATCATCCGCGCTTTTACGATCCCAACCATCTTCGTTGTGTATTTTGCCTTCATCATTCGGGTTTACTGGCCGAAGGAAACGTACGGTATTGGCAACCCGAGCACGATCAGATCCCTCACTGAAGCCATCCGTGATGCCCCTGGTGGTCGAAGAACACTCGCCTTGTGCAACTATGGACCCTCTGGCGGCGACATCGACAGAGTCATCAAACTAGTGTCTGAGAAAGCAAGGGGCAGTGACGGCCAAATTGTACGAGTGCTGCACAGCCCTGATGAACTGCTCACAGTGTGCAAAACATCACTCTCGGCAGTCTCCAAGTGTTACGCCGCGGCAGAGTTCCACTTGTCTCCCGAAAATGGTAGTATCTGGAACTATACCATCCGCGTCGATGGAGTGCACGGCTTCAAGATCAATGTAAAGAACAACAAGAATGACGCCGAGATCTTCCCCATCCCCCTGCAACATGCTATCGACTCAGTCATTGCGGAGGTCGGAGCAGAGAACGGGGCAAGACCATTACCTGACAACATCAAGGAGTTCCCATTCACGTCCGAGACACAAGATGAATGGGACGACAAGCTGGTTAGAGAGATTCAGAATGCGATCTGCAAGTATATTGCTGTCGTATGGTACATCGCCTTCATTGGTCTTTGCTACCAGCTTGTTGGCGTGATGACAAGAGAGCGAGAAATGGGTATGAGTGATCTACTGGAATCCATGATGCCCAATCTCAATAGATTTGAGCCGCAGGTCGCTCGGTTATTGGGTCATTGGGTGGCTTTCACAATTGTCAGTATTGATACTTCGAGCAATTTCGACATCGCTAATCGTCCATCTTAGGTATATTTTCCGTCATGGATCATGATTTCCGTCCTTGCCAGGATTGGCCTATTCCCGTCGACAAACCCAGCTATCCTGATCGTCTTCTGCATCTTGACAGGCTGCTCGCTCAACTCGTTCTCTATACTCGGCGCCTCGATCTTCCGACGAGCACAGCTCAGCGGGATCACAGTCGTAATCGTCGCGTTAGTGCTGGGAGTTGCGGCACAAATCTCTGCAAAGACGCTTTCAACTGCTACTGTCGTGTTCCTGAGTCTCCTCTTCACGCCAATGACGTTCGTCTTTCATATGATCTGGCTAGCACGCTTTGAGTATAGACAGATCTCTCCGAACCTTTTCGAAGCAGCACCTTGGGCAACATGGAGAGTTCCTGGAATTGTGTTTTGGATATTCATGTTGATTCAGACTCTCGTTTATCCTGTGCTTGCCGCCTGGGTAGAGCGCGCTCTTTATCATACCGATCAACATGGGAGGAAAACAGTATACGACAACAACTCGCAGCCTATCGTTCTGTCAAACTTCACGAAAAATTACCCGCCGAATTGGTGGTTTCGACTAGTTGCTCCTTGGTTTGGTATAAAGAAGCCTACAGTGAAGGCCGTTAACGATGTCTCATTGGCGCCGATGAGAGGACAAATCATGGTCCTTGTTGGAGCCAATGGATGTGGAAAATCCACGACTTTGGTGAGATAGCATGCATCTATGAAAATCTCAGCTTACCGTCTTCAGAACGCTATCGCAGGCCTTGGTGATGTCACAAGTGGTTCCATCACTGTCAACGGATCTGGTGGCATCGGCATATGTCCACAAAAGGCAAGCTCCACCATAAAATATTCGACAATAATAGTGCTGACTAGCCCTTTCAGAATGTACTTTGGGAGCATCTTACTGTCGCTCAACATGCCAGAATCTTCAACGTATCAAGTCGATAACGCTAAGCCTTACTACTGATGCTGAAAGCAGTCAGCTGATCTACGATTGCGGACTGACGCAAAAGATCCAGGCCATGTCTAACACGCTCTCTGGAGGCCAGAAACGCAAGCTTCAGCTAGTGATGATGCTAACCGGAGGGAGCCAAGTATGTTGTGTTGATGAGGTTTCAGGAGGCTTGGACCCGCTGTCACGCCGCAAGATCTGGGACATGATGCTAGCTGCTCGAGGAACCAGAACAATCGTCTTAACCACCCATTTCCTCGATGAAGCAGAGTTCCTTGCAGATCATATGGTCATTATGTCCAAGGGCTCTATGGTTGCTGAAGGTTCTGTTTCTGAGCTTAAGAGTAAGCTAGGCAATGGCTACCGATTTCGGTTCCTACATGGAGCGGGCTATGGAACGCTTCCCGATGTAGACGATCTGTTCTTTGGGGAACATAAAGACTGCCTGTTTGATCAGACTGTCTTCACGGTCAAGGATGACCGGCGTTCTGTGCAGATCATCAAAGAACTTGATAAGCGGCAGATCAAGGATTACCAAGTCACAGGTCCTACGGTGGAGGAAGTGTTTATGAAACTTGCTGAGGATCCTGAGCTTTCCTTCACCACGAATGAAGAGAAGTCAGACGTTCAGTGCGAAGTCAGTCCGATACCGTCACACATCAAGGAGAAGCAAGTCAAGATCTCCGCCAACGAAGCGGCCGATGCGCCTCTTATGACCGGCAAGCCCGTAAACTTCCTGCAACAAACTTTGATATTCTTCAAGAAGAGAATGACGGTGTTGAAGCGAAACTACCTACCTTATACGTTCGCTTTCATCATACCTGTCATCGCCACCGCCGGTATCTCAGTCCTCCTAAAAGGCAAGACATACGGAGGATGTTCACCACGACAACAAGTACAAGAAGCCGACCTGGAGGCCCTCAGTGACAAGCACGGCTACAAACCACTTCTCGTAATAGGACCGGCTAGCAGTTTGGCGAATGCCAACTTGACCGCCTTTCAAAGCATGCTTCCCGGCCAGTTTGGTAACGCTAGCTCCTCGTTAAGTGCGTTTAACGATTATGTTAGAGTCGTGGACACCATTGAAGAGTATCGTGCGTATATAAACGCAAATTTTAGCAAGATCACCCCGGGTGGCTTCTTCTTAGGCGACGAACCGGTGTTCAGCTTCTACTCCGACTTGGGCTTTCTTGGGTTGTACTCCGCTATTTTCATGCAGAATGCGGTCAACATGCTACTCAGTAACACTACGATTTCAACCAGCTTTAAGTAAGTAAGACGTTCGACTTTGTAGTTCACGGCCAACAATCCGCAGGTCTTTCAATGTCCCATGGCCCGAAAATGCTACGAATCAGATCCAGTTCATCTTCTACTTCGGCTTGATCATGAGTTGCTACCCTGCGTTTTTCGCGCTATATCCGACAAGGGAGCGGCTACTCAATATAAGAGCGCTTCAGTACAGTAACGGAGCGCGTCCACTCCCACTCTGGTACGTTGTTGCTAAAGACTGCTAATCAGATTCCGCTGATGGTACCGAAGGCTTGCCTATGTCTCATTCGACTGGCTGAATGTTCTTATGAATACTGTCATTATGATCATAATTCTCGCTGTATCTACGCCTGACAACTGGTGGAACGTTGGGTACCTTTTCGTGGTCTTGTTCCTATACGGCTTGGCGTCCCTTTTGTGGGCTTACATGGTTTCGCTGTTTGCAAAGTCACAGCTGGCTGCTTTTGCCATATCAGCAGGCTCTCAAGCGTATGTACTCACTTCGTTGAAGCTGATGCTCTGTTAATATATTATAGATTCCTACTGCTGATGTACTTCACGGGGATCTTGAATATGCAGTCAAATCTTCCAGCACATGAGGTGGATAAAGCGATCAAGATCTTCAACTTCACCTTCACGATGATCTCTCCTAGCGGCAATTTAGTGCGCGCACTCATTATTTCGATGAACTTGTTCTCAGCTCTTTGTCGTGGCAGTCCACCGGAGATGGTGACATATCCGGGAGACATCAGGCTCTACGGGCAACCCATTCTTTATCTAATCTGCCAGTCCCTCGTGTTATTTCTGATTCTAATGGCTGTTGATCACAAATGGGCGGCAAACTGGTTCAGAAAGCCTACATCAGCTAGGGACGCAGAAGACCAGAATACTCGCGAGAAGGAAGTCTCGGACGAGATCGAGCGTGTCGCAAGCGCGAACAGTGGACTACGTCTACAACACCTCACACGCACCTTCAAGCATCGTACCGGCGGCGTTATGACCGCAGTAGATGATCTGACGTTTGGAATCAAGCAGGGCGAAGTCTTCGCGGTCGTAGGCCCCAACGGTGCTGGCAAATCAACTACAATTAGCATGCTGCGCGGCGAAATTCAGCCTTCACAAAAAGGTGGCTCTATTCACCTCGGGAACATAGACGTCATGAAAGAACGCCGCACTGCGCGCGCCCGTCTCGGTGTATGTCCGCAATTTGACGCTGTAGATCAGATGACCGTCGTCGAACACCTCGAATTTTACGCCGGTATTCGCGGAGTTTCAGACCCGGAGCGCAATGCACGTCAGATCGTGCGCGCTGTTGGCTTGGACCATCTCGCCGGAAGTATGGCTTCGAAGCTTTCAGGTGGCAACAAGCGCAAACTTAGCCTGGGCATCGCACTTACTGGCAATCCTGAGCTGGTTCTTCTAGATGAACCGAGCAGCGGTATGGATCCGCTTGCTAAACGCACGATGTGGAAGACGCTCGCGGAATTTGCTCCAGGACGAAGCGTCTTATTGACTACACATAGCATGGAAGAAGCAGTCGGTAAGTTGTTCGTGCTGCTCGAGGAAAACAAAGAATCCTTGGGTTTAGAGTATTATTCTGTGAGTCCCTCGACATTTGATGAGGTCTTCTTGAGGGTCATGGAGAAGCATAACGTGGATGAGGAGAATGCCCCGATGATTAAGAAAGGCTGGAAGTACTATGGAAAGCTGATAGGAAAGTCGTTGGGATTATTTCTCTTCATTTAGACGACGGCGGTGGTTTCTGTTTACGCCGTAATGCTCGCTTTTAGTATGTGGTCCTCTCTCATCTCTTGTAACATTTCAGATACCCTCCTCCATAATCAGATCCAAAGAAAAAGCTTGAGTTGTTATCATAACTATGCTCAATTTGATGCTCCGTAACTCCGCGCAATGCAACAACATCATTAGAATCAGTCATAACTTCGCCTTCCCAGCAGCCTCGGTTGCCCTTTGCTCTATGACGTATCCACTCGCTACAGGATTCCAACCTTGACTTGTATTCTGCGGTATTGGAAACGGCGGCTTTTTCAAGTTCTGGGTGAAGAAGACAGGGTGACGGATCGCGCTGTCGTAAAGCGGTGTGAAGAAGGTAGCGGGAGTGTGTGGAGGACCAAATGGAGGCATGGCCTCGATTTGAATCCGCGGCCTTGCGGGGTTTATGGGAGAGCTAGGTGGCTGTGAGGTTTGAGGTGATGAAGAGTGAGCAGCGCGTCGCTGTTCATGCGCGTAGGTCGGCAGTGCAGGCCGCTGTGGGGGCTACGCTTTTATTAGTAAAGATATGAAACCCCAAAGTAATGCACGGCTTACCTTTGGCCGCGACGGCTGTAGACCGGGAATCATCGTCAACTACTTGTGTGAGGGCCATTCAAGCTCGTATAAACTGCATGATGCGGGACCGCAGATGTCAGCTCAAGACGACCTCGGCAGAGAGAGGGGGCGACGTCATCCCCCATGGTCGCGGAGTTGGGCAGTTCTCCGATACGGAAGGCTAAACGACAAATTGATGCAGGACGGTTAATAAACATCTCGAAACGACGATAATCGCAGCAGCTTTCGACATGAGAAGAACGCCAGCGCGCTTCTTCGCGGCCTCAAGATGCGCTCAGTTTCATGGAGCGCGTAGGCTCTACTCAGAGCCCATTGTGAAAATCACCAATGGCACATTCTACCGCCAACACCCAGCATCGAAACCAGCTCCAGGTCAAGATGCACCGCCCAACCCGCCATTATTTCCCAACCTGACCCTGTCCCTACCCTCCTTCTCAACGCCCAATCAACACTGGGCGATCCTAAGTCCATCATCAAGTATCCGAACAGCATTCCTTCAGATACTTAGAGGCCAACTGCTGTGCTTTCCCCCAACGGCACGAACATACCCATATTTGCTATCCCCAGAGATCACAGAGAAGAAGCCCAGTCTACGCTTCCCAGAGCGCGCAATCGAGTATGTGGGCTTCGACGTAGAGCGCAAAGCTTTTGGTGGCGCGTATCTCTCCGCTCGCTACGAGTCGCTCAAAGAAGATACCGATTTCACTGTTCAGCGCTATCTGACTGGAATCATCACCATGAATCCAGGGGAGGAAGAGCTAAAAGCAAAGAGTATCGACGAGGGTCTGATGAGAAAGGTCATGAAGGATTTGGAATTGGAGAGATTTTTGGATAAGCCAGTTAGTATGCTGAGCAATGGGCAGAGTCGAAGAGCAAGGATTGGCAAGGCACTTCTGAGTCAGCCAGAGGCTTTATGCTTGGATGCGCCGTTCAGTGAGTCCTCCTTGGATTTGGCTATATTGGACAATTTGACGCTAACAAATGATACAGTTGGGCTGGATCCGATTGTAACAAAGCACATTTCCAAAGTTTTGCATCGCCTTGCGGAAGCGAATGCACCGAGGATTGTGCTGTCCCTAAGGCCTCAGGATGCGATACCAGAGTGGATCACTCATGTCGCATACGCTGGTGAGGACGGTAAGGTCGATGCACTTGGACCGAAAGAAGAGGTCTTTCAGTATCTACAGCAGCGATATGAGGAGGTTGAGAAATCTACCTCTGCAAGTCTAGAGCTCGACCCGAAGCTTGTCGAGCTGCGGGAGGTCGGGCGACATCTCTCTGAAAGAGGCGACTTCGATACGGGACCGCCACAGTCATCGTCGAATTCGTCGGCACTCAGTCGCGATGGATATGAGAAGCTTGACAAATCAGAAGTGCCAATTACAGAGCCAGTAGTAGAGATGGAGGGGGTACGTATTGCATACGGTGCGAACTCGGTTCTTGGAGAGTGGCAACAAGAAGTCGACGGGTCGAAGGAAACTGGCTTATACTGGAACGTACACCGTGGTCAGCGCTGGGGCATCTTCGGTGCCAATGGCTCTGGAAAGACTACACTGCTAAGTCTCGTCACCTCAGATCACCCTCAAACGTACTCGACACCTGTCAAACTTTTCCAGCGCTCAAGACTTCCGGAGCCAGGCGTGCCCGGAATCACTATCTTCGAGATCCAGTCACGGATGGGTCACGCATCACCAGAAGTACACGCCCTCTTCCCTAAGAGACTTACCATCCGAACAACTCTAGAGACAGCATGGAGCGACACTCCTATCACCAAGCCTAGACTTGACAGAGATGCCACAGAACGCGTAGAAGCTTGCCTTCGCTGGTTCGAAGGAGAGCTCAACCCCCTCCTCAAGGACGGCCAAACTTCAAGCGAGAACCTCGACTGGGCAGCGAACACTGTTTTCGGCGAAGTGTCCTTCTCCGCCCAACGTGTCCTTCTCTTCCTACGATCCACAATTCGCAACCCAGATATCGTGATCCTAGACGAAGCGTTCAGCGGCATGGACGATCTCGTCCGCGACAAGTGCCTTCTCTTCCTCAGCCGCGGGCAGAGCATGGAGCTCCAGTATACAGGCGCCGGGCTGAAGCCTGTAGTAAGTGACGTAGAGAAAACAGGGAAGACGGTTGTGCCAGGCCTGCAAGACCATCAAGCGCTATTGTGTGTAAGTCATAGTAGACAAGAGGTTCCTGGATGCATCAGGGAGTGGGTACGTTTGCCAGAACCCGGGACAGGACCGCCCAGGTTTGGGAGGTTTGATGGCCCAGTTGAGCTAGATGGGAGGAGGTGGAATGAAATTTGGAACTAGCCATCTAGATCAACTATTGATAGATCAACAGCACACCGTAAAGGTGTGTTTGAAATAAGACTACATAATTAATGTAAACATGACTGAAGCAGCTATTAGACTGATATTAGAACTTCTTGAGTTCACATCACTAGCCTAAATAGTGTATTAATTCATGTGCAAACTTGAATCGTCCGTCTTAGCAGAAGTATGATTCTGGAGGGGAGGGCGTGAAGTGGGCTTATGTGAAAAAAGATATCAAGACTGAAATAAAGAATATGACTGGCAGAATAGGTTAGGTTTTCTGGGCCGATTAGACTTGGAGAAGGGAAAGGGAGGAGAAAGAGGAACAGGTTGTGGGCGTTGGGCAAGATGGAAACTAATTCCTGAAAACGATCGCACGAACTAGACCATTTTCTATTACCGATATTAATCATTACTCGTCTTACTTCTCTTCTGGCCGTTCTTTCTTCACCTCCAGTTTCTCAGCTTTCTCCTGAATCTCCCCCGCAAGTCTCTCGAGATAAAACCCCGCAATATCCGACGGGACATCCTTAAAAGCCTTGAGTATCTTCTCGACATCTCTCCTCCCATTCTCGTAAGCCTGCAGATCTCTATTGCCGTATACATCCTTTCCTGCCGCATACCCCTTCTCGAGATCTCTCCAGAAAACATTAACTGCAACACTGACACCTTCTTCTGGGGTCGCTGTGTGACTCCACATCGGTGGAATGAAGAGGACGTCGCCGGGCTTGAGGAGAGCGACGTGGGGATGGGTTCGTCGGAGGATAGGGTCTTTTGCGGTCAAGACGTCGATATTCGAGGACGAACCTCCGGCCGGGAAGTCGAGGTACTTGACATCCGACGGCGGGTAGAGGTATAGCGTCTTTGTGCCCCGAATCTGGCAGAGGATATTGGCGAGGACATCATAGTGTAGCCACAAGGAAACAGGGCCTGAAATACGGAGAGGTGAGCTGTGATACCTAGACTTGACTATATCAAACACATCTGGAATGCGAAAGTCAGCCGCGATGGTGGGAAAGTCGTCCTCGAGTTTGGTGGGCAATTTGTTGGCTTGACTAGACGATACGGCGCGGAGATAGGCTTGCGAGCCTTGAGCAATGCCGTCCAAGAAGTCTGCGACTGATTCCTTGGCGTATTGAAAGTTTTTGTCTTTGAAAGTCATGCGGTCGGACGAGCACTTGTGTATAATGAGTTCCCGCTCTGGGCCAAGTTTCTCTTTCAGGTAATCAAGCGTCCATAAGTCAACGCAAGGGCCGAGATCAAGGCCTTCAATAATGACTGGCTTGGAGAGGGCGACTATTTGAGAGAAGTCCTCTGCCGAACGCAGCTGCAACCGAGAGATCTTGGTAGTACGCGGAGCCTTGGGCTGTTTCGACTTGCCTCGTTGACTTTGGCGCGGTAACTCAAGTAATTTCGATTTCGATTCCGAATGTGCCGTGCCGTTGGTCTGGTGCGGCGCCACACGCCACGACTTCGGCCCTTGCGTATCGGCAGGTGTGATAGTGAAATAGCCTTCGTTCCAAAAGCTTCCCATAGAAAAGCATACGGCGCCACCTCCTGCAATCACAACCTCGTTTCGAGATACTGCAGCTACGCCCATGCCGACCAGAAGAGGCCATGTTGCTGGCAGCTGCATGACAGGATACTCGGCCAAAATCTCCTCATTCTTTTGCGTTAGTAGCAAGAAGTCTTCGGATTGACTATGCATCTCTTTCTTCGAAACACCCCCAATCAGAAGAAGAGATTCTCCCCATGGGACCAAACTCGCCCCTACTCGTGCGTATGCAGAGCTTGGTGCACTGCCGTGGACATTATTGGTGCGATCTTTGAATGTCATGCATAATGTTGGTGTGGCGGAGACGGTCCACTCCCATATGTCCTCCAGAACTGTGCCGTCTGCACCAACGCCACCCGCGAGCAACCCCCAATTTTGGGCTGAACTCATCGTAGACATTGCGGCACCAAATCGTGCTGGCGGGCGCGGACCGTCGACGGATAAGCTGTGCCAGCCGTTGTTGGTCCATAAATTGCAGTCGTCGAGTGCTGTGCCATCGCTTGCTTTGCCGCCGAAGACTAAGACACTGTTGGCCTGTGACCCTTCGAACTCTAATGCAAGTGCTACAGCACAATGCCTGTATCTAGCTTTCGGTAAGCCAGGTACACTCGACCAAGTTCCACTCTTAATTAACCAGCAATCGGTAAGAGCCTGTGTTGGTGACCCACGCCCACCGACCAACAGCGACTCATCATTGCTCATAGGTGTGATGGTATGGCATACTCGTGCAGGAGGTGGCGGCGTGGTACAGGGCTGAACGGCAAGTTGCGAATTCTCCCGTGCTAGGACATCTACGCTTGAGAGACGGGCCTGGGTTCCCTGCCCTCCAAACAAAACAACGGTGTCCTTTTCGGAGGCAAAAGCGGCAGTGAAACGTCGTGGCGTCAAGGCAGCAGTCGTTGATTGCGTCCAAGACTGTAGACTGATAATCGCCGCATCGCTAGGCTTCATGCAACTATCTGCAGTGGACACATTGGATGTCTCAGTTGACTTCCTTAGCTCCGCATTAGAAGCAACCAGTAAGAAGTAGTGGCCACCGAACAGAGCAAATTCCTCCCATTCATCGAACGGCTCGACGGCATCCAGGCTCCGTCTAACAGCGGGAGGGGTAAATGCATCATCCGACCATAGGTCCCACAAGTTGCGAGCAATCAGTAGCTTTGACCAGCCTGAATCGAGGAACCGGGAAGATTGTCGGGCTAGTGATGAGTACTGCTTGACCGCCTGAATCGAAGTTTGGAGCTTGTCGAAGTGCCGAAGCATGGTCTGGGCAAAGGGATGCTCTTGACCCTGTGGAAGGTATTGTTCTAGCATGCAGAAGCGAGCTGCTAACGATTAGGGGGCTTCAACGACTGAATGATATCGAGCCGACATACCGTCGTCTAACGTGCTTGCCCACCGAATGAGTGCATCCGCGTCTCTCACTGGCATGTACGTTACCGAAACTTCGGCAACAAACAAAATGGAAGTCGCTGGCACATCAAATTCTGCACGTAATATTCTCTCAAGCGTGTCAAGCTCCCTAAGGTCGCAACCTATAGCCATATACTGGTCACTGCGAAGGTAGACAGGCGCTTCGGATGAGCGCAGCTTCGTTTTGAGCAGTGCATTTCGAAGCAGGCTATTGCTGAGCATACGATCTCGTTTCTTCTCCATCAACTGCGGGTAGTCGACGTCCACGAAGGTAGCCTGTTGTGTAAGAGGGGCATATCTATGCCAGAACTGGAAGGGCAAGGGGTCGCTTCTCGAGGTTTAGTGTTCCTCTTGGTTGGGCAGCTTGAGAACAGATGTCTTACTCACTATCCACATCCTAGATTTACAATAACCTTTGATCTGCCGTTCTTCTCTTCAAGGAATTGCCGAACTACTTGCTCGATTGCGTGCATTCGAAGCCAGTAGCCGCGGTTGATGAGAGGATTGCGTCGAACGAACTTTGGTACAAATGGCTCGTAGAAGTCTGGCTCATCTTTGAGGTACAACTTTGAGACGCTCCTTTTCGATACGATGCTGCTGTCGTTGGTCTAAAGTTTGGTTTAGTTCAGTGATCATGCTCGAGGTCATGTGTCGTTGTGAGAGCACGGGAATTCTCACATTCATAATGTCGACATCTCTCTTCTCTTGGGTGGTTTTGAGGGCCACTTTACGCTTGCCGCCGCCCTTCTTGGGCCTCATTTTCGTCGTCATTGTCGACATTATTGAGGTATCGATGCTAGATGGCACAGTCAACCCAGAAGGGCGATGGAATTTTGGAGCACCAGCCACAAGCGGGGCTAAGCTAATCCCTGCATACATTGGACCATCAGGCGGAAGCGGATGCGGCAACCTTGAGGGCTGCATCACGCGTCAAACACCTCCACGACGTTGTATTCTCCATGCATACACATGTCGTCCTCATCGAATCCACCATCTCTGTCCGGTACCACCTTCACACGTCGTCGCGAGAACCGGTAATCAGTGGCCCAAGCTCTAACTAGCTATCCATCGCGGATAGCTCGCGACTCTCTCGACGGGCACATCACAACAGACGAACAGAACAGCCATGAACTTTGTCACTTTCAACCAGGATCACAGCCATCTAGGCGTCGGTACGTAAGCTCCTTAGCATGAAGCCAATCAACAAACCCTGAGTTCATGCATAGGTACCACGAATGGCTACCGCATATACACCACCGACCCATTCAACAAGCAGTCCGAGTCGCGCGAAGGAGATGTCTCCAGCCTCGAGATGCTGTTCTCGACGTCTCTAGTCGCACTCACCCTATCCCCCCGGGTGCTTCGGATACAGAACACCAAGGTCAGTCCCAGAGTACAAATGTCTGCTCTGGTTGGTACTAATAGTGTAAAGAGGCACTCGACTATTTGCGAGATGACCTTTCGCACAGCAATACTCGCGATGCGATTAAACAGGAAACGGCTAGTTGTGGTTCTCGAATCGGAGCTTTACATATATGATATCAGCAACATGCAGATGCTCAAGACCGAGAAGACGTCGCCAAATCCTAATGGTAGTAGGCCAAAAGCTTTAGTTTGCTTGCATTCACTGACGTATCACAGCTATATGCGCTCTATCAGCATCCTCTGAGAACAACTACCTCGTCTACCCGCTACCCACGAAAGCTGCACCCGCTACCTTCCAACCACCATCGCATGCGCCGCCCAAGTCCGACCATATCGCTCCGACAAGCGGCGAGGTTCTTATATACGATGCTACAAAGATGGAGGCGGTGAATGTAATCGAGGCACACAACTCTCCTCTATCTTGCATTGCGCTGAACAACGATGGTACCCTGTTGGCTACGGCGTCTGAGAAGGGCACAATCATCCGAGTCTTCTCGATACCAGATGCACAGAAGCTGTATCAGTTCCGGAGAGGCTCAATACCGGCCAAGATATATAGCATGTCTTTCAACTCGACATCGACACTGCTGAGCGTGTCATCGGCAACCGAGACTGTGCACATCTTCCGGTTAGGCGCACCCAACACAAGTCGGAGTAATAGCGTATCCTCGGGGCCCAATAGGCCGCTTTCTGCGTCTCGTGAACGTAGCAGTAGCCGGGCCAGCGAGGAAAACTTTGACGAGTTTGGCGCCAGCTCAGCAGACATTGCGTCTTCCGAGCGCAAACCGCTGAACCCAACCTTGGCGAGTATGATACGGCGGACATCACAGACCGTTGGAAAATCGTTTGCGGCAACTGTTGGCGGTTATTTGCCAAGCGCAGTAGCAGAGATTTGGGAACCTGCGAGAGACTTTGCTTGGATCAAGATACCCAAATCACCCAACAGCGCCTCTTCAGGCCCCATGAGAAGTGTGGTGGCGCTTAATAATAACGGTCCTCAAATCATGGTGGTTACGAGTGAGGGAAACTACTACATCTTCAATGTCGACCTCGAGAAGGGAGGCGAGGGGACACTGTACAAGCAATACTCGTAAGCTCCCCTGTCTTGCTCACTCTAGCGCACTCACTGACTTCCGCAGGCTTCTTGAACCGAATGAGCTCACATCGAGTACCTCACAGGATTTGCCCGAGTAGCAATCTTCCAGCAGATCTACGGGGGTTGTCGGTGTGCGCTCCAGCCTTATGAATTATTGTGATTGTTTTGCATTGCACTGGCGTTGAACCTAGTCATGTTATTCCCCCAGGTCGGAGCATAGTATTTTAGTCGTATGCTATTTTTGAACGGTGGAGGCTTCATCCATGCCTTTATAGATAATTCAGAAACTATACTTTTAGGGCTAATAATGGTGACCATCGTTGAGGCTTGAAGCAAAGAAGGATGGTCCCGCACTCATCCCTGCCCTGCGCTAGAGCTCCCCCGCCTGCGGAGGTCTGACCTCATTGGTGTAGCACCACCGTTCGTCACCGTGGATGCCTGAAACATCTCTTTGTAGAGTAATTCGCGATTCAGAATTACAACACCGCCTACCTCTACGAGCTTAAAACTTTCGTTCTTCTCTGTCTCTCTGTCTCCCTCAACACTCACGATACTTGTACGCACGCCTTCACGCACCGAAACGACACAGCTTTCACAGGTCGGCACATGTACGATTGAAAACAATGTCACAGGAGAACTCGGGTGGCAATGCGCTCAGCGCGGGTTCGCTCTCGCTGTCAATGGCCAAGTCTCTGCCGAAGGCCGCACAGCTTAAGAACCCGACGGAGGCTATAGCTCTTGCTGTTCACGCTGGCATGCGTGCTGTTGGCTTCAGACTCATTGGACTTGGAGAGGACGAGCGGATAGGTATGATGATCCCCACGGGCTTCCATTCCATGCCTTTCCATCATACTGTAGGTACTCGGATGCTTACAAACGCCCATGCAGATGCTGAGGACACTGCGTCACTACCGCCGGCCTGGAACGCGTCCTCATCCTATGCCTTTCGCTATGCGCACGCGCAGTCGGCCATGGAATACCTTGTCAAAATAAACAGGCTTGGAGGCAAAGCAGTCGTGTACGCTCTCGCCATCGGTGACGACAAAACCACACACTTCGACGTCACAACGAAAGATTACCTCTCCGAGTCGACCCTCCCTCTCACAATCTCCGAAGACACATCGACCGAAGACGCGGCAAAGAAGCTACAAGACCTCTTCATCTCGGCAGGGCGACTGAACGATCTCGGTGCACTACTCAACATATCCATCATCCAGAAGCTGGCGCCAGGACTACACAAGCAAGGCTACGAACAGAGCAACACAGAACGTGAGCGCACACCTGCAGCAAACCAGCCAGGCCCACAAAGAGGCGAGCCTCCCAACCCACGGCAACCACCGAATGAGCCAGAGCCTGCACGTCCCTATCCCTTCAACGACCCCCTAGTTGCGCGACCACAACCAGGCCGACCCCTGCCTGAGCCCATACCCGGTTTTGAAGACGAATATGAAGTCAACCGACCGGCACGTGGCGGTCTTCGAGATGACCGGTATCCTGTCGGCATAGGACATGATGACCTGTACCCGCAAGGCCTTGGGCCCAACGATCCACTTCGGCCGCATCTTGGAGGAGGGCTGCCGCGGCCAGGTGGGGGTTTCGGCGGCGGCATGCACCCTACCTTCGACGATCCACTATTCCGCGGTCCAGGTGGTCAGGGCGGCTATGATCCTGCGGCGCCCCCAGGTGCACGATACGACCCTGTAGGACCTGGTGATCCACTGAGGGACAACCGCGGAGGAGGTCCAAGGTTTCCTGGTGGAGGAGGCTTCGGCGGTCTCGGTGGACGGCCACCGAATCCCTTTGGTGGCTTCGGAGATGGGGACTTTATCTAGTCAACTCAGAAGCCCCTCAGCAGGTAAGGATGCTACAGATCTAACGATCTAACGAAAACGGACATGACTTGAACGACATCACGAACAGCATACTTGGCATGGTGTGCTAGGTACGAACATAAGATTCACACTAAAAAGGTGTCAAAAGTCTATGGGAGGGCAGTGTCCAAGGGTAAGGTTTGGTATCATTGTAGAATAGCCAATTAATGTAATCATTGGATTACGATACTCAAATCATTTGTCAATGTATCTGATGTACTAATTTTGGTTTCACAGTTTTGGACATGACTAGTTCTCAATTTGGCCTTCAGAGCTTTGCATTTACCAATTTACAATACTCTCAAGCAAAAAAGAATCGTCTAGTCATTCAAAAATGTTGTCGACTGGAAATACCCTAGTTGGGTTGCGTGTCAGTGCGAGGGCGTGGGGGCTGAAAGCGCGCTTATAAACTGGGCTTAAGCGCGCTTCCGCGAAGGAACATAATAAGAAATGCTAGGAGATTTTGGTCGACGTCCTGGGCAACAGAGTGTTCTGAGCTGATTCTGCGGACTGCTGAAGGAATAGGCCCCGGCATTCCTCCATGCCCTAGGTGAAGAAGGTCTTAACCTTCCAAACTCGTCCACCCTTGACTGGGGCAATCTCTTACCCCCCTCCAAGCCACCTTACCGCGTACAGACAGACCAAGTCTTGTGTAGTATAAAGTTATGACGGTTCGGAAGCCTTGAAAGCCGGGGCGAGTCGCATTACTCCATGTCAGCTCACTGAGATCGTCGCAGGACGCGAGAATGAGGACTAATTTGCAGCCATTAACACCACGACACGTAGGCGTATGGAACCATCTCACACCCCTTTTGGTCTCCTCTGCTGGGCATTTTTGTTTCAAACCCCCGCAGTTAGCTGAAAAACTCTTGACCGTTTTCTGTGATTTTGGGGCCGAATGCAGGGCGTGTTGCTGATCGGTGGGATCTTCGTGCGCCCGGCGCTTAATCTAAACCCACGAGGGGACGGAATTTATGCGGATCAGATGCACGTAGTGATGATTGTGCATGTGAGATTTATTGTTTATTATTGCCTGATGCAGTGAGATGCAGGCAAATTTATGCTGGTTGCAAGCCAGGGTTGGCAAAGACACTTGTAGGGTAGCGGCGCCTCTGCTGGGTATGTGTCCTTGGTGCTGAATCCTACCGTTCGACCCCTACCTTTTACGTCAGTGGTGAGGTTTGCTTGAGACTTGTCCTACCACTCTGATCTTTCGCGCAAGTTTTCATGCTTCGATCGGTCGTGTCTATGCTATGCTTTCCATTAACTGCAGACTTTGGGCGTCAAGGTCTTGCATGATCGCATGATGTTGAACAAACGTTATTGAAATTGGGCACTAGAAAGGTAAGATCGACGTCGCGAAAGTTGGCTATACGCGAGAAGCTCGCGGCACTCGTTTAATCCTGTGTCCTGTGCTCGAACTCGCATGTTGGTTAGCCCAAATTGGCCTGCGGAATATTGCAGCAAATTGCATATGCCCGCATGCAAGTCCGCATAAAACCTAGTTTGTAATTGCGTTGTTGTGACAAATTTCTCGATATGCTTCAGACCTGTATGTGATGGGAAAGACTATTCAACGTCATGACTTCTCACAAGAGGCGCAATCACTTGTACTGAGTCAGTACTCTTGGGAAAACTCCGTCAAGGCTGGGGATCAGTGCAGGTACCGATGCGATCTGGCCGTGCCGCAACGTGCAGCGCTGATATCGAGGGCCGGGGGAGACAGGTAGAAAACATCAGTCTTACAAGGTGAGGGTTAACCGCGAAACTTGCGCAGTCGCTAAAAGCTGACTGCCGAAGGCGGCTTTCTCAAGCTGTCAGCCACCACCTGTAGCTACGCGATGGTTACAGTACCCAGCTGTCAGCCATCGAGCCTCACGAACAACCAAGAGAACTACGGGGGCCACGAAAAAAAGCGCCCGCTGCTTCTCGAATGTCGCGCTAGATCTTATCATGCTGATGGCATCTTTCTTGGACGAGATGGGAAAAGCCCGAGCATCTCTAAACATGCCACTCATCACTAAGTTACGCTAGCGGGGCATCATGCAATCTGCACTGATGTCCTTCCTCTCCCAAGTGATCATAAGTGACGCCAGCACGCCTGAACTACGAGCATTGTTCAGCCGCGCTTACGGGTGGTCACCGCCATCGTTTGGAATCCCCACCCGTAGAGCTGGTAATGGGACACGAACTAGTTCGAAGCGATATGAAACCCGGCCGGCGCCTTCCTATTCTGTCCTAGAATAGCTGTAGCGTCGCTACACCAGCACAAACGAAGAAGGACTAGCTGAACAACCATGGTAAAAGCACACCCAAGTCCCGGGTAAGCGAGTTTCTTGATCTCGGCACGTTCGTGATGCCGTAAACCGTCGGCGTTCGTCTTCATTCGGATATTCATCCGTGCGACGTCTGAACGATTGGTCGGGGAAGATGCTTAGCTTCCGAGTAGCCTTCGGGCCTTTGTTGTTCGTCTCCTCGTAATGCTAGAACGAAAAGGTGACTTAAGTCCGGGTGAAGACCAACACACGCAACCTGGTGTTCAAGGTACCGGTCGTATGGCTAGCTGGAGAAGTGACGAATTCGGACAATGGTGAAGAGCCGTCCGCGCGATTCGGCCCAATTATCACTGCCGATCGAAGAAATTTAGAAGAGTTGCTCTGAATATTGCGTGGGGCGTGTCGAATCATCCTATACGAATTCGCTCCATCTCCATGACAGGCACCCTAGCTATTAGGATGCGACGCCCCGCATTTCTACATTCGACGCGTCTGATGTCCATAGCTGACTACCGTCTTCAGCCTCATGCGGTTGGAGTAGGGGTGCCAAAATCGCCGACCAGTTAAGGCTAGAGGCCACATTAATAAACGCGATCTATGCAACAACGCACGCTGCCATACACTCCTATAATTTGTAACCGCTCGTGAATAGGGAAACGAAGTTTTCTCGGATACCGTGATGCTGAACAAGGGACAACGAGCCAGAATCGGGTGGGTGAGCGCCTGCAGGGTTGCCAAGACGTGACGTTGCTTTTAGCTGCGTCACACACGGGGTAAGCGACCGGCGTAGATTGCGCTTATCGAGTTTATGTGAGCGCGTCAATGCAGCTCGCTTGCAGGGAATCGGCGGCTATCGCTTCGTGGTGGATGCACTGCGGATGCGCAAGGCGCGTTGGCGACATTCCCGATCGCCTCGAGATCTACAGACGCGCTTTGGCGCCTTTTGCGATTTGCTCGTCGGACCATTTTCGACAAAACCTACATGGCTTTCGCGTGGTGTTTGCTGGAACGCGAGGTCTGGGGCTATGCACGTGTTTTTCCAGGAAACTTGACATGGAGAGATGGAAGTGCAGTGTATCGTCCAGTAGTCGAGTCCGATTTCGACAGAGCCATTGTAAAAGCTGGTTCACAGGGTAAGTTGCTGACCAAAGTCGGTATGTGTATCGGCCAAGAAGTACAACGAAGTTGTCGCATCCGCCTGCCACCAACAAAGTGCACGGAGCCATCATTAGGATTATCTTCGTAACTAGCAGATGAAGAGGTGCAAAAGCGTTGTTGAAACAGGGCTGCAACATAGGTGTATGTGCCTTTGGCGGACGAGGTCCTTTTGATGTGCTACTTGAAAAGCTACACGTTTGAAGGTACGGTAACACAAATGTCAGACGTTACATGAACATAATTTGGTGCCGGGAATTCTTCCGAGAATTTTGCTTGACAGTGATTGTTTGTCTACATCAGCTAACCGAGAATGAGCATCAACTAGAGATTTCACACGTTACAGTAGATGGTCCAGATTCCTCAAAACTGATCGTTCTCAAACTCAGCTGCGCCGGACGAAAATGGATAAAAGTATATTGTTCAATGCATGCCCAGTTGGAGAGCGAATGCAGCTAGTCAACTTCGCTTAATCGCATACAAAGTTCCAACTGCTGCACGTTTCCCTCCGGGGTTGTTGATCGTCAGGTAGATTGCTGACTGCGTAGATTGCATGTCGACTTTCCGGTGAGTTGACCACATAGTAGAGTCATGGTAGATGCAGTTGTAGATTGTTGAGTTTGGGGCTACACGCGAATCAGAACTGCATAAGGGTGAGCAGGGAGCCCGGAGCCATTTCGCGGCAAGCCGTCGACAGCGGTAGGAACGACCCGCTGCAGGCACTGCACGGCGACAGGTTCGAACTCGCTCATCGTATTGCAGGGGCTGGCCCAAACTACGGTCCAATGATGGACCGGAATGGCATTCGTAGAGCGAGGCCGTGATTGCCATTGAAATACCGCTGTCCTACAACAGATGCAGCAGCGGAGGTACTCACCAGTCCTAGCCATAGCACTACTATTGACTGCAGACTGTCTCAGTTAGCCATCTTGGCTGATGATGATATTCGGGCCGCGCGATAGACTCGTTATTTGATGCCGCGGGAGGAGCAGTGACCTATAACGCCGAGGGGCTAGCAATACGCCCGAGCGGAGTGATGGTATCCTCCCGTTGATGCGAGGGCTGGCACTCGCATCTGATTGATGTCACCTGAGTGGCGGCAGAAGGACTTGGATTATCAATCAAGGAACGGTCCATCGCAAGGGCACTGATTGAGTCGGCTACACGCCGCGGAAGGAGTGGGCAGCGTACTGGGCTGGGGGGCTGAAATGGCATGAGGTGGGAAATGTGATTTGGTCCAAAATCCCGGGTTAGGCAGCAAATGGCCGTTATTGCCGTGGCTCGTGCTGGACTGAGCCCCGCTAGACGAAGAGACGCGTCGAGATGATGGAGACAGCAGCGGGAGGCTACTGGGAGGGGGGAGGGGGATGAGGCCATGGTGCCGTGACGTGGTAGGACTAGTACACCTGATCGCTGCCGCAAACGAGCCGAACATGGGCTGGAGCAAGATAAGAGGAGCGCACATGTCCAAGCATTAAGCGCCGGCCAGGACGCTATGTGTTGGTAGCATGCGGGACGGGTAAGTTGCAGAAAGAACCTAGTTGGCGTCGACATGCTTGAGGGGTGGGCCTGCGGCGATGCATGACATGGCCAGATGCCCCAGGTTAAATTTGCAACAACCGCCGTCCGTCCCTCCGTGAAGGCAGCTGCAGGACTGACCCTGGCGCAAAAAAAGGCAGTTAATATAACCAGCAAAAGAGCATCCTGCGTCTAATTACTGTAGAGTGGCCCGTTCGAAAGGTGGACCCCTGTGCCGCAGCCCCAGCGTGTCGTTGGCCACTCAGATGCGGCCCGTATGTGAAGGGGCAAGCATCGTGCATGGTTAAGCGCCAGCGTTGGGCAAATTCGCGCAGTGCCACCCTGGTCGTTTCTTAGACTGTCTGGCACGGGTTGCGATTTGTGGTAAACGGTAAAGATCTCCGGGTGATCCCCGTGTGAGGCGCGGCTGTACAGAAGACGTTGTTGGCAGTGCCGGTGAACGCAAGACAGGGTGCCAATCTAGGTTGCACCTTGCAAGCCACCCCGGATGCTAATGCGTCACACGGTTGATAGTATCAGACAGTAGAAGGAATCAACGTAGTTGTATTGGTGAAGAGATTGAGGGAGCCTATTCGCAACGAAGCCAGGCAGCCTTTCTATGACGCCACAGACCCCATCTATCGCACCCAGTTGCCCTTGGGCGCCCCAAAACGCCAAAGTATGCAGACATCCGCCCACATAAACAAAAATCCAGCCCCTTGAAATCAATGTTAAAACCGCAGTGCTTAATCGTACGAGCCTAAAAGTGATGAAAGTGTTGCTCTGGTTGGCTTAATATCCGTCGTTTCGCAACTGTTGAAGCATGTGAGGGCCAGTGACCGGTACTTGATTACGACGAGGACAGCCATCTTCCTCATGTCTGGGTGGAAATTAGTATGAGCGGACGGGAGATGGATGGACGGGTGCTTACCGGCGCAGCGTATCTTTGCGTGAAAACGCAGAAGGACACTTTGCGCACTTGAAGGGTTTCGCCCTTTGGTGTACGCTCTGATCGTGACGCGCCAAATCGGTTTTGCGGACGAATTCCTTGCCGCAGCCGGGATAATTGCATATGTTATCCTTCTTGCGATAGGTATCGTGTGTCAACATGTGTTGATTGTAGTTGTATCTCCGCGCAAAACCTTTATCAGGGCAAAGTTGGCAGCGATATGCGGCATGGGCAGGATTCGTGTGTCGTCGATTCCGCGTTCGCTCTCGGGCTACGCCTCCAGCGGTATAGCTGGAATTGTCCCTAGAGCGGATGCTGCCGAGACTCTCTTCTGACGGTGCCCGTTCGAATTTCGGGCCTCCATAGTCATATAGGGCCGTGGATACGTATCTGGGCATTGGTGAAGGAGGATAGGCAGTCTCATAGGGGTAGAGACCAGCTTTGAGCCGCTCAGGAGCGACAGTGAGCGGAGTCGCTCTTGAGTTTGAGATGCCGTTCATCTCTGCTGTTGATGCGTCTGCACTAAACTGTACTTCTGAGCCCCATGCTGAGCCTTCAAGCTTTACTCCAGGGAACGCCTGCTCTGAGTCTTCGTGCGAAAAGACGGACATTTCGCGGGTGTAGGATGATAGCGAAGAGCGCGGAGATGTCTGAGCAGAATTCCAGGGCAGCGGCGACCGCGACACCGGATGATCGAATGCTCCTGAAGTCCAGGGGTCTGCAATGGCTTCGGGCATAAGAGGAGAGGCGCCAGCAGAGAATTGACCACCCCAGGCTTCGGATGGCTGGGGAGACGGAGGTAGACCAGTAGGCAAAGGTTGCTGGTATTCGTAAAGCCCAAGACCGTGTGGATATTTGGGTCGAGATTCGTGTCGAACTGGCGAAGGGTAAGGTGACTCGAGCAGCGATGATGTTCTCGTTGCGTGTTGTTGGTAGGGTGAGTTGAAAGGAGGCGTTGGCTGGTCCGCATACAACAACATGATGAAAGAAGCAAGTTTGAAGGGGTATCTGGAAACGAAGCACAAAGACTCGCAGGTGACGACTATGTTAGCGAAGTAGGCAGGGAGAAAGAGATGACGATGAATAACGAGTGAAGCTGCAGGGCGTTCGAGACGGAAATATATCTGGACAATGCAGTGCGTGAGCAGCCTCACAAGATGCACGATCAGATTTCGATTAGCAGTGCTGCGGCAGTGCCTTCTCGAAGCGTACGTTGGAACAGTGAGCTTTTGAGCGTGAGGCAGACTCCGAAATTGTGCTAGACAGGGAGAGCATAACATGGTGGGCTCGAGCCGCGTAGGCGGCAGGCGCCTGTTAGCTGCATGGGGTATGGGGCTGGGGCCGTGTGTCACGGAGGGATGAAAGAGGAGGGGGGAGAGGGTACGCAAGAGTAGCAGTGCATGGCTTGTGCAGACGACCCTCTCCCCTGTACAGGTGGATGGGGGCTTGGGCCGGGGGAGTTCGACTCAACCACGCTCTCGGGTAAGGCCTAAGCGGGCCGAAGACACCACGCAGATTTGCGGCCACCGCAGCTCGAGGCGCAAGAACATGGCCAGCGGCTATACCCCTGTCGCCATGGACGTGCCGATGGAGACTATGCCCAGTCTGGGAAAAAAGACGTTTTGCCTGGATCTATCACTTAAATGCCGTCCACCATCCAGCTGCTGTGCTAGTCCACATGCTGTCGAGCATGTGAGACACCAACACTCGATTCGCACGTGCGCCTATTCGAGTTTGCTTTGGAAATGAATACAGAGGATCGTCCCTAGTTTTACCCGACCTTGCACACTGCTCATCCATGGCAGTATGTGCCACGGACGGCTGGAAGCGCCGGCCCTCAAGCGGCCGTGCTCGCTTCGCGCTGCTCTTGAAGCTGCGACACCATAGCCGTGAGCTCCTCGACCTGCGTCATGAGCTTGAGAACTAGTGTTTTCAACTGGGCATCGGACTCTGTCAACCCTGCTGTGGTGTGAGGCCAACTCGCATGCTGCCCCCTACCTGGCGTGTTCGGTGCCGCCTGCGCATCTGCCATTAGAAGGCGTGGTGAATTAATTGGCAGCCGGGGAAGTTTCTTCCGCGGCACAGGCGTCCGAGGTCCGCTGAAGAACATTGTGTCCTTTTGGCAATCATGGGCTTGGGCAAGCTGCTCGTATGCCCAGATAGCACCCACGAAGGGAACATGTGTTGCTTTCAGTAGCACGATGCGGGCGCTCCTTAGCCGCTCGGATGGTACTATGAGCCGGAACGGTCGAAGGCAAAGCGGAATGAGGTTCTGGAAGCCTGTCAGCCTTGCAATGGTGAGCGCGGCAATCTTTCTGAGCTTGCTCGATTGGGGACCCATGTGCCAGGCAACATTTCTGCTATCGAGAGAGCCTGAGCGGCAGAACAAGGCTTGCTCGATGTACTGTGACAACGGCAACCCCGCGAGCTGCTCTCATAACGTAAAGTCTTTAGCGGTTGGCTCTGAGAGCATTTCTCCGAATCACTGGAGGCTATGTCGGCCGGCCAATTTGACGGCCCGGCGCTTAATGCCCGTCTCCACTCCACGAAAATAGCAGCGAAAGGCGAACTCACAAATGGTGGTAGAAAGTATGTTAGACGATTGGAGCTGGACGCTTCGAGAACGTAGACTGAATAGCTGCTGCGGTCAGTGATTTTGCCAGAATGCCTTATAGGTGACTAACATGAACAGATATTCATCACGTGCGTGATCCAGAATCTAATTCGTGGTCAGTCACAATCCTAGCAGGGCCGAGGTAACAGGGAGCAACGAGACTTCGGCTACTAGTCACAATCGGCGGAGTGACAGAGAAGGAAAGAGATTGCTGTGCATCGCTTGTCCAAGTGCGCCGCAATACAACCCCGAAACAACAAGAGCAACAATCGGAAGCACTGTAAACAGTGTACCCGAGATGAACCAACACTGGAGGCTGTGACTAGAAACGCGGCGGCGTAGGACGCGCGAGCCGTAGCGTTGCTGCGCCTGGCGTGCATACACATGCAGGCGCCGGGAAAAGACGGGGTGTTATGAGCCAACGAACTTGACTCAACGAAATCCACATACCTTGCTCAGCGAGTTGCTCAAGAGCGATATCAGGCTGGTAATGAGCAGTATGTTGGTCAAACTAACGAATAACAACTGTGGTTCTGATCAGCAGACCGCACATCAATGCATGCTCGAGGCTGCCTACCATCACCGGCGGACCGAAGAAAGGGGAGCTATCCACGTATTAGTGAAGCGTTTACGCTGTTAATGGAAACGTTCATACATCTCTTTAGCGATATCTACAGAGTGTTCTTGTTAGTCTTTATGGAGGCAGTGTTTCCGCCCCTATCTGGTGGGTTTACTTACCGAAACCAAGGTAACTAGACCTGTTGGAAACACAATTAGCTGGTCAAGTATTATTAAAAGCGTATCATAGCCTCACTCACCCGAAGAAGACCTTGATCAGAATCCAACTCTAATGTGGAGATAATCAGCAAATGAGGCGAAATTCCGGATGCGCCAATTACCATTTCTTTTGGTTTGAACTTGTCACGGGCTAATAGCACGAAGGTAGTAAGGAAGCCTTGAACGCACAGATCGTCAGCGAAAGCTACCAAATCGAGTGGACAGTAATTTACCCAAGTAAAGAATGACAACAAGCGATAAAAACTTGACGAAGTCCTTGGTCTAATTTCTGGTAAGCTTCCTCCGATGCTGTTTGAACGTCCAAGCTCACCATCTCCTTGAGGCAGGGTATCAACGTGCCAAAGTAACGATTCAAGCTTAGAAGAGCAAAGATTCGGGGCACGAGGAAGAGGGCTTCCAGTCCAAGCACATCGTATGCGAGGTCAATTGTGTCGGCAGATGACGTCGTCAATCCCACGATTCCTACAAGCATATGAGAGCTGGCAATCGCAACGGCCCAAATATGACTTACTCAATATGCAAAATATCATGCCAACGACAACGATACTAATGTCCCACATCCACCTGTCATCTATTAGCTTTTCCAGACATATGGTATCAACGCCTACTCTATTACCAAAAGTCCGACGCGTAAAAGCTTGTCTGGCCTGCATCGACCCAACCCGCGAACTCGTCGTAAGCGAAACTAGCAATCCAGACGTAGAGGAAAATCTCTGCAGTAGTAACTCTAGTAAAGTCACGGTGCACGAGTACTGTATAGTACAATGCAAGAAACACCGCAAAGAAAAGCGTTTCGAACACCTTTAGGTACAGAGGGACCCGCAGACGTGAGAATGGATCAGTTAGTCTTCGGTTGTACTTTTGGGGTTTCTTGACGGAGTTGACACTCAGTGTTTCCCAGAACACGATGTCGCCGCGCCAGAGTCCGTTGATGATCTTCTGAACTGGTCGTTGACCGAGAAACTTTTTTGCCCCAGAGACGGACGCAATTTCGAGGGCGCTGAGATTTTCACACTGAGTTGTTAGCGAACGAAACCGAGCATCTGCGGCGGTTTCATTCCCATAGCCGAAATAATCGCTGTTGGCGGGGCTCAGAAGGGGTGTCTGTTCGTCTGTCTGGGTGACGGTGCGGCCGGTCTCACGGGTGGTATACCCAGCTTCCGCATCTTGACTACTCGGAGTTGTTACCGAAGGCAGCTCCACCAGTAAAAAGTCGATGATGTCTCTGTCCGTCAGATTGCCCACGAATTGCCAAGCGACGAATTCGCACGCATATCCTCTTCCTTCATTGACACCTGGTTCGTCGCTAGCTTCCTCCAATGCAGAGAAGTGTCCTTTAAGCGCTCTAGCCCGAGTCAGCATCTTGTACCCCCTTTACTATATCCAAATAATCGAGGACGTTCGAGGTCGAGTACGTACAAGAGGGCCGATACGAGGGCGGGATGGTGAACTTCGGACGAGAGGTATGCTATGAGGGGTTGCAGTGCCCGACCTTCCTGGCTTCTACGCAGGTCTTCGAATGTGTGAGGGAGCCTAATTGTATGTTCGAAACACCTGTTGCATAGTTAGGTAGCTGAACAACTGTAGATGAGGAATGGGCATGAATACTGGCTCAATTTGTCGACCAAGTCCCCGAAGCACTCGTCCCCGATTATCTTGGGGACTCCAATCTCGTCTGAAGGCCACTTTGGAGTGACCGGTAGCGACATGATTGAAGCTTCGCTTTGATGAATTGCGGCTCAATTGCAGCCATGAAGCCTTGGAAAAACTCGCGACGCGTGGGGCGGCATGGTAGCGCGTAATGGTTGAGCGGAGGTGTCGCTGAGCTCCGAAATGGCGTCATAGCTTCCTTGGCAGCATCGCTCCCTCATGCAAACCTCCACGATATCTAACACTCCACAAACTCTTCAGTCTTACGAGGCGTACCATGGCCTAACAGCGCCTTGATCCGAACTTTACCTAATTTACTAACCATGCCTCATGATGCTAATTTCGCGGGCGACCGCCTTCGACTGGCCTCGTTCCTGCGAGTCATGGAGAAGGGCATGCCACAGCGTCCCTCACGGTTCAAGCAACGCCTTCAGGGTGTTGATCAGCCTGATACATCTCGCCCATTTTCTCCTGGCTCTCTCGGTCTTACTAATACCGTCGAAGAAGCGGCCATTGCAAAGGGTACTGAAGCCTTTCAGGTTGACGACAATCAGATGCTTGTTGTAAATGGCGATATTGTCCACGGCAACCCGCGATCTCCGGCATCCAGCAAACCTCGTGGGGTTTCCAGCGCTCGGAAAAGGCACCTTCCTGTACAAGAACTTGCTCTACTGCGAACGACAACTTCAGATGGCTTGCCTGAGCCGAGCGTAGGAGTTTCCATTGAAGATGCTGCCACAGTTCAGACCGGACTAACACTTCCCGCTCCAGGATGCAAACACTGTCTTTGCCGCGCCCATTACAGATGTTGATCCCATAGAAGACAGCCAAGTCAAGACTTCATTGATAGTTAGTAAATCAATTCGACGGGTGCGCCTAAGGCAGCCTAAAGGTCTTCGGGATATTGACAGCTCCCAAGGTACTTGAGGACAAGGCGATATCGAAGCAGAGAACTGACCCGTCGCCTTGTAAGGCTCGGAAGCCCACCGAAGGCCGTTTCACTAGTATTCGCCCGACAAACAGTCCAACTCGCATCTATCAGAGGCTTCCCGTACTTAGCAACAGCAACAGCAAGCAGAAATCACAACTATGCTTCGCACGTGCTTCTGATGGGTTTATCGGATCTGAGCGTGGTTTCGTTATGAAAAAAAGGCCTCGTCCACGCCGAAAGGCTGCCCCAGTAGGGAAGAGACTCGCCCAAGTTGGAGGGCTCACCTTGGCAAGCGGTTTCCTTCCTGTGCCTGCACTGGTATCCATGGAGCGCATTAACTCACCATGTCTCGATCAATCACATGTTCCAGTTGTGCTCGAGCACTTTCAAGAAAGGGAAAGATCGGGACAACTCCCCATGGCAAGGCGCCAAAGCGGTGTGGAAGTTGAATCAACTACAAAACAGCGCTCACAGCAGTGGGATAAGACAGTCTACAATCAACTTTCCAGCATTACTGCCCCTGTGAGGCGTTTCTCCGAGAGCTCTGAATCAGTGTCCCCAGCCGAAGAGAACTGTTGGTGCAGCGAAGATGACAGCGACATAGACACCAATAATGGCGTCAACGGAGCACGATTTCTACACTTAGGCCGCACTCCCAGTTTCGCAGACGACACAAGTTATTTCGAGCACGCAATGCACCATCTGGGCTTTGCAGAAGGTGTATATGAAAAATCCTGGTCGCAGTACAATATGACTGACTGAGGGCTTTACCTGTGTCTTTTCAGGCGACACGCGAAATGTGACTGTCTCAGTCCGTTTCCGAGGGGTTTGCTTCCTTTCAACCTGATGTGAAATTTGGGGAGCGTCGAGTAATACGCCAAGCGGAGGCTGTTCAGGAATACTTTCAGGGGACAGTGCATGGTTATGTATGTGCTAGTCTCCTTAGTATCACTAACCTATTGGAAGTCCTGCCAGGACTAATCTTCTTGGTGCAGCTCAAAGTGAACTAAGCTTGAAGAAACAGAAAGACTAGTTTCAAGCTTCTAGGTGGTACATCTATCTTTACTTTCCTTCGAACACACCGAAACATGTGAAAGGGCAGTACCCACAGACCGAAAATCACCTCGTCTTGACTATACCTCAGCGGTGGCAACAAGATCACGAGCGGTGACATTAGGCCGAGGTCGGGGCGGTCGCGCATTCAGCGTCCTCGCTATATCGGCACTCGTCCTTCGCATTCACCGACCACTGCGATTCCATCTCAAAACCATCTACGCATTAATTCAACAGCAATGTATGTCGATTTCTTGCCAGCATATAGAAAGATGCGAAATGTGTCTGGGCAAGCTGCTTTAATTTGAGCATATTCGAGATTTCAAAATTACTCTGGTGTCGCGTTGCAAAACTAAGAGTAGCTCGCGACCGGCGGCTCGGAGGGTCCGCTGCTCAGGCACCGACATCATGTTCGAGCTATGTTTGTCGGCGTCCTCACTATGCCGTCTGGAGGGTTCTGGTGTCGACAGTGTCGGCGCCGTAGTGCGACGGTACATATATAATCGTGGTCTTGAACAAGGTTTGCCTCCATTGCTGTTGCATGCCTCTGATCACACCAACCATCACATCTGTTACGTCAAAATAACGAGATATATACCATACAATCGTTGAAAAGAGTTAAGAGTTTTGTGTACCTGCAAGTTGAGTATATAGTGTTTCGAAGCAGCATGTCTTCGCCAATGGTAAGATTTACGCCCCATCTGGACCACTGTTTAAGCACACTGCCCAACCATCGTTGCTCAGTATCTACATAACTAACAAAGTTATAGGTAAAACAAGGGCCACCATACCCGCCTACAACATGGCCATTAGGTGGGCCTCCAATAAAGGGCGTCGACGTCCCCGTTCAATCAGCCTTCTTCTTCCTCTTCCTGGTCGGAGCAGCCATCCACATGAGCATATTCCAAAAGAATAAGGCAAGAGGCCACAAGTTCCTGCCAAGCCTGTTCATATTCGGTAGGTTTACCTTTGGTTCAGCACATGGACAGTTCGCTGACATGCTACTAGGTTTCTGCATGGCACGCAATGTAACATCAATTCTGCGAATCGCATCAGTATGCCTCCCTCATAATCTCCGACTTGCCATTGCAGCACAGATCTTCGTCGCGGCAGGTGTTCTTATCCTCTTCATCATCAACCTCATCTTTACAATGCGACTGGTCCGGTCCACACATCCGTCGGTCGGCTGGCATCCTATATTTTCTATGGCTTTTGTGGTTATTTGCGTCATCATTGCTGGGACACTTGTCATCGTCATTGTCGGCACGGTGCAAAGCTTCTACACCCTCGACACCAATACGAGATCTTTGGACCGCGATTTCCAACTGTACGGCACAACATTCTTCGCCATCATCGCCACGCTACCACTTCCAATAACGCTGCTCTCGCTCGTCGTCCGCCACCCACCTCATGAGCGCTTTGGAGCCGGTCGTCTACGCACAAAAGTCACCGTCCTACTCGTGAGCACAACGCTTCTTTCCCTCGGCGCATGGTACCGCTGTGGTGCCTTGTGGCATTCCCCCGTACCACGATCCCACCCACTCCCTGGATTTCTGAGCAAAGCTCCGTTTTACGTCTTCAACTTCCTAGTCGAGATTATAACTGTGTACATGTACGCTATCGCGCGGGTAGATTTGCAGTGGCATATCCCCAACGGCGCGAAAGGGCCAGGCTCCTACTCTGGCTCACAGCAGTTGGACGAAGTGAAGATGTGTAATTCTCGGCCAGAAGAGCAGACACCTGACGCTATATCTGATGCTACCCGAAACGATGGCACGACCACGCCTTCTGGTAGAGACATTGATGTTGAGAAGGCGTAGGTATGACCCCTCCCACCAAAGTCTCTCAACGACACGGATAATCCTCCCAATAAGGCTCCAAATCGCTCAGTTCTCCTCTTCACAAAACAGGCGACGCCTCGCTGTGCCACGGGAACAGCGTTGGGTAGAGACACGGGCGGCACCAAACCCTCCGAATACGTAGGATAGTATGGAAAATGGACGCTGAAAGCTGATTGAGGGTGTGCTGGGTGCGAAGATGACGAGTACGATTTGGCTGAAGTTAGCGGTATACGGCGAGACGAACTAATTGGCAGTGTCAAAAAGTCCACATCACCAGCGATGGTGTTAGGACGGGTGTTTCCCTTTTTATATGTCTAATACACTTGTAGCAGATATTTGTATGATATATTGCAAGACTGCATTAGGGTGGCCGTATATATACTAGACATCTTCTCGCTCAGTTACCGACTTCAGCCTGTCACCTCAAGGCTTCCTCAGCGCACACCATATATGGGACATGCACAATGAATCTGACGTCACTATTTCTACTTACATGACCATCCGGCGCATCTCGTCCAAGGTCCAATACTTGCGCATATTCTCCGCGCCAAGCTCCTTGACTTCATCGTCCAAGTGCTGCCACAGCACCTTGCCAAACCCATCAAGAATCACTTTCAGCTCACCCATCTGTAATTCCCTCTCGCCACTACTACACTCGTCCAGATATATCTCAAGTTTATCCAAGCCTTTGTGGATTTGCTTATGCTGAGTCAAAAGCTCGAGCTCCTTCTTAAACGCGGGCATCTTTCTCGATAGGTTGGGGAAAATGTGTTGCTCTTCAATGGTATGATGTGCAGTAAGGTGGTGGCAGAACTGTTGGCCGAGGGAAAGAAATTGCCTGATTGACATTCCTTTTGGTCGCTTACGTGATTCGCAGGCTGAGTAAAGGGTGTTCCAAGTAGCGCGGAAGTGATTGTGATAGTAGTCCATATGTTCAGCCATGCGATTATACTGGCGGAATTCGAAGGGGGTGAGCTTAGGTAGTGGCGTTTCTTCTTGGGCAAGAGGCTGTGAGGGCGTGCCCGTGGCTGTAGGACGCGATGGCTCCGACGTCACTGGCCCTACTTCTGGGTTTTCCGATGTCATTTCTACTCGAGGAGTCGGTGTTTGCAAGATGAAGTCTGTGGAGAAGGGCCTCTTGGGAATCGGTGCTTGTGATGGTCGAGGTAGAGCTCGGACAACAGTCGCTAAGCGGCGAATATTTTTCATGCGCCAGACACAGGTCGAACACTCAGAAGTTGAGAGAATATATGGTAGTTTATGCGATCCTGTGGTGCCTGTTTGGGATAGTCCGTCATTGATGGCAACGGCTTACCAAAATCTCGTCATTACTAACCCACGGAACGGAAGGTGTAGCTCCCGACGTTCCGATCCGAAACGCGTCCGTGACGCGGTCACGTGTCGCGCATCACAACCGTCATGTTAGGAGGTGCTGCGCTTACCGATGCGTTTACTTATTCCTGGTTTTGCCAAACTTTTCGTGCCATTTTCGCGCGGATGGCTTCATGGGAGCAGCTGTGCTATTACCTTTTGTGCTTGCTGCGACCTTGCCCTTTACACTAATAGTCGTTTCTGACGGGAACTCGTACACGCCTTCAATTGCACTCAATTGCGCGTCTTTCCGCCATGCTTCTGGCAGTCGGTCCTCCCATGTGTCGGTGAAGTCGGCGATGAGGAAGTCGTTGCCACGCTTGGCTTCGAGGAGGGTTTTGCCAGCGAATATGACTGTCTTGGCACGGTCAAGACAGGACCACGGTCCATTGCTGTCTGAATCTTCAGTAGACAGGTGTGCAAGAACAGCTTCAACAAGTCCTGGGGGGTGGCCTTCTTCAGCCACGGCTCCCGTGATGTCGTGGGTCAGGAATTGGCTGTCGAGTTTGACGCCTTCGGCCAGAGCAGCGGCATTGATGGACCTCCACACCTGCGAAAGGGCGTTTGTAGATGGCTGGTAGGAGCTCTCTTCAAACTCGAATGCCATTAGCTCCAGCCATGCTGACTGACACTCTCCGCTCGACATTGGGACGTCGTCGAATATGCTAGCCTTGGGCCTGCCATTGCCGGTTGCCTCGACGTCGCCTGCAACGATATCATACACGGGCAGCGCCTCCTTCAACAGTGTGACAGCAGCGGCAGCCGATGGATGGAGTTCGAGCGTTGCAGTGCACGCTGCAATTGCACATGTAACAGGGATCGGGATCCCGTTGCCATGGGAGTCGAGCGCGGGCTGGGTGATGAAGAGCGAGTTTGACGTCTGGACCTGGCGTAGCTGGAAAGTTTTGCTCGGCGTACAAAGCACTGCATATGCAGGCTGCGCATTCGGCGTACCAGAGGCGGCGGAGGGAGCCAGCGATTTAATGGAAAGCCTAACAAGCGTGCGGGGTGAGAAAGGGTATCCACGGAGAGACGAGACGGCAGCGTACCTACTGTGGGGGGGTTGGCGCATCCATGGCCTCGACGAGTTCTGGTGGGAGCTCGAGCAGGCGGAAATGCTGCAGCTCGTGTGCTATGGAGAAGGGAACACCGCCCGCGTCCTGTTGTGTTGCCATGGTGTCTAGTCTAGTCTTGGTGAAGTGAATGATGAGCTTTGGCGATGGAGCTTTGGCAATGTTTTGTTTGTGGGGGGCTGCCGCTGATCGGCGCCCAGGTCGATACGGACGCGATCACGATGGGCTGCAAGGGCATCGACCTCTTTTGCACCAAAAATACCCCGTCATCTTACGCCAATTCCCGGGAACCCTAGCATTTCCTCGTCGCACCATCTGCACCTTAACTTATCGCGCTGTAGTTTCCGCACTTGGCCGCAGCCGGCCCACCTGTTTCGGACTCGGGGTTGGTATTGGTAGCAACGGAGCCTCGTCTGTTGTGCTTGCCTCGTCTTCCTTGTTTACCTGTAGCGACAACACCGCCCAACACCTTCGAGACGCCCACCCTCTCTCTCTCTCTCTCTTTCTCCTCCTGCATGGCCTCATAAACACACCACCACCCCACGCCAGGCTCTTACTCGTTGTCGCAGCTCCGCCATGCTATTCTGATTTCCCTCCTACCCTCGCTCGTTGTCTCCCCCATCCAACTGTCGTCGCTCGTTCCCGCGCAATTGGGCAAAATGGTCGCCATCAACTCTGAGCCCGCGGCCCTCTCCGCAGACGACTTGTCGCTCTTCTACACCACAGACGAGCTTCTTTCCAAATCCCCTGTCCTCATCTTCTACGGACCGACGGCCACTTCGACCCAGGCGACGCATTCGCGCATCCAAACCCACGTCTTCACGCCAGCCGGCTTCCAGAGTTTCGCGCGTCTGATCATCTCACCCACAGCCACCTTCTACAACGCGGTCACATGCCTACCCCGAGAAGAACAAGGAGACGAGATATGTCGTGGCTTGGCTTTTAGTTTGTACAAGTACTTCGCCGAGCTGCCGCAGGAGATTAAGAATGCGTGGGAGAAGAGGTACAGCACGCTGGGGCACTTGCCCTCGGCCCCGAAGCTGTTCTCAGAGTCACATGCTGCAATGGTCGCGGCAAAGATGGTCAAGGTCGAGAACGTGGCAGATGTCATAGTAGACGTACGCCATGCATTAGGAGAGCAGACGCTGTCGTGGGTCGACTTGGATGTTGTCCTGCCACAGGGGAGCATCCAAAAGCTCGAGTCACGCGAGTCGGCCCAGTTTGATGAATCCGAAGACGACATCAGCCTGCAACGCTACGGCCAATACGCGCCCATCGTAAAGTTGTTTGGAGAGTCGGCGTTCCTTCCCACCTCGAGACTTCGCCGAGCGCCCTCGAAGCCAACTGCCCTGAACCGATCACAGTCCTTCTCAAGAAAGCAAAAGGAGACACTACGACGAGAAATGTGCGAGCTGTTGGACACAGAGGAGAACTACGTGAGCAAACTCCATGACTTGGTGCATACTGTCGCAGTCGAGTTCCGTGAGAAGGCGAAGCACAAATCGCAGTCAAGCTCCAGCCCCAACGAGGAGGCCCTACAGGCCCTGTTCCCTCCGAGTCTCGATAGCATACTCGACATCAACGCTAAATTCCTGGACACCATACGCATCATCTTGGAAGAGACAGAAAATGGAGCCATCGAAGACATTGAACAGGCCACAGACGACATCTTCATCGCGCCGCTACGAGGACAAAAGGATCCCCCAGACGTGACTGGAGCTGCAGCATTTGCGAAGACGCTTGTTGAGTGGTTTCCCCAGTTCGGCGACTGCTACACGGACTACATGGCTGCACATGGCGACTTCTCACAGCTGCTAAAGGTCTTCACAAAAGATACCACTTCTAGCTTCTCGAAACGAGTATACGACACAGGCGAGCAGCGATTGATGTCTATGCTGATTGAGCCTGTCCAACGCCTTCCGCGGTACAATCTCTACATCGACAACATCATTAAACAACTTCCAGTCCGCCATCCCGCGATCAAGACGTTCCTCAAGGCAAGGGACATCATTTCTGAGATTTGCTCAAGGGAAAGTCCAACGGCACAACAGATCAGAGTGTTTGACCGCCTGCGCAAAATGGTCTCTGGGTGGCCATCAACCTTCAACCCACAAGGAAGACTCATCACAGCCGTTGACTACGTGGAGCTTTCTCCGCCCTATCATGGAGATCTGTCCGGGCCATCAACATCGTCTGGAATCTTTGTCCTTTTCACCGACTCCCTGGTGCTTCTCAGCATACCGAGTGGTTGCGTGACAAGTGCCCGAAGCTTGCTTTCAGATTTGGACAATCCAAAATTCGCCGAGTCATTCAGCGGTGCTACAGAGCTTGTTTTCCATCAGCACTTGCAGCTCTGCGACCTCTTCATTAGTGAGCACTCTGAGGGGAGCATCCTCCAAGTACTGTCTCCTGTACCTCATTCAAGTCAGCCAGGACGACCACGAAGCCGAGACCGACAATATGTTGGCATTCGAATGTTCTACCTGAAGGGCGTCTATGAGGGCAAAGGGCAAAAGGTTGTGGAGGAGTTCACAAAGGCCCGTGTAGAAGGCCGTTTCCCCGAAACGGAGCGAGAGGGTTTCAAATGGGAGGTGCGAAGCCTAGCTGGCGATCTATCCTTTTTCTCGTCCGTGTCCGAGGAAACGGAATGCCCAAAGACAGAAGGCCGAAAAGAGCCCGCAAAGGTTCAGATCCTTGTGGAAGCATCGAAACACTCGCAGCCTATGCAAGTGGGAGATGAAGGCATCGAACTCACGGTGTCCATTTCTATATTGGGAGACGGATTCTTCCTTTTGGACACCAGTGGTGCGAACGGCTATGCGGCACGCGATAAGTTGACCAGCCTTGAGTTCCTCCCTGTGTTGACCAAACGCCTGGCGAACTATTTCCAGCTGCGCAACAGTGTCAGAAACCCCATGTTGTCTGAAGCGTACCTCTTCCGAAATCGGCGAATCCTCAAATCGCTTAGTATCCAGCTGCATGAGCTTGAAGAAGAGCAGGAAGGTAAGAGCCGCCCACACTCTCCCGTGAAGATGCTGTCAAGCATCTTCGGCAGCAGTGTGAGCAGAGAAGGCGGTTCTCGCAGGCTCCAGCGCAGCCCACACACTCTAGGAGAGATACCTCGGATGGCGCCCCCTCTTCTCCCTGCCTTCTCCCGAACCCGCAGTTGTGACGGTGACCTGTCCCGGCCCACATCATCTAACAAGAGCGCTGGCTTCAATGCCTCTACACCCACAGACTCTCCTGTAAAGCTAGAAGAATCTCTAGCAAACCTTACCATGGCTTTACATGCGCGAAAGGGCAATATCGTGGGTCGCTCTGTTCGAGCAAGAGCGGCTGCAGACGAGCTCATAGTTAATGAGCTATACAACTCCCTCCTAGAGAACCCTTCGAACATGGATCTTGCTGGTCAGTCCTCGGTTGACGTCCTCTTCGCGGTTTTCGAGAAATTTCTCGACGTGGCTTGGAAGGAAAGGATGGGACCGGTGCTGTCTCACGCAATGTTTGTTTCACTACAAATGAGATCAGACAGCATGTATCCGGGCGAATTTGAAGAGTTTTTCCGAACCACATTCATCGATCTTACCCCACATAACCAACGAGCTCTCCGGGCCATTGTCCATCTTCTCGCCGAGTTGCTTGACGGCACTAGTAATGATGGCGATCGAGGGATTCTCACGGCAGCGTTCGCAGAGATGCTCGTGCCTGCCGGTAATGCGAATGACTTCATCTCGCTAATGGACCGGCTTGTGCAAGACATAGAGGCACTTTTCCCGAGTCCGACTCCGGGATTCAATACACCGAATTATGGCTCCATCGATTCCAAGGGCCGTATTACCGCTGCCGGCTCGATCAACTCCAACACGTCGTTGAGGAAACGCTTTGGCTTCGGTACCCTGACAAGGGAGAACAGCAAATCCGAAAGCGATTCCAAAGTGGGATCGTTGTGGCGTTCGTTGAGCAAGAATAGTCATGGGACAGATAGTCAGCCTTCCAGTGTGTCAAAAGCTGGGCCTGCTTCCCTCGGCCGCTCTAACTCTACAGACAATGCTCGGCTTTCGCCAAAACGGCCTTCCTCTCGTGATCGTCCGACCGTACTAGGCGCGTTCACCTTTGAGAATTCGAGCACTAGTGGCCGGGCTTTCATGGGTGCCCTGGGGACAATCGGAGAGGTACCGCCTACTGCTGGGCCTCCCCGCAAGAAGCGCCGCTCTTCGTTGAGCGACCTAAAGATGTTGCAGGATGCTAACGATGCGCCCTTGTGGTCTTCGCAGACTCCTCGTAGGCCTGACTCTGTATTGCGGGATGACCGAGAAGCCAGCATTTCACCGCGAACACCTTCACGCATCCCACCGTCGCTTTTGAAAAACACGTCATCCATCCCGACGCCGACGCGCTTAGGCTCGCCAATGCGAAAAGAAAACTCACCAGCGAATGCGCTCGAGCGTGCTGGCAGTGTGCGTCCCAAGTCGATTGCCGCAAAACCGGAGTCGAAAGATGAAGTTACCATCAAATCGTATATTCACACAAAGAGGAGAGGCCAGTCGGTCACGGGGATTCCTTCGTTCAAGCCCACGACAAGTTCGGGATTGTCAGAACGCCCAGGATCCGGGAATACTATCAAGATGCCACCCCCCGGTTCTCGATCTCCCCCCAAGCCAAGCACGCCTTCAGCGAACCCACCAAAGCGGCTCAGGATGCAATCCCCTCAGAAGTTGCGTGAGCGGCTGCAGAATCAACAACGAGACATTGACACGGCGTCGGAGGACCTGCAGAATGAGCTGAGCGCTATCGGTCAGGAGCTGAATGCTAGAAGCATCCCCCGTCTAACCACGCAAAGTCCAGCTCCTCCTTCGACGCCAGGGCCCGGCCCGCCGAAGTCTTTGGAAGTGCGTATCGCTACACTCGAAAAGCAGCTCAAGAGCAGCCTGGGTGGGCTGTCAACACGTACCACAAGCATTGCCAACGACGTTAGCAGCTCGCTCCAAGTGTCTGAGGCTCGATGCAAGCACTTGGACCAACTGTATCGCGACATGAACGCGGAGAATGAAGCATTGTACGCGCGATTCAACGAGGAGCTTGAAAAGGCGACTAGCAGTGCGCGCAAGGGCAAGGCCAGTGAGGAGGTGGAGCGACGTCTGAAGGCGAGTGAGGAGGAAGCAGCACGGCTAAGGAAAGAAAATGCGCGACTGAAGCGGGAGGTTGCAGGCTTGAAAGCACAGATCAGGGAGTGAGTAGGTCATGGCACCTGCTTACAGGCCTTTGGTTTCCCTTCAGTCCATGTGAGAGCTGAGCAGAGCATTAACATGGCGTTGCAGGTTGCGGGAAAGCGGCTTGCTTGTTCATTTTGTCGTTTTAGCAAGCATTTGTTTGAGTTGGATGATTTGGGTGCTTACTAGGAGCATGATTCGGATCAGGCGCTTCATGGTGGATATGCTCATTATAGCCGGCTTCTCGGCTTTTTTCCCCGTCTTGGTACCTATTAGCATGGTTCTGGTTGCGCTGGAGGTTTGGAGAGTGAAGCAAGGCAAACAGAACTGCACAACGACGACATGAACTGGAGTATTAGGGTTTACTGGGCAATATACCACGTGCATATTTTACTAAAAGCTACAACCCTCCATGTGTACCTGTGACTGTGATGGCAAAGTTTCAACATGTAGGTCTATCTAGCACTTGATATGGGACAAGGACGTGGATGATTGCTACAGCAAGCGTTTGTCAAGCAAGTCTTCTTCTGTAGCCTCGCCCCGCTAGTGTCGTGCATGAGGTTGCCAACACATTAATTATTACATGCATGACATGGCCGGGATTCTGCGCCGCGCCGCGCGGTCCAGGCCTCGCATCCAAAAGTGCGTGATATCTCGCATGATGTTTGTACACAAAGGTGTCGAGCATGGCGGGAGCAGGTACCAAGACTCGGGCGAGACATTGTTTGAAACACTTGTCTGTCCGCGTAGCCACTCGTGGTCGCTAATTAAAGGAGGCCCTGTTGCATCCTCCGCCGTTTGTTGTTGGACGTGCAATCGGACGGCACGTCGGCTTCGGCAACTGCAGGAACGAAACCAGAAACGGCAGCTGGTGCAGGCTCACATGACAGCTAGCGATACGAACCCTCCTCTTACCTGCTTGCTACTACTCTGCATCATCATCATTACCCCCGGGACCAAGTGACGGCCAGCAGAGAAGCGTAGTTTGTGTACTGTGTACTGTTGTGCATCCTCTTTCGTCATCATCCCTCCCACCCACCACCGGCCGGGCCCCGGATCCGTGGACGCCGCTTCCACGAAACACTCGCGCGCAATTGACAACAACCAAAGACTCCACGCGGAGAGCGGCAATGACTCTCTACACCACCTTGTCGACCCGAGTGCTCGAGTGCCTACCACCTTCCCGCCTGGCACGCTGCCCCGTTCTGGCCGAGTCCACCCCTGCGTCTACCTCGACTCCCGCAGCGTCCACGCATAGCAATCCCTCGCACACGTCCGTCTCGACACCATGGCGTGGTTCATGAGGGGTGTCCAGAGTGCCGTCTTCCACTACGCGTCGTGTGCCCCCTGCACCGGCTACACCGATGGCAGGAAGAGACGGAAAGCCGCAAAGCAGGCCAAAAAAGTACGAGAGAAACTGCAGCTGGAAGACCCAGAGTCGTATTACCATCCAGAGCCCACTGGTACCAATCCATACTGGGGGGAAGAGATCGCCATGGGCCCGGGTCCGCCGCCTCGAAGAGCACGGAGGACGAATACGGGCAATACGAGTAGCACACGAGGCATCACCACAGCGGAGACACGGAGCTCAGCTATGAGCAAGGGTGGAAGCAGCTTGGATGTCGCGAGGCCGGGCGATATGCGACTCAGCGACGATACGCTCGAGGACGACAATTGGAACCGCAAACGCTACCAGAGGGAAGACGAGGACCTATGGGGCCACGAGGACCCGCCAATTCCCCTCCAGCATACCCTCTCTGGCTCGTCGGTAGGCGTGGCAGGCTTCCCACTGCGAAGACCAGCCACTTCCACAACAGGAAGCTACTACTCGGCCCGCGCCCCTCCTGTCAACGAACTCCATCCACCAGTCGTCAGTCTTCCGTCCCCAGACCCGGCCGACAACCGCTGGATGCTCCAGCCGCCGCCCAAGGCTAGTGTCATGTCGGGCAAAGAGCGAGCTTCGAATCGAAGTCGGAGTGGTAGCGGCGCAAGCAGCCGCGTAGAGCTCAGCTTGCAGCGCCAACTCAACACAAAGCAGGTGCAGCAGAGGCTCGAACGCGGAGAGACTCCGGAGCTGCCTTCGATATCGCCTATGAGCTCGTACAGTAATCTGGTGGCTGGACAGCGGCATGATAAGTCCCATACGCCGCAGGCACGACCGCCGAGCTCCAATGGCTCCAAGAGAAGGAAGAAGAAGAGGGACACTACTGTCTCGCGGACAGACACGGCCATGACGCGAACAGATACCATGAGCACACATCATTCATCCGGCGATTCGAGCGACACCATTGTACGAGGGAGGCCCGTACCACGAACCGCTCCCATTCCTGACATCGAAGTCACACGAGTTCGCCAGAACCGCCCTTGTCTCTCGACTATAGTCTCCAGCGGCTCAGGAGCCAACGACCTCTCACTATCCTCAGTACACGGGTACGATAGACTCGGTAGTAGTGACCAAAACGCCCTCCTCGAGCTACCCACGCCCGTACATCACCGAGTTACATCAACACCATCATCAGACTCAACACCCTACCTTATGAATCATGACGCCCCCCTCTCCTCCTCGGATATCTCCTCTCTCAACGTACTCCAAGATCTCGTCTCCCCCCGCGCTCTTCTAAACTCAAGATTTGTGTCGGCGCCGTTGGTGGAAGCCAAAATCCGGCTGCCACCTTCTGCGGAGAATTTGAAACGAGATCAAGTGTGGAATGGCAGTAGATTTGGCGTTTCACGCGGTTGGGACGCGGGTCAGGCGAATGAGCAGATCAGAGTACCGTTTGATAACTTGGGACCCCCGCATCGCGACCCGAGACTGAGATGGAGCGTCGACTTTTAACCTCACAGACTCGGATTGTGGATTTCTCTTCTTGTATGCTCCAAGCATCATCACTCAACATGAGTACTTGCCCATCTTCACATCACACGCATCGCGCAACCCGCTTTTTTTCCTTCCTTTCCCTATCACTTTTCCAGTCACATCAGTTTGGTTCTATTGATTCTGCCTCATTTCTTGCGTTGGAAGCGAAGCATGTTTGGATAGCCTGCCTTGACGTGTATGAGTCATGACAGCACTATTGGCGTTTGGGATCTTGAGTTTTATAGCGCATCAAATCAGCCTGCATTTTCTTTTGTTCGATTCTGTACATCATTGCATTGGGTGCATACTGCACAGGAGCTGGCAGTCTTGAAGGGGAGCAAGTTATACGAATGGAAGACTTGCATACTATTCATATACGTTTTAGGTCTACGATGCTTCCAATGCTGTGATATCTTCTTCCGTATTGCCGACGCTAGAACCGATTGCCATACCCTAAATCCTATCCCGAGCCTCGAGATCCCAGATCCTCAATGTCTCCCCCTTGCTCCCCCGCTTCTTCTTTTCTACCTTCTTGGACTCATGCTCTGTAAGCCTCAGCATAGCTTTGCTGACACACGCCAAAGAGTCGACCAATTCACTCATACGACCCGTCTGTAGGAAAACCTTCTGGAGCCACTCGTTCTGCTCATCGGCTATCAGCACGGCGACCTCCATCGCCTGCACGGCTGGCTCGCGGTGTAGAAAGTACGAAGCCGACTGGAGCACCGAGAGATACGCAATGACCATGTCGGGGATATACGCCTTCTTCAGGTTCCAGCCATCAGTCGTGTCTTGAATACCGCGGTGGGTCGAATCTGAAATCGACTGGATGAGCGAGTCGAAGATGGCTGTGATGGCATCCAAGAGCTCCTTGGTGCGCTTCGTATCTGGTTTCGAGGGCCCTTTGGGAGCTTCTGGATTCCTTTGGCGCTCAGTGCGAAGTCTGTCAACATCTCTCGTTAGCCTTGCGTGGATCTGGGAGAGTATGACGGGGGGAACAAAGGAGAAGTGGTACTTGTTCACTGACTTTATAAGCGCCTCTTCTTCGTCACGCCACTCGCGGAAGAGGACGAGTAAGCGCACGATTTGCTGGAGGTCGTAGTATGCTGAGCTCTTTTCGCGCAGGTAGTTGACAATGTTCGTGTGCTCGTCTGCCGTGGGGAGTTTAGCCAGTGGAATGGCGGCAGCGCGCGCAACGCTTGAGAGGGAGTCGCGGTGGTTGTGTAGTTCACGCTCGTTCTGCTCATCCGCTCCTGGTGTAGTGATGTCGAATGGGTAGCCACAAAGAGCTTCCGTCCGTGAGAGCGACAGGGACTCGACGCTGAGGTCGCTGACGACCTTCTCTGCGGCGCCGAGGCGGCCATTGACTATTTGTGAAATATTAGCGTGTGAAAGGGTACTGTTTTCCTGTCTACTTACGCAGAAAAATGATTAGAGCGTTCCTCAAATGCTCAAATGTTTGCTTGTAGTCTTTGCCGATATAATGATACCACTGCAGCGCCTCGATGATAGCTTCTTCCTTCGGCTCGATCACAGACCCGTCGAAGTCCCGCTTTATGCGAACGCCAGGCCACAACACCTGCTCTTGGGCAGTTGTGACTCGCTCCAAGATCTTGAACCGCTTGATAGGTTTGGTAATCACCGAGTAGCCTTGTGCGTCGAAATGTGTGAAACCGCTGTTTCTAAAAGCGAACGTGAAGCTCTGAGCAACAACCTCGATGACATCGATGCGGTATTGTTCCAAAAGTGCAACGCAACGTCGCTGCTCCTCGCTGTTCTTGATGTCGGGTAACACACGCGCGAGGCAATGAGCTGCTCGCTCTGGCAGAAGCTGCGCCGCGTATAGTGGTATGAGCTGTATACGTTTGCTGGTCCGTAGAAATTCAATGTATGCCGCAACGACATTGTCCATGGCTAACCACCGTTGCTCGTCACTTGTACTGAGAATCTTTAACCCGTTCCGGAATACGATAAAGAGGTGCACTAGAATCCTGAAGGCATGTGGGTCACTTGCGAGATTCTGATACCATCGCTCTGCTGTGAAGGTCCGCTGCTCACCCGCTGCCTTTGCGCCTGGGTCGGCCAGGTCGGAGTCCGGGTGAACGATCAAGTTTTGAGGTCGCTCATCGTTCTGCAACATGTCGGCGATGGCTACTCCGACTTTGAGCATCAGCTCGTCTACGTTCCTGCTTATGAGAGCGCCTTGGATGAGCTTGATTGGGGAGACTGATTGGTTTGCTGTAGCTTTTTGTTGCTTCAGAAGACCAATCACCTTCTGCGAGGACTCCTCCCAGCTGCCAATATTAGCCACCGCGTCCTGAAAGACGAACTTCTGAGTCAAGCTCTCAGTGACTCGATTTGGATAGTTTTGTTGCAAGTAGGAGTCGAACCGCGAAAGAAGTAGAGCGTTGTAGTGCGCATAAAGATGGTCGTCCCAAGATCGGCTGACTGCCTGAACCTGCTTCAGGTCTCCGCTCAGCAGGCCGTAAACGGCGCCTTCGTAGGGAATTCGGGCTCCTCTAGCGGCGTAGAAGCACATGCGACGAAACAGGTAACCGACAGTCGGACCGGCAACATTTGGTCCACCTTTCGAGTGAGCCTCGTATGCAGCTCCTACGCTGACACCACGCCAGGCCTCATTCCTCTCATGGCACCATTGAATGATCTGCTTCCATGGTACGCCGCGCCGCATCATTTCGTAGCAGGCCATCCACAGAGCGCGCTCGTAGTACTCGTCCGACTTCTCTAGGGCACGCTTTTGTCTGGCCGAAGCATCTGGATCCAGTTGAGTAACGAGGTTTGCAGTCCTGTCGGCAGTCTTGAGGTTTGCGGTGGTTGGTTTCAGGGGCTGATCTGTACCTTCTAAGCGCTTCGCCTGCTTGATCTTCGATTTGGTGTCCAGCCAGCCACTAGTCCAGGTATGCGCGCCCTTCCCTGACGCCGCTTCCAGCTCTGCAGTGATAGACTCAATGTCGCTCTCGCTGTTCTGCGCCGTCTGTTCCAACCAGCGTAGAATGATCGCCTTTTCTTTAGCCTGATCGTCCTCGAGGAGGAAGCGATCCCAGATCTCGCTATTCTTGCAATACCGCGCAGTTCCCCCAACCTTCGCCAAATGCTCCTTCTTTTCCGCCGTAGGATCGGTGCCAGGCTCAGAGTGGTAGTGATCAATGATGAGTCGCAGAAGTTCCCATGTCGCGAGCTCCGCTTGCCATTGCCGTAGTTCTCGCAGGTTCGCAGAGTCAGATTCGGCATGTTGATCGACGGATGAAGTGAGAGACTGTCCGAAACCGCCTTGGCTACTATTATCGGGAGCCTCTGCCATGTTCTGAATCCGCCGTCGCACGCTCTTGGTCAAGTCACCCTTGTTCTCTGCATCATTGACTTTCTTCAGCTCCTTGACATGCGATTCCGCAAGGTCTTTGAACTTTCCCACCATCTTTACTGTCGTCTGGTACTTGGTTCGCCTGGTATCATTTCCGTGTGTATGCCAGTGGTCGACTCGCTCTGCGAACTTCTCCACCTCTTTCCCAACTCTGTCGGCCATTGCGCGCAATGGTTGAAGGGGATCACTTGGAGAAAGGCCGTTCGTAGCGCGTGGGGTTCCAAAAGCGAGAGTATGGCCATTGATGGGCTGAGAAGGGTACCCAAAGTTAGCAGGATTCTTTCATGTCGTTATGCGAGCAGTGGGAGTTCTTTGATGACCTACCTGAGCTGCAGTGGGCTGCGACTGGCGTGCGAACGAAAACGAAGCCATGTCGCTCTAGGCAGCGGATCGCGAAGCCCGATTACAAAGACAGAGCAGACGCTTGGGGAAATCTTAATCTGAATGCACCCAGGATCGCTTCAATGTTGCATCAACAGCTCTAATGCACGTCGCAAAACAATGAGGCAGGCGCGCCAAAGCGTAGCTAGCGCGTCGCCAAGCATCCGTCGCGCTATCTAATTTGATGACTAATAGCAACAGAATTTTCTATAAGAGGGCTTGTTGCCCCGTCCCTTCATTGACATACCACAGGTGGTATGTTAGAGTCACGTTGCCAGATTTCGTTGCTGGAACAGGTCCATTGTGGCCTCTTTACGCGCTACTGTCCACCTCAGAGCAATACACTTCCTGGTGACCTGGCTGGATTTCCTTCGGGAGCTTGACAGTGCGGATGAGAAAGGAAGTGTTACATATTATGATTAAGGACGCCTGTGTAGCTTTGAGACAAGGCGCTTGTCCGGTCCTGCTTCCAACTGTGCATTACTAGCCTCCTTCAACCCCCATTATGATATGAGAATGGTGTGCAAGGTGCTCAAAGCACAGCTCCGAAACGGAGTTCGCTGTTCATATGGGCTATCGAGGTTTTACGAAGATCCTTGGGCTCTTTGCTTCATCTTCAGTCTATGATGGTCAGGACATGAGCCGTCTGAACTGGGCGAAACGTACTTGAGGAGTGTGTATTTCGGACAGCTCACGGTACTTGCGTCTTCTCCTTTCTGTTCATAAAAGGCGTTGCAGCATTCATATAATGCATCCACCTTTGAAGAGTCAGTCAAGGCACTGAGGCACAACGGGACCACTTGAGTAGAGGCAATAGTGTTATCTATTAAGCTATGCTGTGCAACACCCTCAATAAAATCATTCTCGGTGGCACTTACTTCTTTCCTGCACTTCTCTTCGTTGTAGTTGTTCCTTTGAATACAGTCTGTACCTCTCAGTTCCAAGTCGTCAGGCTAAGAAAGCACTCACGTACTCTGAATTGCACATGCTCGCGGATGACATGGAGGGTCCGTCTTGACATCCATATTTAATTCTCCCTATTTGATTGTTAGATGAATATTATTCTAGAAGCCAAATTGAAGTGACATCATAAGCCGCCATACCATGGTGAATCACGTGGACAGGGGCAATGCCTCAGATGACTGTCTCCGAGTCCAGTACGGGATCGCCTAGGCAACAATATAGCGAAAACTTCGGAAGTAAGACACGGTAGTCCTGTAGGTAAAGCTGGTGGTGAAAGTGAAAATGGTTGGCTCGAACTGGCCAATGCTTTTGAGACCCCACTATTCTCCAGTGCTCCCACCTCACCTCTTGCGACTTTCCTTCCCGTTCACCTTTCACGCGCCCGCCACCGACTTGTATACGAAGCCCAACGTCTGCGCGACCTTGCGAGAGTTTTACCCCTACACAATACTTCGCAACCCATCTATCGGCTTTAAGGTACTTATACCTCCGCAACATATCAAACCAGCCCTCTGTTCCGCTCGCCACCATTCTACCGTCTTCGGCAATCGACTGACAACTCCAAGCAGCCTCTACCGCTATCGACATCTCCATCTTCCACGCAACCCACTACGCACAACCAAAAATGTCTGACAACGGATCACCGAACGTCGCGCAGAAGCCCGAGGACGGCGGCCAGAGCGAACACTTGAACATCAAGGTTACCGACAACAACAACGAAGTGTTCTTCAAGATCAAGCGAACGACGGCGCTCGGAAAGCTCATGAATGCTTTCTGTGATCGTCAGGGCAAAAACATTTCGAGTGTGCGGTTCCTGTTCGATGGACAGCGTGTAACGGCACAAGACAACCCAGATTTGGTACGTAGCAGCAGCGGCAGCCTCGAGCGCAGGCCTTGCAAATACTACGCCATCTCTTTCAAACAAGACTAACATTGTGTAGCTCGACATGCAAGATGGCGATACTCTTGAAGTGCACCAAGAGCAGATCGGCGGCTGCTAATCACCTTGCGAAGTGAAAACTTCGAGCTGTCTCTCACTGCGACTGCTCCCAGCATCAGGTGTTCACAGCGCGCAGCTTTTACACCCTTCACTACTCGGCTTGGCGAGATGACGAGAACAACGGATTGCTTTAGCGCCGGCGAAGGTGGACAAGAGGAGGTTCCTCGATTAACGAGATGAATATCACGGTTTTTGGCGTCTATGGGTACTTGGGCTCGCTTCGAGCGATGCAGTTCTTGGTTTCCTATACTTTCTGGGGACACGCCAATGTGAAGAGGATCAAATTTCATCTGCATTTTACTCAATACGCTGCCCATAAAGTCTTGACATGTCTAATCATCATCTAGTAACAGCGGACTGGCCGAATGCCCTACTACTTTCAAGACAGAACCGTCAAGGTATTAGGCCTGCCAAGAGACGAGTGGATGCCCGCCACTCTCGTCTCGGGACTTTGAGCTTAAGTTGAGATATCTATGAATTCCTAATCTCTCATAACAGAGCATTTTGGTAGCGTCGCTATGCAAGACGTTATAATGGATCTTGAACTTCGCTCTTTGGCATTTTGAATTGTACATTTTCGCAAGCTATATTTACATTTTAGAAAGTCAGAGACAGCACTGTAACCTCAAGTGAATCCTCTATGCATCCCAGATAGCCTTTTTCCTCGCCTCCCTCTCCTCAGCTTCCCTACTCTCCCGTTCCTTCTCTTCTGCCCTCCTCTTGCGCTCCTTTTCCTTTGTTACGCGATCATACTCCCTCTCCTCGTCCGTCCTTTTCGGCGCTCTCACGCCCAACGCTCCAGCAATTAGTCGTCCTGCAACAGCAGTCGTCTTATCTGGTCTCCTGTCCAAGCTCCTGCCTACACCGCTATCTCCTCGACCCCTTGCATTAAATGGTGCGTTGTCTGGAAAGTCAAAGGATGGAGGAGAAGCCGGCGTGGGAGGCGGCGGATTGGGTGGGAAGTCGAGTGATGCGACGGCGGATAAAGGCTCTAGTGGGCCATGGGCCGATGCTGACGAAGCTTTTGGTGCTTCTTCTGTCTCTGTATCTGAGCCTGAGGGTTCCTCGTCCCAGCTGTCAGCTACGGGTTTGGATTTCGGCTTGTGGGCGGGTTTCTCTGGGAATTTTGTGGAGATTTTGAGATGGGTGAGGGTTGATGCGATTTCTACATGGCAACTTGTCAGCAATTGAATCTGGGGCGAGAAACGGTGCGGGCTAAAGGGGTCAAATACCTTCCTCGCTGGGTGTCTTGTTCATTGATGCCATGTTACAACTAGGTCGTGTGTTTGGGGCGGCTCGTTTTGCGGGGTAAGCGTCTGTCTTTTGTCTTGGATATCAGGGAACGCGGGGTCCAATAAGAGGGTATGATCGGTGTGGTATCAGCGAGCGAAGGCAGCTGAGGGATTTGAGCAGAATGCCTCAGGTATAAATGTGCATGCAAGGGGCTACCCGAGTTGAATGCTATGTTTGTAGCAAAGACACGAGACAGTGCAACGCTGTGGGTGCTGCGATTCCCCTGCAGCGAATACTGTGGGGAAGGCGCGCGTCATCCCCGTCTCAGGGAACAACAACGTCAAATCGAGGCCTTTTTGGAACGGTCCACTGTTTTCGATAATTCTCCGCCTGCATCTAGAATCCACGCTCAAGCCCCCTGAGACAAAATTAGAGACTCTGGTGGAGCTGTTGCTACTTTGAGCGGCTTTGTGGGAACAGCATCGAAGATTTGCTTGCGTGCAGTTGCGCGTTCCTGAAGGTCAACAGATGGGAGTGGGCCGACCGTGAAGGGAAACGCCGACCGTAACCGGAAGTGCCACCGACACATATTCACATTTTTAGAGCTCAGTTTCTATTGTCACAACGTTGCTCGAGTATAGTTTAAGCTTTTCCCTATACATTGGACAAGCTGGACCTTGGAAATGGATAAGAGAAGGTGTTGAAGTCATCAAACTGGGTATCCCGAAATGTGTACGAGTCAGTCGCATATTCCTCTTCAATAGCCCATCTTCGTCTACAGAACACATGTGTTTGACGAAGCTACCTTCTCGCTGTCAATCGTCAACGCACGAAGACTGCGAACACATGGCTACTTCACAAAGAGGATGCTTTGGGACCCTGCATATGGCGGACTCTCCCGAGGATCGCACTTGAGGGGTAGATTCGGTTACTTGCAAGTAGCCGTGGTGCAAGTCGGGTATTTACAGCTATGTTCGACAGCACACAAGAGTACTCCCATTCCTCAAACTTCTCAGCCTGTATAGACTTTATAGAGGATAGAAGCGCATAGCAGAAGCTCTATTGACTTAACAGGTCGCAATTGTGAGCTTGCCAGTGTGTGAGCAACACGCATACATGGTTATTTCTCGGTGTCTACCCCATGACATATCTCATCTAGAGTCAAGAGCATTTTACTTCCATCATGCTTCCTCAACATACGCGTTGTCTCGCTAGCAAGGCTTTCAAATACCAGAGTGCTCATTTCCGCATACCTCAAGCCACTTTTTCCACCACGACGAGACGCAATGGCTACGATGACACGATCCAGAATCTCAAGATCGGCACCCACACCCGCGTCATCTTCCAGGGCTTTACTGGAAAACTAGCCACCGCCAATGCAAAAGAGTCTATGGAATGGGGAACCAATGTTGTTGGCGGCGTGAAGCCCAATGGGTCAGGCGAGCATCTCGGGAAGCCCGTCTTGCCGTCAGTTAGGGCGGCAATGGAACAATTGAAGCCTGATGCGACTGGCATCTATGTTGCGGCCCATCAGGCCACCGCAGCTATTGAGGAGGCAATCGAAGCGGAGGTGCCCCTTATTGTGGCGGTCGCAGAGCATATTCCGCTGCATGATATCATGAGGGTATGTAGATGAACTAAACTTACGCGATGTTGCTGATGAAATCAGATACACTCCATGCTTCAGACCCAATCGAAGTCGCGACTCGTTGGTGCTAATGCTCCAGGAATTATCTCAGCGATTGGCCGGTGTAGAATCGGATTCCAGCCTTTGCCGACCTTTTCTCCCGGTCACATTGGTATCGTAGCGAAGTCAGGCACCCTTTCATACGAGACTGTAGGATCTTTGACAAGAGCTGGTGTCGGACAAAGTCTATGTATTGGTGTGGGCGGCGATGTCATTGCCGGCACCAACTTCGTAGACGCACTGAAGGTCTTCGAGCAAGACGAGGATACAGAAGCGATCATCATTGTGGGTGAACTTGGTGGTACGACCGAGGAGGAGGCTGCAGACTGGATCAAAGACTACAACAGGCGTGTCAAGAACCCGAAACCCATTGCTGCCGTTATTGGAGGTTTCCAAGCACCTCCAGGCAAAGTCATGGGACACGCAGGCGCATGGACAGGCTTAGGAGAAGGAACATCAGAGTCGAAGTATAGGGCGCTAGAAAGCGCTGGTGTGACTATGGTGGACCATCCAGCGAAGTTTGGTGGTGTTATGAAGGACCTCCTTGCGAAATCAGGTCGCAACGTTAAGAAGATTGCAAGTCTCCGTTCTATACTTTTCTTTCCGGAATTTCTGACAGAATTCCCTAGGAACAATCGGCAGCTCAAGCACAGCAGCGCCGCTCATATCACTCGTTACACTCGTTACGCCGACCTTTTGCAACTCCAATTGCTTCCCAACCTATCCAGCAAAGGCGATCTCTCCACCTCACAGCAGATCAGTCCTCTGACCTTCTGAAATCATATAACATCAACTTGACATCGGCCCCTGAAAGTGCGCCATCAAGTCACTATGTGGGCATCTCGCCAGCCCGAGCTGCTCGCTCTCCCTCCATCATCGCCGCTCCAACAGCCAACCCGGATCACTTACATCAACGAGTCAAGAGGTTTCCTTTTGACTACCAGCAAGGTCCCACCCCTGAGGTCATCAACAACGCTATCGCCCACATGCAGCTTGATGCCGCTCCACCAAAAGCCAAAGCACAGACAGCAGAGCTGATACAAAATCTCTGGAAGTTGTACCGCGAGAAGGAGGCTATTGACGCTCATGTCTCGTTAGCAGTTTCTGAGAGCCAAGATGAGATTCAAGTCTACAACCCGTTCCTCTTCTTCGACGACGCAGCTTTCAAGTCGAACAAACGACAAGCCGACCTCCATGAGCTGCGCGACAAAACCAGCATCTCAGCCACAGACGCAGAAGCCGAGCAAGCAGGCATCGTCTACATCCCCCTCGCCTCGCCAACCTTCTCCAACGGCACCACGCAGAAAGAAACCCAAACGCCCCCTTCTTCCGCCGCCGAGGAACCCAGAAACCTAGTAGGCACCCTCGTAAATGGCGCGGGCCTAGCATTGAACACAAACGACGTGCTACACACGCGCCTCTCTTCCCCTCCCTTCTCTACTACAGCAGCCAATTTCCTCGACACGGGCGGCAAAGCTACGTCCGCTACCATCAAGACGTCGTTTAAACTGATACTCTCTGACCCGCGGGTCTCCGTCGTCTTCGTGAACATTTTCGGTGGGCTGACGCTGTGTGATATGATTGCTGAGGGTATTATAATGGCGTTCAAGGAGGTGGGTGTGGATAAGCCGGTGGTTGTGCGGCTCAGGGGCACGAATGAGGAGTTGGGACAAAAGGTGTTGGGCGAGGCCAAGTTGCCTATTCATGCGTTTGATGATTTTGAGGAGGCGGTTAAGAAGGTGGGGGAGCTTGCTAATGGGGGAAGTAGGGAGTTGAGAAATTGAGTGAGTGGGTGATATATTGTCATGTTGATAGCTCCATGTTGTTTAGAAGGGGTGGGGATAGTTTTGCATATAGATAGTATTATGTTTTAAAGCTTCCTTATCTGATTAACGATTCCCTCCTGATGGTGTGAAGACTGACTGCCACGGGACGCGTCGTCTGATGTGAAGGAAAAGGGGATATCAGATTAAACTACGCTACTTCACCACACATTGACCAAGACTGTCCAGGCTGCAGAACGAATGTGTGCCGCTCCATACCAATCCCTCCTCCCAAGAGCCTCCTTCTTTTCGTGCGATAGCGTAGAGATCCGTGCGCCAGATGAACAAAAGATCGGAAAATGTGGTGTGGTATCTGCGACAAATAGAAGGGAAGAAGGGCAAGAACATGTAGGCACGAAGGTACGTCCTCCAAGAACCCAAAACGTACCAAAGCACATACAGCAAGTAAAGGAAGGCCTAGGCAAGGAGGCCTGGCTATACGAAGTACTGGAAGGCGGTGCTGTGGTTGAGTTAGCTTGGCGTGTTTCGTACTACAAAAGAGGTGGAGACATACCCAATAGCAGCCATGACACCTAGTCCGACGAGTGCGCGCCGTGTAACCTTTTCCTTTGTCAACTTTTGCTCAGTCGTGTATGCGACCTTTGCTGCCTTTGACGCGCGCTCTCCTGCCAGCTCCGCCTCGTCAATGACCTCCTCGACCTTGCGCTTGGAGACCTTGATCACGTCAGACGATGACCCGGCTTCTAACTTCTGTGCCTCTTCTACCATGCGCTTCGCTTCCTCAATCATCCTCGCAGGGTCTTCGGGTTCTGGAAGCTCGGCATGATTATGCGGCACGTCGATCTTGACATTGGTGGTGGTCGTCTCGACGTTGCCATGTGTCTCGACCGTCTCTTGCACCTCGATGCGTACGGTTCCTTCCTTGACCTCTTCTGCTTTCGCATCCGCCTCCTTGGCATCGCCATTGAGCGATTCAGATGCAAGCGACTCGGATGGTGTCGCGCCGTTCGCGATGAAGTTTTGCAGCGCGCTTGACGGAGTAACCACCTTGGACGCACCGAAAATCTCCTCGGCCTTGGTTGTGTCTGATTTGGTTGCGTTGCGCGTTGTTCGTGCCTTTCGCGGGGTCGCCATCTTGCGGCTAGGAGTGGCAAGCTTGCTTGGAGAGGCAGAACGCGTTGATCGTGCGCGAGCTGAGCGAATGGCTGAGTGAGGCGGCAGTAGGGCTGGTGTTGCGTTCTCAACGTCGAATTTGGGAGGCATGCGAATGTGTTGAGACTTTGTTTTGTCCTTGTTGCCCTTCTCAATCGGTGCGGGGTCGAGCAGGGCCTCAATCCAGTGGCGCATTGAGTATTCATCAGACAGTGTGAGCGCTGTAGTGGGCACGTGTCAGCGATGCAAATTAGCTATCCGAGACAATTACTCACCCTCTTCTGGCGCGATCCAAACACTCCCAGCCACCTCGTCTGGGCCGGCTGAGGGAAAGGTCTTTTGGTACTTCCGTTCCTCTTCCTCCTCTGCCAAAGAAGCCCACGGAAACGCGGCCTTGAACATTCCCGTTGCGCTGATGTATCCATCACTGCTGCGGCGCTGTACGTCTTGTCAGTCCGGTTGCGCCAATGGCGAAAGATTTTCATCGCCGTACCATCAAGAAGTATGACTCTGGGTAAGCCGAAGTCGTGTTCATATTGAAGATGCCGGTTCCAGTCAGGTCCTTGGGGAGCGGGACCCTCAGATGCGCGTAGTCCAAGATGCCTATATTTTCCACCTTTGTCGCGTTTGTGACACCGGTGACGCCGGGCTTCGTGCCCAGATTGGTTTGTCCTAGTCGGCGCCTCTCGACAAGTATCTCAGCTGCGCATCATGGTTAGAGTGAGGGATCCCTGATGATGCGCGATGCGCTGCGGGTGTGGTGCGATACGTACTGGCCGTGGACTCGGTGGGCTCCAGAAGAGGATTTTTCCTCTCTGGCAAACCGCGCTTGGAGACCATGTTTGCAAAGTATGAATGATATTACAATATGTATAGGTAGGTGTGAAGGACGGCGCGCAGGGGTTTCCTTTGTACTGTCGAGGCAAGTAGACGACGTATAACAAGGCGCGCAACCGCTGAGACGAAGATGTGCTGGCGTAAGAGAATGGAAGGCGCAACACGAGCAAGCTTCAGGCGGTGACTGAGCTGCAAGTGACTTGGGCGACGGTACGGGCAGAGCGCGCGTTGCGACGAGATGGATGGCGATTCAAAGCGACGAAAGACCGAGAGAGGAGGAGCGCGATGGTGTGTCGCTCCTATCCCTGTGCACTAAATGGCTGGGCGTTGTGGCTAACCAGCCCTTCCCCAGACCACCATGCCACCATGCCTCTTCGCGAACCCAAACCGTGCTGGCGAGACCCTTTTCAGTGCATTCTTCAGGTACCGATTGGCCATGGGGGAGGGTGAACTGGTAATACAACAGCGCCCGAAGAAGCGTCGTCTTTGTTTGGATGCGACACGAATGAATCGGGATATGGCGCCATGGCAAGTCGCGCGTTCCCGCTCATGCAGCGCGCCGCGCTTCTCACCAACAGTTCCTCCTGTTGATGAGTTGTATTTACATGCTTTGTTACCATTGTGAATGGCTGGCACCATGAATGGTCCTGGACCAGGTGAAATATCTTACTTTACTTTACTTTACTTTACTTCACTCGTATAGGAGGCCACTTGTAGATCATGGCGCCCAGGCCTTGCGAGCAGACATTTATGCGCCCGTCTAGGGCGCTAAACACGTCACACACACACACACACACACACACACACACACACACACACACTGCGCTGGTCGTTGCAGCTTGAGCTGGAGGAGCTGGAGAGTATCAAGTCAAGGTCTTCTCATCTCATCTCACAGGGGTGTTGGGCAGAAATCAAGATCAGGAGGGAACACGCGGGGCTGGGTCAAAGCTCGATAGATATGGATGGTGGTGAGAGGTTCCACGTCGTAAATTGATAGGACAAAGGCATTATTGCACTATTAAACATATGTGCTGTAGCAACAGTCTGGAAATTGGCCAGACAAAAGGTATCAAAGGGTCCACACATAGTCCGTCGGCCGCGGCAGGCCCCGCCAGGAACCTGGCCAGTAGGCTATAATGAGCTAGTTGATGCGGTGAATGTGCCCCGCCAAACGTTGAGGTTCAAGACGAAGCCGCTGTTCTTTCCTCGTCCTCACTTTTGACCCTTCTTATTCCCCCTTCCCCACAGTCCCCCATTTCTCCATTCTCTGCTTCCCAGTCACCTACAGACGCGACCATGGCCGACCATGACGACCTGCACGCTGAACAGACCGAGGGCTTCAAGGTCGGCGAGAAGAAGACCATCGACGAGTACCAGAAGCTAGGTGCGTGGCTTCTTCTGCCCACTACCCAGAGCAATCAATTCATGTCAGACAAGTACTAACCGCTCATCACACAACAGACCAGAACGACGAGTCCCTCCAGAAGTGGAAAGCCTCCCTCGGCCTCGGTCAGGGCAAGGACATCTCTGACCCTGCCGACCCTCGCAAATGTATCATCCTCTCTCTCGGCCTGGAAGTCGAAGGCCGTCCCGACATTATCATCGATTTGCGGTCACCCGGTGCTCTCGAAGCTCTCAACGACAAGCCCTTTACAATCAAGGAGGGTGCTAGCTTCCGCATGAAGGCCCAGTTCAAGGTCCAGCACGAGATTTTGGCAGGTTTGAAGTACCTTCAGAAGGTTACGCGCCTGGGAGTGAGCGACAAGCTACAGGAGATGATGGTAGGTATCCTATGCACACTCGATAATCTGGCTGCAAGTGCTGACAATGCTCGCAGGGCTCATACGGTCCCAGCACTGAAGAGAAGCCCTTCTACGAAAAGAAGTGTACGAACTTTGCCCAACCTTATCCCCCACCCACCCGCTGACACATCTTGCAGTCGAGCCTGAGACCGCTCCTTCTGGCATGCTCGGCCGCGGCCACTATACGGCCGTCTCCAAGTTCGTCGACGATGACAACCAGACGCATCTGCAATTCAAGTGGTCTTTCGATATCAAGAAGGACTGGAAATGAGCACTCGACGAGTTGGAGCTTAAAAAGGTTATGTTTGTGATATGGTCGGATTCCACAGTGGTTCCATCTTGGCTCGAGGTGGTGAATATCCAGAGAGCAGCGGCTTCTGCCAAAATTACGATGCCATGGCTGACGATTCGATGAACTGAAACTGTTGACTTGTGTCCACTTCGATATGGGTGTCCGTAGCATAGTCAAATCGAAGCGTTCGAACGTTCGAACCCTCTTCATACATGCCCTCCGTTGCACCCATGGCCCAATCACTGCCGACTCTCAGATTTTTGGTAGTCTTCAAGCATGTGAAAATGGAACCATCTTCCGGCAATCCTCTTCGCCCTGACAGTCCGACCCACCCAAGCTTTCCCGCCCGCGTCGGATCCAAACCTCCGGGCCGACACGTTTAGAACTGACACCTGCTGTTCCCATGGGTCGTCCTCCCCGACCTTGGCGTGGCATTCCTCGTCCTCGTTGAATATCCCGGTACCTTCTTCCTCGTGCTCCTCGTGCTCCTCAGCAGCTCTCTGTTTCCCTTGGCATTCGACAACGTGGAGCACAGCATCGGTCTTTAATGCAGTCTCTGCCGCTGCTGCAAAGGTCCTTGATAGTCCCTGGGCGGAGAATGATGGGGTTGGTGCATGCAGAGCGAGTGGATTCACCAGCACCAGCCTTTCCTTTCTCCCGAGAACACCATCAGGCTTAGATCCAGACCCGCCATATGCAGTCAGGTAGGCTAGCAATGCTTGCACGGACGCACAAAAGGCAAGTTTGACAAGTCGTGCAGTGAACAGGTTGTGAAGCGTAGGCGTGACCAGCTGTTCTAACCCGCCTGCAGCATCCTCGCCGTGCTCTACCCGTAGTGCAGCCGAAAGGTCTTGGACAAAGGCATCCCGACTGGAGCATATGACGAGTATCGTAGGAGCTACGTTAGACTGACTTGTGAGGATGTAGTTTAGTAGTTCAGGCAGCGTTAGCGGGTAGAGTACAGTCGGCGCGAGAGACATGCTACAAACGCGACCAGAGTAGAAAGGTCTCAACCGCCATGTGCGTGTGTGTGTGTGTGTGTTCAATCTGCTGTCGGTAGGTTGGTCGGCACGGCAGCTGTAATGGTGGTGGTTCGGATATCTACACAGGCCATTCGGCGAGGGCTCCGTCTCCGCGTTCCGTCCCCCACCATGCTACATTGTTAAAGTGCCCAAGCGCATGCACGCCTGGCACAATCCACACACTTCAACGAAGCCAGAACCTGCTCGCCCCGAATCCCTGGCCCAACTCTGCATAGTCGAGATTGGTCAAGCAAAGCCGAAGCCATTCGGACGTGTGCGCACGCTGCGGACTGAAGCGTTGCTCGAGCGGGTCCGCGGCCATGGAGTCTATCAGTCGCATTTCGAGCTTGTTAGAGACAGGTAGGCTACCGTGCCCACTCCTTTGCGCAGAGTTTGCTTCCTGCCCTATGTACTATTTGCTTCAACTGTAGGGAAGCTTGAAGCAAGTAATCCATGTAGCGGTGGACATTATGCATCCGTCGAACTTCGCTCACTGGTCTCTTTCTACAGCTCGCGACCTTACCCTCGAAGCCGCCCGCGATGCCAGCCAAGTCCGCCGCACGTCGACAAAAGAACTGCCGTCGGGTCAGCTCAAGAAGCTACTGGATAGCAGGTCGGAGCGCGATGTCTTGGAGGGACTACGGAGAGTCATCACTGTAGGAGCTACCCCACTATCATGTCTCAATGTCCAGCAGAGACACATTGGAGTTGGACGTCTAGTGACTGACTATAGAGCATCTAGATGTCCTATCGACAACCGCCCTCGCAAACCCTCCCCTTCTTCTCTCACGTCATCAAGAACGTCGCGTCACCGTCTCTCCCGGTCAAGAAGCTCGTGTACATATACCTCCTTCAGCACGCCGAACATGAACCCGATACCGCCCTCCTTTCGATTAATACGATTCAAAAGTCACTCACGGATACGAATCCTCAGCTCCGCGCACTTGCGTTACGGGTCATGTCCAGCATAAGAGTCCCTGTAATCAGTCAAATCGTAAGCTTGGGCATTAAGCGCGGAGCAGGGGACATGTCACCATATGTGAGGAGGGCAGCAGCGCTGGCTATCCCGAAATGCTATAGGCTGGATCCGAATACAGAGCCGCAATTGCTGGAGTATCTGTCGACGTTGCTGGGAGACAAGCAATACTTCGTAACTGGAGCAGCGGTAGCTTCGTTCTTGGAGCTGTGTCCGGATCGCCTGGACTTGATTCACCCGCACTATCGTTCATTGGTGCCCAAGCTGGTTGACATGGATGAGTGGGGACAACTGGCTACTTTACGGCTTATGGTGGTATATGCTCGGAAATGCTTTCCGCGACGGACGAGGAAGGTCAAAAAAGCTGCGAGTAGCACCTATACGAACGCAAAGCCGATCAAGAGCACAAAGGGATTCTACGAGTCGGAAAGCGAGTCAGAAGAGGAACAAGAGCAAGACATGGAGGAAATTGTGGTATTAGATCCGGATCTCGAGTTGCTATTGAAGAGCTGCCAATCGCTTCTTCAATCTCGGAATGCGGCCGTGGTGATAGCGGTAGCACGGACATATCTTTATCTAGGCACCCTGGACTATCTCTCCCAGGCTATAGGTCCTCTAATATCGCTTCTGCGATCCGCTGGAGGCATTCAACATATTGCGCTATACAACATCGTTCAAGTCTGCCTGGCACACCCGGAAGCATTCGTCAAATATTATACGCACTTCTTGGTACGATCAACGGACGCTCCACACATATGGCGGCTGAAGCTAGAGCTACTCACCTTAATATTTCCTCATGCTCAACCAAGGCTACAAAGTCTGATCTTGGCCGAGCTCAGCCATTTCTCACATTCTGGTAGTCTGGACCCGGCGTTGGTCAAGGAATCAGTGCGAGCGATCGGACGCTGTTCGCAAAGCCCTGCCACAAGCCCCCAGACCTCAGCGAGGTGCTTAAAGCTGCTACTGAAGCACATCGGTTCAGCGGACACCCATCTTGTAGCCGAGTCTCTCGAAGTAATTCGACACCTTATTCAGCGCGATCCAAATGCCCATCGTACAACTGTAGTCCGATTAGCGAAGCACCTAGACGCAGCCACAAGCCCACAAGCACGCGCGAGCATAATATGGCTAGTAGGCGAGTTTGCCGGTATTGATCCGGAAAACAACATGGCCGCGGACGTCCTCCGTATCTTAGTGAAGGGCTTTGCCGACGAAGCCGAGCCTGCAAAGCTTCAGATCGTACTGTTGGCAGCAAAGGTCTACGTACACCATCTGAACGCAAACCCGCCACCAGAGCTGCCTAAGGTAGAAGAGCCGAAACCGAGCCCGTCACTCCTTGATGACTACCAGGAAGAAGGAGGTTTCAGAGATGAACACCTTGAGTCACCTCCGCAAGCCATGGAGTCTCAACAGCAAGAAAAGCCCCACATAATTGAAGCATTGTATAACTACGTTCTTCTTTTGGTTCGGTACGACACGTCCTACGACCTCCGCGATCGCGCACGCGTCTACAAGGCCCTACTCGCAACACCGACCTCCACGCAACTCGCATCCCTCCTTTTACTTGCACCAAAACCCGTTCCACACACTCCTAGCCCTAGTGAAACTCGAAAAGACTACGTCCTCGGTAGCGCGAGCCTTGTCATTGGCGATGAAGGCGGCGTTGGCGGTTTAAAGGGATATGAGGACCTTCCAAGGTGGGTCAAGGATGGCCACGAACCAGATCCAGCATTGAGAGATCAGACTAATTCGACGGCTTCGTCGACATATGTTTCGACGTATGAGGCTGCTAAGAACATGTCTGCGGCCGAGAGGCTGGATGCTGCGGCGGGGGGTAGTAGCAGGATGACACCTGACAGTATGCTATCTCCCCGCAGTTTGAACGGCATGGGTGGACATTCGGGTATTGGTGCAGGTGTTAGTAAGGAGAAGCAGAAAGAGAAGACGCTTGATGACTGGTTGGCAGAGGAGAGCGGGAGTGAGGAGACGGATGAGGAGGAAGATGATGAAGACGAAGAAGAGGGAGAAACAGAAGAGGAAGAGAGCGAATATGAGACAGAGAGTGAGAGTGGGGATGAGGGAGATAGACTTGTCAAAGACACATGATGATAAAGATAGTAGCAGTGCTGAAATACATGTTTACCTGATGGGCGTGTTGCCTATATCAGACATATTCTCAAGAACCATGTACTCAAGTGACTCTCCCATCGCGCATTCAATGCAATTGCTCTGTTGGTTTTAGTATCTTCGTGAGTTTAGGCCCCTGTCCGTGGCGGTGGTCCCCGACTTCCCCACAAGCCGAGGCATGTGACGGGTGACGAGCCGGGGAAGTGGGTCGTTCTTCAGAGCTGGGATTCCCTACTTGGACAAAACACTCCAAACGGCTTGCTGTACGACGCTGTCGTCTTCCTCCATGCAAGAGATAATCATACGCGGGTGACTTGACAGATTGAACTGGGCAATTGATGCGCCTCTAGACCTCCAGCCCATAAAACCTTCGCCTTCGACCGTACCTTTGCGACCCGAATGCGAGATCCCTGACCGTTGCGGCTGTAAGACGTCTGCAGCCCGATATGGCGTCCTCGAATAAGAACCGCAAGCGCTCGTCGTCGCCCTCTTCGTCGCCTGAACAGGCGCCAGACCTCAGCATAACTGCCGACGACCAAGTGTACCTGCATGCGGCCGGTTACAATGAGTCCCCAGAACGCGGTCTCATTCAAAGCATGGCGCGCTTCCGGTCTTCGCCCCTCGACTTCATACGCGAAGTCTCGCTACACTTCTCGGGCTCAGGATGGCGGTCGTTTGATGATCACATTGGGCAGCCCGAGTTCTACTCGGGTTTTAGCGAAGACATGAAGGGGCGGGTGCTGAGTAGTCCAATGCTTGTCGCTAAGGTGCGAGAGCTTGCGACGAAGAGAGTAGAAGTTGAAGCGAAAGAAGGGCTACTGGGAGAGGAAGCGCAGAATGGGAGTGGAGGTGTGGGCGAGCAGGACAGGAAGCTGAAGAGAAGAGTACAAATCGAGGAGTCGCTGATGGAAGTCAGCGAGACATGGACGGATGGCATGATATGCAAGATGGAGAGCAAAGGCTTCATACGCGGCGCATACTATTTGGCTACACAGCTCCTGACAAGAGCATACCACCAAGGCGTACACGTCTCTAGCGAGGAAGTCCTGCGTCTACGCGCTGTTGCCGAAAAGGCTGCAAAGGACAAACATTCCATCATCTTCCTGCCATGCCATCGCTCACACGTCGACTACGTCTCCCTCCAAATCATCTGCTACCGGCTCGGCCTTGCCCTCCCTACCGTCATCGCAGGCGATAACCTCAATTTCCCTGTGGTGGGCTCCTTCTTGCAGCATGCGGGCGCTATGTGGATACGGAGGAGCTTTGGAGAAGACCAGCTATATGTTACGCTGGTGCAGGCATATATCGATACCTTGCTGCAGTGTGGTTATAATTTGGAATGCTTTGTCGAGGGGGGTAGGAGTCGTACGGGCAAGCTGCTGCCGCCGAAATTTGGAATATTGAGCTACATGCTGGATAGCGTTGCCAGCGGGAGGGTAGAAGATGCCATTATTTGTCCAGTGAGCACGCAGTATGACAAGGTTATTGAAGTCGAGTATGCACTCTTGCTTAAGTTTCTATTACATTTGGAGGCTGACATTAGACAGCTCATACATCAGCGAACTCCTCGGCCAACCGAAGCCAAAGGAGAACCTCGTGGATTTTCTGTCCGCTTCCTCGGTTCTATCGCTCAAGTTGGGTCGAGTAGACGTCCGCTTCCACGAACCATGGTCATTGCGCACATTCATCGATCAACAGCGATCGCGCTTCAGCAAACTTCCGCAACAGCTAGATACGAAGGAAGACCGCGTACGATTACTACGAACGCTAGGTTACAAAGTGCTATCAGAGATCAACGATGTGTCGGTGGTAATGCCAACCGCTCTTGTCGGCACAGTACTGCTTACGCTAAGAGGAAGAGGTGTTGGCAAAGCAGAGCTCATTAGGAGAGTAGAGTGGCTCAGCGACCGCGTAAGAGCACAGGGCGGTAGAGTCGCCCATTTTGGCAACCTACCTACCAGTGTCGTCGTAGATCGAGCGCTGGAAGTGCTAGGTCCTGGACTGGTTGGACTTGTGCCTGGCTTGCCCGAGGACACGTTCTACGCCGTCGACCGGTAAACTCTCTGCACCTCATTGTTTTTTCTCATGGGCTGGCTAACACCAATGCAGATTCCAACTTTCCTTCTACCGCAACATGACCATTCACCTCTTCATCCTTCAATCCCTTGTGAGCGCGGCCCTATATACGCATGTCAAGCAAGGCGGCGGACCCGAGTATCAACGTATGTCGTACACCGATTTGCACGCGCAAGTGCATTTCCTCTCCCAGCTCTTCCGCGGTGAATTCATTTTCCCGACAGAAGGCCTAGATCATAATCTTGCCAAGACAGTTGAGGGGTTGGAAGCGGATAACGTTATAAAGGTCCATCGAGTAAAGAACGAAGAAGGTCTGGAGAGAGTGGAATATGTGGAGTTGTCAGATGCGGAGAGAGAAACAGGGAGAGAAAACTTCGACTTTTACTGCTTCCTCATCTGGCCGTTCATCGAAGCCGCATGGCTCGGCGCAATGTCACTCATGATGCTGACGCCGCCCCTCACACGCACCCTCGGCGGTGCGGAGAACTGGCTCGGGCTGAAGCAAGTGCAAGACCGCGCACAGCTCTTCGGAAAAACACTATATCATCAGGGCGATCTCAGTTACTTTGAAGCTGTGAATAAAGAGACGTTGAAGAATGCGTATACAGGATTCGAAGAGGAGGGCATGATCATCGTCACCAAGTCCAAAGACAAGAACACTCCTGCCACAATTAGGTTGGCGGAGGAGTGGGTGCCGCAACGAGGGACGAAAGGTATAATAGCCGAGGGACCTCTATGGCGGTTTGCGGAGCGAATTAGTTCGAGTCGAAGGGAGGGGAAGAATAGAAGAGATGGAGCGACGGTTCAGACGAGGGTGCTGGAATTGGCGGATAAAGTTGGTAACGAGTTGTGGGAAGATGCTGTATTTGTGGCGAGTAAGCTGGACAAGGCAGATGTGGGCGATGCGAAGAGTAAAGCTAAAGCGAGGAGGAAGCGAGGGAGTATGGCAAGACTCTAGGCATCTGGTAGTCATGTGCTAGCCTGAGCTTGTACTTATGTACATGTATTGAAATGATATCCTGGAATACACTGCAATGATGCTATATGTGCGCTCAGCCTTTTGCACATTTTGTTTATTCACCATCTTCGCCGCAGGCTATCAGTGTCCTCATTCATCATACCTTGTCGGTTCCACTACGACTGGGGTAGATAAGCCACGATCCTTCGTGCTGCATGTAAGCGTAACGCTGCATACGCCTATCTGCATTGATCGACATGACTCGGCAAATCCTGCCGCCATAAAAAGCAGTCAAATCATGTTGTGGACTGACGATCTCTCCATTTCAAGAATTGAGCGCCCATGAAAACAAGCGTGACGTACTTGTAGTAGTAGTAGATTGACAAGTATTCCACATAGGAGCATGCTAGAAGACTTCCCAAAGACTGGCCTTGCCGTCCTTGGCTCCAGCAACGACCCAGTGCTTCAGCTGCATTTGTTCTTCTCGCTGTCGTTGTAGCTTTCCGAGTCCAGTTTCTCGCTTCACAATCTCTTCTGCTTGATCATCCGTTTCTTTTTCCCTCGTGAGATGTTGCACTTGTAGCATCTCGCCAAACCCTACTGCGTACACGCCCTCTTTGTGCCACTTCAGCTGTGCGACCTCCTTTAGCGACTTGGCGCTGTAGATACGAATGCGAGTGTCCCAGCCTCCCGTCATGAGTAGTCGACCGTCTGAGCGGACAACTAGGGACTGTTGACCGGCATGTTTGGTGTCAATGGTCTTGTATGCTGGCTGTATGGTCACTGTAGGTGCAGCCGGTGGAGGAGGTTTGTATTTGTCTTGTGGTGAGGTGGGCGACAGAAGCGAGGAGAGACCTGCGGGCTTGGACAGTTGCGCTTGAGAGGAGGAAACGGACTGTTTGGCGAAGGACAGCGACGAACTCTGTGAGGCTGTGGCAACTGGTTTCTTTGAGAAGTTCAAGGGTGCGGATGGGTCTTCTTGGGCTTGCCCATCGTGTGCTGCCAATAAAGGCGGCTGGTTCGATTGCAGCGCGAGCGAAGGTGTTTCAGATCCAGGCTCGTTGCCAACAATTGCTGCTTGATCCTCATCAGTAATCTTTCCTTGCTCGAATGCCGAAAGATCATCCTGTTCCTCAAGCTCATTCGTCAGCTCCGGTATACGATGTGCAGAGATGATGGCATCAGCAGATGAGGTAAAGTACTTGGTGGCATCTGGTGAAGCATCCAGTGATAGGACAGGCTGGGTGTGGGGTCGGCTCAAGTATACGAGTTGTGCCAGCTCTATGGCTGAGCCACTTTGGTTTTGGGGCAACCTATGTACTGCGGTGAGACCTCCTTCGTATCCAGCGAGTACTAGAATGCTATTCGAAGTCGGATGGTATACGAGCTTCACGGCCATGACCATTCCTATCGATGTTAGCGACATTTACGATTGATATATATATATAATATACTCAATGTAGTCACATACCTGTATCTGTCGACTGTGCCCTTGGGACAATAAACTTGAGCTTCTCGTCGGGGAATCGATATACTTCAATCTTCTTATCGTCTCTGGCTGGTACAGCCGTAAGAATGGATTCGTTGGACAGATTTAGTGGTGCACAGCCATCTGTCAAGTTCGCCTTGTCTAGCTGTTGCCTGTTTCTTCTATGCTCGTAGCACATGGAGAAGGCGCAGAAGTTTAGAGTGTTGACAGGAAGCGTATGTAATAACCATGGCTTTGGTCGTTGTTCTGTTGCTTGTTCTGTAGGCAGTATAGTCGATAACGTGTCTTCGTCTGCGGCGCGTAGCTGCCATATCCTCAGATTGTTGTCACGGCCGTGGCTATACGCAGCATAGTCCTGTTAGTTGTCTGGAGTACTGTTGGGATGGTGATACTATGCACGCTTGGCTTGACACGACAAAGACAGGATGGTACGGGAAGAAAGGAATATGCGAGCATGCACGTAGAGCATTCAAATAAATGGCAAAGCGAAGTAAAAGAAATGATGTTGCAGCGATGATACTCACGTTATGATCTTCTCGCGCCCCCACTCTGCAGTCCCTAGTATTGCTCCATCGTGGGCTTTCCAAACCGCTAGCGCGCGTTTGGTTTCCAGCTTCCAGTACACGACCCAGCCGTCAGCATCGCCGGTTAGCAGACGACTGTTCTGCCGCACAAACTGGGCGCTGTGAATCTGCGAGGCATGGCCACGGAGGATATAGCTGGGCTGAGCCGGTGGGAGTGACGAGGTCTGGCGCTCAATGGCCATGTGTGAGCTGAGGTCGAAGGTTTGGGCAACCCGGAGCGAGAAGATGGTTGAGCAAGACTACGATAAGTGGGGCCAAAAGCGTATGCCAGCAAGCATTATCTAACACGACGCGACGGATACTACAGCAGCCCGGCATGCTGTCTGCGAGTTTCTCGGCTTCAGCAGCGTGTTGTCGTCCCTGGCTGCCAGTGGCGGCCTCAGATGGTGGGCTCCTCTGAGACTTGAGCACCGTCAACAGGTGGCGTTTTGAAAGCACCGCTTCAGCAGTGATATACAAAGTGATATACAAAGAATGGTCTGTTTCCATCTGCAGTCGCCGAGTGCATATCATTGCCAGGACGGAACGCGCCCATGCCATTGGCCTTTTGCTTCTCTGCTGAAGCACACCCTCGGCCTCTCATTCACTCTCGCGCGCTCCCTCTCGCTCTCTCTCCCCCTCTCTCTACTCCCCTCCTTTGCCGACTCGATAAACGGAGGAAGCCATTGGTGCAGTCCACCACAGCAAGAAGCAGATTTCCGTCTTCCGTCGATTGTTGCAGTCGGTCGCAGCGCGGGTCAACGTCACGACGCCTCGGTCCTTGGGTTCGCCTATTCCTGCCCCTCTGACACGACGATCCAGCATCTCAGCACATCGCGGAGCATCCCCATCCTTCGTCATCGCCTGCATTCGCGCCAGCCCGCTCAGGCATAATTCAATATTCCAGCTTTTTTGCGACACGCTCCGGTACTTTACCAGCTATCGCCCCAGACATAGCTATCATCTTCACTTCTACGACAATCCCCTGTCCCACCGCGTCTGTACGCCGGCGCCTGCTCACTTCTCCAAGCATTTCCTGCCTACCGCCGTAGCACGGTCTTCTCGGATTCATTTGACACTTGGGTAGAGACGCTTGAGATTTGCCTGCGCCCTCCTCCGATATAGCCGTTATTCTTACTCCCCCAACGATACCCCACGCTCGCATCACCACGTACCACTTGTACTCGCTACCGCGCCCCGTCGTCGCAATCGTCCCGCGACCCTGGGCGGACTTCACGCTTTCCGACTGCGACTGCGTCAGAACCTAGGCTTCAATACGACAAAGTGGAGGACTACAAAAGACAACTCGTTCCGCGCCCTATCATAGGGCCGTGGCCTACCCTACGTCGGCTGGAGTGGCAGCACAGCGACGGTCTGCGAACAAGGTGCATGCCGTGAGAGGACGACACCATGGCCGACACCGTTACACCTCCGCCGCAGAATGTCTCGCCTGGGAGTAGGCCAGTGCCATCCAAGAAGAGAGAAAGTGACGCTACGCCAGACGGCAAACCTAAAAGAACGCGCACTGGCTGCTTAACATGTAGAGAACGTCATCTCAAGTGCGACGAGACGAAGCCAACTTGTAACAATTGTTCCAAATCCCAGCGCGACTGCAACTGGGGCAAGAAGCTGAACTTCCTCGACACCACTTGTGAGAAGGGCGCGTACCTAATACCAAAAGGAACAGACTACCAAATCGCCTTCCAGGATGAATCGAGGATCATTGCCGCAGAGTACGTGGGCGGACGGGAGAAGTACCCAATTGAAGACTTGGAGTCAATGTCACTAGGCAGTAACGGCTTCGGTATGGGTCCACCAGGGGGACTCGCTCCTTCAGCATCCACCCGACAACACCATCTTCCGCCAATGCAGGGCATGGCTCAAGACCCGTACCCGCAAGCGCAACACAACTACAACTTCGATCACTCGCGAGCCCCGCAGCAGCAGCAGCATGCACGTGCATGTAAGTCAATACCAAGGTGCAACTAGTAGTGTATATATGGCACGGTCTTGGGTGTGGCTTTTGAGAAGACACCCTGCCGGGCTATCTCGAGGCCATTTCAAGGGCCTGCATACATACCACTGCTTCCGCACTTATTCAAAGACGCTAGAAACTCGCTGACCATGGTAGCGTCCAACTATTCGAATCCAACGCCGTCATCATACACGATGGAGCATTCCGCAAGCCCTGCGCCCCTTCCTACCCGCGATTATCTCAAGAGCCAGGAGGAGGTGCTATACATGCAAGTCTTTGTTGAAGAGATTGGTATATGGATGGATAGCATGGACGCACACAAGCACTTTTCGCGCCTACTACCATTCCATGCCTTGAATGAGCCTATGCTCCTCCACGCCTTCCTCGCATGCGGTGCACGGCATCTGGCCCTTGTGAACCCAAAATACAGTGAGGAGAAAGCGCTCCACTATTACGATGTTGCCACGCGGGACTTGTTGCACTCGTTGCAGGACCCTGACCGAGATACTATCCTCTGCGCGACCACCGCAGTCATTCTAAACGTGTACGAAATTATGGGTGAGCGTGCCTTACAACGGATGAATCACATCGCAGGTGCTCGTGCTCTGATCAAGGAATGCCGCTGGAACGCGAGGTCGATAGGTGTCGGCGCGGCATGCTTCTGGCTCAATGTCGGTATGGAGATCCTCAGTTGTTTGCACTTCAACTGGCAGGTTGCTTGGGATCCGGACGATTGGGGCATTGAGTTGGACTTTACCCCTGAAACTGAATCAGGCAAGGAAGAAGTCTGGACACATCGGATCTTGTACGTGGTTGCGAAGATATGCAATTTCCGCGCGTCAATACCCCGGAATCAAGACATCGCTAGACAAACATTGCACGAACGCCACAACGAATGGCTTCGTTTGAAAGAGATGACAGATCGGTGGAACGAGAACATCCCTCGTACCATGCATCCTATGGCATACTTGTATCCAGGACAAACAATTTCTGGATCTGCCTTTCCCGAAGTCTGGTTGATCAAGAGGGCTTCAATAATAGCGAGGCTCTTCTATCACACCTCAGTCGTCTTGCTGGCACAGATCAACCCTATCCAGGGCCCTAGCGAACCCGAGATGTGGGCCATGCTTGAGCAAAACTCGAAATTCATCTGTGGTATCAGTGCCCACGTCAAAGATCGCGGCGTTGCAAGCGTAGCTCTTCGGTCGCTTGCCATTGCTGCTGAGTGTCTTACTGATCGACGAGAGCAAGAGGAAGTCCTACAAATTTTCGACAAAATCCGCCAAGAAACAGGATGGCGAGTAGGCTTTGTCAATACCGAACTCAAGCAGAGGTGGGGCTGGGACACGCCCCAGGCCCAAGAGCAGCAGCAACAACAAGAACAGCAACAGCAGCAGCAACAGCAGCAACAACTACAGCAGCAGCAGCAACAGCAAGTCAACGGCCACCATCAAGATGGAAATCTCATTTATCAACCACAACCTCAGATTGTAGTCCAGCAACAGCTGCCGCTAGCAACACTTCCCGCGCCAATTACAGTACAGAGAAGGCAGACGGGTTTTGGAAATCCCCTTCTTGTAGCGGATTTCAGTATGCCGCAACATCCATACCAAACACACTATGTTCCTGCCAATATTATCCAGCAACAGCAGCCGCCAACACTACTCCAGCCACCCTTGAATGGGGTCAATGGATACGGTGGTCACAACTTCTTTTAGGTGCACCCTCTGTTGCTTCGGCATCCCTTCAACTTCTGTTTTCGCATATGTATTAATTCATCATTTGTTCTCCGAGCCTTTGTGTTTGCAGATACCTTGTTTGGTATGTGTTGCTTCAGGAGCCTTATCCATCTATTTCAAATTTAGCGTACACAAAAGGCGAGCATATGGGAGCCCTTCGCATTTATTTCTTCATTAAAATCTCTGAGCGATGGCTATCTTTACGATGTTATGAGTAGATATTTTATGTACTTCGCACAGTCAGCTGGGCTGGGTTAGGTGGAACAAGTGCTGCGTCGAACTGGTGCGGCCTGCCTGATTGTTGTAGGTATATACCCCTGGGCTGGAATGGGAAATCATGCATATTGCCCTTTTATCAATCTGCTACTTCTGACCCTTATCAGAGATGTGCGTCAGATTCAGCGCTTGTTCCGGTGTACATACGGTGATAGGGAACGTAAACAGGGGCGAAGTGATTTAATTTATGATCCGATATTTATCATTCCCACGACGTAGTTTCGAGGAAATACCGTCTCAACTAGCTCAGATCCAGCGTTTGGTACCAAAGTGGGAGAGGTAAGCGCCACCATCACCATTCTCGACGCTGCTCTTTTCCACAACAGACAAAACAGCTTTGATGGCCTCGGGTGGGAAATCTGGGCCCTTGAAATCTGGCGCATACGCTTTGAACTTCTCCACCATTTGTCCCACACTCTGCGCCTGCTCTGGTGTCACTGTGCGAAGGTCAGCTAGATGGTTCGAGACTTGACATGCACTGGGCGTCTCATCATACTGTCGTTGTAATGGCCCACTTCAACCATGCCGGGGCAAATGCTCAAGAAGAGCACACCATCTTTCTTGTACTGAGCGCTGAACTTTGCGGTTATCATATTCATGGCCGCCTTGCTCGTAGCATATAGCGGAGAATTGTCAATGTCGTAGTTGCGCATCATTTCAATGTCACCCATGCCACTGGAGATAAGAACTACCTTCTTGACCTTTCCGTTGAGAATTTGCGGCATGAACAAGTTGTACAGGTGGATGTTGGCGAGGACATTGGTGCCCATTAACTTGTTGAACTCTTCCGTAAGCTGCTCAGGCTCTTTTCCTCTAGTAGAGATTCTCCATGTCAGACATGCCGTTCCACAAAGAGACATGGACTAGAGACTCACAAGACGCCGATGCTAGTATAGTTATCCGCTTCCGAAAGGTAAGCCGCATTGGCTATGAGGTAGTCAAGTCTCCCGCCAGTAATGGTAGCAGTATCTGCTGCAGCTTTCTAGAAAAACAGTAGTGTCAGTGGATCATTCCTCTCAGGAGGACCTTGGGTTGCTCACCTTTACAGCGTCATACTTGGTCACATCGGCCTCCAAGATGGTAATGTTGGACCGTCCACTCAATTCTTCGGCAACCCTTTTCTCGGTTGCCGCCTTGTTTCGAACAATTCCAATGACGATATTATTCGCGTCACTGGAAGTCTGGGTTAGGAACTCCCACTATTTGGCACAATTAGACTTGTAGGAACCATGAAGTGGTGATTTGATTGTAATACTCACACCTAGACCTCGTGCAACTCCGGTGATAACGTAAGAGGGCATTTTGACAGGATATTGAACTGGACAGAACTTGTTTGAGATGTACGTAGGTAGATGACGGGCTTCTTGGATTTTATAGTCGAGGTTGCCCTAAAATCACATTACGCATAATGGTTGGACATATTGGGAAGACACCATTCAGGTCTAGCGCCGCGCATAGTTGTCGCAGTCTTTGCCCTGAGGCTTAGGTGCTTGTGCAGTAGACCAAAGTAAGCAGGATCCACGGGGGCGACTCAAAGGCAGTGCCCGCGCGAACTTGCCAAAATAATGGTTTCAAATTCCATGTGCAGGTTGCGATTATACGTAGAATGAAGGCGCGCGCATAGTTGCCCAAATAATCCTCCAGACCCCTGTCCGCATGATCAAGTACGCACGCTAGTTAGGCCACGATACCCGATGGACGCTAGCATCCGGACGGAAAGTTCGCGCTTAGTTTCCAAATGTATGCTTAACAATCATACTTGCATATGATCTCCGTCCGTTCCCGTCCTTGTGTACATACATTGAGATAAATCAAAAATCGTATTGCGTTTGAAAGGATTGTCTACCTACGCAAAGCTTACGGAGCCCAGGAGATGAAGTCTGCAAAGAGAAGCTGTGGAACATGCAGAGGTACGAGCGGTAGCCATCGATCACTGAAAGAAAATCACAACTTAACCATCTTTTACCAGACCGTAGACTCCTCTGTGATCGCGCCATTCCTGTTTGCCTGCGGTGCTCTCGTTCGAAGCGGACCTGCAAAGGTTACGGACTCCGGTTGTCATGGCCGATCGCAGGCGACAGTAGGCGCGCTGTTGTAGCAAAGCAAGCGTTGCTATGGAGCGGAACTCGCTCCAACTTCCATGCACAAGTCATCCACATGTCTACTTGGGATATTCAAATGCATTATCACATGACAGCGCCGTCATCTTCTGGTAAGCCACCCGCATGTTTGCTCCCGATTTGAAATCAGGCATAGGCAACTAAGACGTCTTATCAGGAAATTTCCAGCCAGTCCTACGCATACCCATACTATGGAACCCGTCCACGTTGGAAGTCGGGGATGCGGATCTGCTACAGTATTGTGTGTTTACCCGTCCGTTACTTGGTATCATTTGGAGACTAACTACAACCTCCAAGTCCAATGTGTCGCTTACCAGTCCTTGCCTACCTTTGGCCAGAATAATATGCATTTGGGTAATATTCTCATGCGCATGGCGCTATCGAGCAACACATCGTCTGCTACAGCGCTTCTCAAGTCGCTACTTGCCTTGTCGTCACTGCATCGCCATGGCGTTCAGAGTCAAGCCATCACACTCAAGATTGCGAGTCTCGGTGCCTTGGTGGCGGCCGCCTCAAAGCCCAACTTGGGTGCAAATGAGATGATCCAGCATATTGCTACGGGCATGCTGTTGTGTTCTTTCGAGGCAAGTGTCCAGTTCGCTGCCAATTTTCACCATCTGCTAACTAGTAGTCTATTAGGCCTACCAGTCAACTTGCACTTCTGGCCAATGGATGTGCTATCTCACCGGGATCAAGGAAATCCTCAACACTGACTGTCTCCAAGTGTCTCTGTACGATGATGATCTTGCCGCCTTGAAGGAATGGGTATATTATCACGATGTTTTAGCCCATTTCACAGTACGGCACTGGGCAACAACCGCCAAAAATCTGCTGTTGGTTCAAACAAGCAACCGTAAAGATATTGGTCCATCGGTGCTACCCAATAGGGCACATCTCCTACCAGATGGTCGTATTCATCTCTCCATCACTCAAAGTAGACCTCTACAGGCTGACGATGGCGCTTCCCAGGGGCGTAGACGCTGTATCGACCTTTTGTTTTGTCTTTCGCTTGCGGCACCGCCTATCAACGCTACTCTGCAGCTACTGTCTGAGGTCTGCGACGCGGTATCGGCTAGACCAGACGACAACATGTCTGGCCAAAAACTGGAAGAATACAAAGGCTTCCTCGAAGTACTCGACTGGAGAATCAGGAACCTTGCAGCCTCCACCACGGACGATGAAATCTCAGAGATGACAACCGTCACACAACTATTTCAGCTAGCTATGCTTGTGTACCTCAATCGGGCGACTGAAAACTTGCTAGACCAGTCAGTCAGAACCCAACAGCAGATCGAGAAAGGCTTCGCCCTTTTATCCCAGCTAGCGTCTTGTGAGCGGCAGTTCCCTGTCTTCGTGTTGGGCTGTGAAGCTCGCACGGATGATCAGCGGACCATCATCCTCGATCTCATCGCTAGGACGGAGAGCAGAGATTCCTCGCGGTCATTCAATCATGTCAAGTTACTTGTACAGGCTGTCTGGGCTCAAGACGATCTCGCTAACTGGGGCCTGAAGTATTGGGACAAGCTTAGTTCTATCATCAGCTGTTGTACGATTGTACCCAGTTTAGTTTGACGTGTAATATGAGACAGTAGAGTATTAGTTACCTAATTGTGGCCATTGAAGCTGTGATGTAATTTGGATCCCTGTTTTGCGTCTTTAGGATTTAACCTTTCCATACAAGGTGTTCCTGTGACCCAATCACGAAAGATCAACCATGACTTCACCTCTTGTACTTGCCACTAGGGGCCTTCAAGGCGGAGGGAGCTCATACAGGTGCTCAAAGTCGCAGGATATCAGGGTTCTCAAGGGGACGTGGATATAAAGCGAGCTGCCGCTGTCATACCTTGCCGGGTCCGACCCGTAGCTTTGAGTTTTAAAGCCCGAGACTTCACGAAGCTCCCTCTGCCCCGCGCTACACTAGCTGCTCTAGGTTCCCCGCACCCGCGCCTCAGTTCTCGACCGCCGAATGGGGAAACCATGCCACCCAACCACAACGCCTACTCGGCGCTCTCGGAATGCGTCTTGCACGTTCATGGGACAACCAGGCGTGGAGGGAGTCTGGGGTATTACCGGTGCACACACTACCCTAGAGCCCTTTGCTCCGCAGTCTCAAGGATACCGTTGTCGAAGTCGTCTACGAGACTACCCCTCTGCGGAAGCAAAGGCACCTGGACCTCTCGGCGTTAAGGATCCCCGCATGAAACACCAGGAGCCGCATGCAGCCGATCTGACATGGGGTGTTCTATTGGTCAATGGAGTTGCCAGATTGAGGTGACGAAGGCTGTGGCTGGATGACTTGCACAAGAGTAGTGAAGTCATGGTTACGATACGCGTTCGACCGACCGACCCACTGACTGGCAGTTGTAGTTTGCCCTGGCTTCCGAGAGTCGAACTGAGGGGGGTTTGTCCAACTTCACATGGGCTGGGTTGAGGGAATGGTTGGTGGGTTGCGAACAGCTCAAGAGTCAAGACACGTCGAAGCGACTGTGCACGGACCCGGGTGGTCTAACAATGGGTCATCGAGGCGCTGTTATCTTTCAAGATGACGATGGAGTGAAACGAGATGTCGATGTCAGGCAGAATTGAAATTGGAATCATCCTTTTAGCTGCCACACGGCCGTGGACGCAGTCGTGGTGAGAGAAGAGGAGAAAAAAACCCAACATCAGGAGATATCTGGGCCCTAAACAGGCAAGCGGCTTTACGTCAGTGCCCCTCCAAGTGCCCCTCACACCACAGCGAAAAACGGAACAGCTAGGCTACGAGGCCTTTAGCACATTTCTTTACAGACCTTTTCATGTCAGGCCACCTTTTGGATTGCGCGTATTCTGCTGCAGTTCATGCCTCTGAACGGAAACCTTCGCGCTCAGCCGACGTATCATCCGATCGTCCAGGCCGCCCATACTGGCCACCATGTGCCCCTCCATAGGCCCACTGCGCCATGGTGAATAGACGTGCTAGGCCAATGGAACTCGAGCATAGTCGTCTTTGGCATGCGCGCCCGGCTCGCCGGACAGGAGACGTGCGTGCTGTCTGGGTGAGAGGAGCAGAGAGCGTTGCTATCTCGGCGTGAGATGCCTCTGGCTTCCCATAGGGCAGGCCGCGCTAGACATTCGAGGAGACCCTGGTTAGGTATTGTATTGTTGGAATGCTGTCATTGGATACAGGTGGGGTTACGGATTCGAGCTCCCTCAGCAGTGGGTAGGTATATAAGTCGTCTTCTCCTGCTCCTGTGTCCTTCCATCAGCCTACAGTCACTCCTCAATTGACTCTCTACTACTACTACCACTACTACTACCACTACTATCACCACCACTACATTCCACCTTCCTCCACCACAGTCAACATGGCTTCCGTTCCTACCGAGCAATGGGCGCAGATATTCGAGAAGTCTGGTGGCCCCATCGAGTACAAGAAGATTCCCGTCCAGAAGCCCGGCCCTGATGAGGTTCTCGTCAACGTCAAGTACACTGGTGTCTGCCACACTGATCTCCACGCCCTCAACGGCGACTGGCCGCTGGTAAGCCTATCCCACCCCCCCACCAACCCCCACTGTAGGCCCTGACCATCTCCAGGACCGAAAGCTCCCTCTCGTCGGTGGCCACGAGGGTGCCGGTATTGTCGTTGCCGTTGGCGAGCTTGTCAACGACGTCAAGCTTGACGACCGTGTCGGTATCAAGTGGCTAAACGGCTCCTGCCTCCACTGCGAGTTCTGCCAGACTGCCGACGAGCCACTGTGCGCCGATGCACAGCTCTCCGGGTACACCGTCGACGGCACCTTCCAGCAATACGCCATTGCCAAAGCCGCCCACGTCGCCCGCCTTCCCAAGGACACCGATCTCGCTGCCGTGGCCCCCGTCCTCTGCGCCGGTATCACCGTCTACAAGGGCATCAAGGAGTCTGGCATCAAGCCTGGCCAATGGGTCGTCATCATCGGTGCGGGAGGTGGTCTCGGATCGCTTGCCTGCCAGTACGCAAAGGCCATGGGTCTCCGCACCATTGCCATTGACAGCGGCGAGGAGAAGAAGAAGATGTGCAACGAACTCGGTGCCGAGACGTTCATCGACTTTGCTACCTCCAAGGACCTCGTCGCCGACGTACAAAAGGCGACTCCCGATGGCCGTGGTCCTCACGCCGTCATCCTCCTCGCCGTCAACGAGAAGCCCTTCCAACAGGCTGCCGAGTACATCCGCCCTCGCGGCACCATCATCTTGATCGGTCTTCCCGCCGGTGCCTTTGTAAAGGCACCCGTCTTCTCGTCCGTCGTCCGCATGATCCGGATCCAGGGTTCATACGTCGGAAACCGACAGGACGGCGCCGAGGCCATTGAGTTCTTCTCTCGTGGCCTGATCAAGGCTCCCTACAAGGTTGTCGGTCTCTCAGAGCTCCAGTCCGTCTTCGACAAGATGAAGAAGGGCGAGATTGCCGGACGCTATGTTCTGGACACGTCGAAATAGGCAATGGAATGATACCAAAGGAAAGAAAAAAAGCATGGCTTGCTTCAACTGTAAATAATGACTGCAAATGAAATTCAAAACAACACTTCAACAACATCAAAGACATGAAAACTTCCAAACCATACTCATTGTGATTCATCAAGCTTAACCTGCTCCGGCCACGTCGAGGGGGACCTCACTACATTTACAACAACATGAGAGCACGTGGTATAATAATGCACTGTATCCCTCCAAGGCACACTGACAAGATAAGAAGAGTCATTCATGGTTAATACACTGTATACATCCAAGGCATACTATCAAGACGAGAAGAGTTAATCATAGTTGATGCACTGTATCCCTCCAAGAGCCATAATTAAGACGAGAAAAAGCACATGATTGGCGCACCCAAAACATCTTCAGTGCATGATAACATAGTCATAAAATTGCACATCATAATGCTATGTGCCTACAGATAGCCGCAGGATGGCGTCCAATCTAGGGATGCCTACCACAGCGGGCTACACTACTGGACCATGACGTCAGCTGCCTCGCCATTATTCCCATTCTCAGCAGGCCGCTCAGCATCTAGGCCATGTGGTAAGAGGGGAAGATCCTTTCCGGCAGCACGGGCCTTTGTCTCAGCCCACTGTCGTAACCGAACCAGACTCCTCATCCGCGCCTCTCCACGAGCACCCATACTGGTGAGTATTGCCTCATTCACCTTACTCGCAACGTTTCGCCGGAGCGAAGGTTCTAGAAGTTCAACTAGCTCCCTTTGCAGCGTACCAGTCGTCGCAGGAAGAAAGATGAGCAGAGACATGGTGAGCTCGAGATCCCTTAAAAAGTCGGGGTTTGTGGCCGCACGCGGCGCGAGTTGTGACGAGGCAAAGTTGAGCGCAGGTGTGATGTCAGAGGTGACCGACGAGGTGCATGTCCGAATAAGCTCGATGAGCTGTAGACGGAGCAGTGCAAAGTGTAGGGCTGGATCGGTATCGAGGATCTTATTTAGCTGTCAGCAGGGTTCGGCAACAGATGTGCGTATTAAAAAAGACTTGGCTGCTTGCAATCATACTGAGGACTGAAGGTTTGATTATCATCAAAGAAAATTATGCGTGGTGCATGAAACTGAATTTAATCCTGCAAGGTATCGAGAAGTAAGGTGCTCATAACGTACCTGGGGGTTAAGATCGTTGATCTTAGTGATAGCGGAATCAATATCTCCAGCATGAATAGCCCGTCGTATCTCTACGCGGGACTGGATGGACTCCTCATCGAGAGGTAGCTGAATGTTTGCTTCCTTGGCGAACTTTTCAGCAGCACTCGGATAGCCCTCGCTGACCAAATAGTCCATGATGACAAAGTTGATGTCCCTGTGAGGCGCTTGTCAGCAAGGCTGTTATTGTAACCTTTGGTATCAAGGGAGCGATAATGCGAAGCAACAAAAGCTGCTTGGGATCAGAGATACAAGTTAACATGTTCTCCACACGTGGTTTAGGAGAGATTCCCAACTTATTTTGAAATCATCATGTAAGAGTAGCGGTAGGATAATTCGTGCACTTACGTCTTGGACGGCTTGACATCATCGATCTTCCTCTGGAAAGGATGTTGCGTTGGCGTTGCAGCCGAAACAGAAACGGTGGATGAGCTCTGCATTTCAGAGTCAGTAACGCGGGGAGCAGCTCCATGCTTGTTGAGCTTACTTACCATAGTGAAGCCTGGAGGCACTCAGCACCCTCATCCGACGTCCATCAGTAAAATGGTTGAGCTGCTCGACCGTGGGTCGAGTGTGCTTGGAGCCACGCAAAGTTTGCAGCGGGCGATGTGAGAGGAAGTTTGGAGGAGAGAGGTCGATGGAAGAGAAAGACTGAGCTTGCTCGCTAGTGCGGTCTTGGCACGCGCTATATGCCGGTCCTTATGTAAGCCCGCGGCTCGAGGACTTCCCACTGCGGATATCCGTCATTCAAGGAAACTAGCATGATAATCGACACGTTATAATCTCCAACGGTCACTTATTTTGGGGGAAATATTGCTTATACGCCATGAGGTAACGGTAATCGCTGCTACCTTCAGAATTCGCTACACTAGGCACCATCATGTCATCGGCAGGCCGAAGGACGCACTACGAGCCACCATGGGGCAATGCGAGCATTATTGGAGTAGCTGGTAGCTCTGGATCTGGCAAGACGTCTTTGGCATTGGCTATAGTGGCATCTCTGAACTTGCCATGGGTTGTCATTCTGTCTATGGTGCGTTTCGTCCTACCTTTTACGCTCACGTGCTGCACACTAAGAACAAGTCGTGTAGGACTCGTTCTACAAGCCACTAACACCTGAGCAATCTGCGGCTGCTTTCAGGAACGAATTTGATTTTGACTCGCCGGAGGCCATAGACTTCGACAACTTGGTCGACCGGTTACAAGAGATTAAAGCTGGGTAGGTTACTCTGATATGTCGACATTACAGATGACTGCTGATGACATATCAGCAAGGTTGCCGAGGTACCCATATACTCGTTTCAGAAGCATTCCCGACTCGAGAAGACAACTACAATCTATTCGCCACATGTTCTAATTTTAGAAGGCATCTTCGCCTTACACGATCAGCGAGTGCTAGACCTACTTGATCTTCAGATTTTCGCAGAAGCGGATGCCGATCTCTGTCTTTCTCGACGTCTCGTGCGCGACGTCAAAGAACGAGGTCGAGATATAGAGGGCTGTATCAAACAATGGTTCGGCTTTGTGAAGCCGAACTTTTACAAATATGTCGCACCGCAGCGCGAGATCGCTGACCTCATCATTCCCCGTGGCATCGAGAACAAAGTCGCCATCTCCATGGTCAGCAACCAAGTTCGCCAAACGCTTAATCAGAAGAGTGCGCTCCACCAGGCGGAGTTGCAGCGACTGGGAAAGATTGCTGAGGTTAGAGAGCTGAGTTCGAATGCAATTGTGTTGAAGCAGACGAATCAGGTTAAAGGAATGCACACCCTCCTCTTAGACCCAAGCACATCGCGAGAAGACTTCATATTCTACTTCGACCGCATGGTTTCTCTACTAGTCGAAACAGCTTGCGACTTCCTCCCTTTCGCCTCTCACACTGTCACCACATCGCAGAAATACAGCTACCAAGGGCTCCAGAAAAATGCAGATGTCAGTGCCGTGGTGGTTCTGCGTGGTGGCAGTGCGTTTGAGACAGGCCTTCGGCGTACAATTCCGGATTGCAGGACGGGAAGGGTACTCATCCAAACGAACTACAGGACGGGTGAGCCGGAATTGCATTATCGAGCCTTGCCGACAGACATTGCGCAGCATGGGCTTGTACTAGTTCTGGATCCGCAGTTTTCATCGGGTGCGGCGGCTTTGATGGCAGTCAGGGTGCTAGTAGACCATGGTGTATCCGAAGACAGGATTGTATTCGTAACATATACGGCGGGTCGCATTGGCGTCAATAGGGTGTTGAGCGTCTTTCCAGATACCAAGGTTGTGATTGCAAGATTAGGCGACGACATGGAGAATCGGTGGGTGGAATCAAAGTATTTGGGTTGCTGAAAAATGTTGTTTAGGGTTTGGATCTCAGCGGTAGATGCCGGAGTGCAATGGGGTGAGCCTGCTGTGCATGCATGCCTATTACTACTTGCAACTGTACATGACTTCATGCCATGCTAGCATGTATATAGCAACATCATGTCCAGAACGCCGTGCCACTGAACCCCATATGACCAACGCCCTCAAATGCAACCCCCGCGTTCAAGACATAATGCATCGCTATGTACAGTGGGTATCACAGGAAGTATTCCGTCGTCACCTCCTTCCCTTGTTGTTGTTGCTGCTCAGCTCGATGCACGTCGTTGTCTGGACTTGCATCAAATACATTGAAGAAGCGTTCGCCAGTGTCACTAACTTCCAGAACGCTTGCCATGTTTCCGCATCGATAGCAGTAGTTTGGTGCGCTCCAGACGGTGCTGAGCCGGTCATCATAGAGGACCTGGAAACCCTCTTGGCAGAGCTGATGGGCTCGCAGTATATGGGACATTGCGTTGACCTCTAAAAACTTCTTGACCACCTGAGCTCCAAAGGTATATCCTGCTCCTCTTGGGCTAAGCGAGAATTCGTCCCTTTCGGGATCGGGGTCGCTCCAGACTAGATCTGCCATTGGGCCCTCGTGGGGAATCTCTCGGAAGCGGTCGATGATTTTGATTTGGTCGATCGAGTGTATCGAGGGTGACAAGCCGCCATGTACACAAAATATTTGGTCATTGATGACGACAGATAGCGTAAGAAAATCGAACATGTCGGTGAAGTAGTGCCATACATTGGCGTTGCCGTACTTGCGTAAGCACTCGGTGTAGAAGCCGTACGATTGTGTAACGCCGCGAGACTCGTGGTTCCCGCGGATGAGGTGTACTCGGTGCGGATACCGCAGTTTGAGGCATACGAGCAGCGATATAGTTTCGACTGAAAAAAGGCCGCGATCGACATAGTCGCCTATACCAAGTCAGCCTTGTTGCTCTATCGCAAGTCGAGGGTGTCAGCGTACCTAGGAACAAGTAGTTGGTGTCTGGACACGGCCCGCCAATCTTGAATATCTCCATCATGTCAAAGAACTGGCCGTGAATGTCACCGACGACGGTAACAGGTGCCCTGATATGCACGACATTGCTCTCCTTCATGAGAAGCTCCTTGGTCTTGGCGCATATTGCTTCGACCACGGACTCGGCCAGCAGCTCCTTCTTGGAGAGGCGCGATATACACTCGTCGAGGTCTACGGTAGCTGCAGGAAGTGAGTAAGAGTGCAGGCAGGGGTATGTGAGGGGCGCCGGCCACTGACGTACACGGAAGTCCTGGCATGGTAGTATTTGTAAGGTGGATGTGGGAGGTGCAGTGTGCACGACTCGCTCAGGGTATCGAGTCTATACTGGTCGCTAACAGATGTCTGTATCGTACAATCATCCTCGGAGGCGCATCGAGGCTTGAGAGACGGGTGATGGCGCAAAAGCGAGTAGCATGGGGGGCAAGGTGCAGTTGCTTGGTCTGAGTTGCGGCGGTATACCGCGCCCGCCGTATGAGGCCCAAGCGTGGGAAACGTGACTACGCTTCAGACTTCATCTCAACGCGACCTTCGTTTGCCATGCCTCACATCTGTCGTCAAGCGCGCTTTTCCTACCTTTCACCTTCCCCCCCTCTTCTGTGGTCTCCGTATTCTGAATGCCGCCAAGATGCCATCGTCCGCCCTCTAAATCTCGCCATCAGTTCAACAATATCTGTCCGTCGTGCCTCTGTGACAGCTCCCTCCTCACATCCGCAGCCTTACCTGCTTCACCTTCTCTCTCCAGTCTCAATTTCTCTCTCACTTCACCATAGCGTCCAACCGACCTGTCGGTCAACCATCTATCACCTAGGAGACGAACTAACAACACTTTCCCCTGGAGAGGTGGTCTTTCCTATTGTCTGGGCACGTGCGCCAAACCTGGACCAAATTTGAGAACGCGCACCTCTGCAACAAACCATTTCCCACGCTGGAGTCAACTTCCATCCTTCTTCAGAGCCAAACCCCTAATCTCCCTTGTCTGGTCTTCCAAGCCCATTATTGTCCTTGATCTGGCTATCAATCGAGACTAGGCCAGGGGTGTAATGTCGTGGAGTAGCGGGCCTGTAGCAGGCGCTGGACCTTTCCAACCACAACCGTATGGCAATTTTCAACCTGGATATGGCCAACAGCAGCCCTATCAACATGGACAACAGCCAGCCTACGGACAGCATCAGGCAGGGCCGGCATATCCCCAAGTTGGTCCACCTCAACGACCACCAGAAAATCGGTAAGCTCTCTTTACATGTTTCGAGCCACCTATTGCTCTAGGCGACTCTTGAAGGCTTGGTGCGACGAAACCACCACATACTAATTAGTACCTAGACTGCCAAAAAAGAAAGGCAACCCAATAATCACACGGTATCCTCCTCCACCCGGCTACCGCGGACCTGCGCAACCTCAGGGTTCTTTTGGTACTAGCCAGTATCCTAACCAACATCAACCACCCCAGCCTGGATACCCCCAAGCGCGTCCAGCGCCTCCTACTTACCCTCAGCAAAGTTACAATGCCCCTCCTGTCATTCAAAGCTATCCTCCGCAAGGCTACGGTCAATCGCAGCCTGCGACCTATCCTCAACAACCATATCCTCAAGGTCCAAACTACCAATGGCCGCAACCGGGCTACACGCCGAACCAAGGTTACTCGCAGCCTCAAATTCGCCCTCCTGTACAGGCATACGTACCTCCACAGCCGCAGAGTAGCTATCAGGATTATCAACCTCAACCCGCTCCAATCGACCAAAACCAGCAGTTCTACGGCCAAAATCCCGGGTGGTCGTCACAAAATGGACCACCACTGTACCCACCGAGTACTCAGTATAACCCACACGGTGGTCCGCCTATGAATGCCCCGCCGATGCAAGATCCTAATGCTACGCCAACGCCGGCTACCGCACATCTTGCCATGTCTCAACCCACTCAACCGCCTAATCAACCGACTAGTAGCGTAAGTGAGAACGGGTCAAGCGGTAAATCACAATTGTTCCTTGCCTGGGATGACTGGGACTTTGACTTTGAGGGTGCAATCTGGCCTAAGAGCAACGAGCCTGTGGACCCCGCTCTAAGTCTCGGTGTCATCGTCTGGCATCCTGCCAAGCAAATGACCCGTGCCTTGCCTTCAACGTTTGGCGAAGCCGAGGAACAGGCTTTGAAACCCTCACCGGAGAAGCTAGACAACGGGGAGTCTGTATCGGTGTACTTCATGGCTGAGAATTCGCACGAGGCCTTCCTCGATGTGAGACAGACGGATGAGTGGGAGCAGATTCGGGGTGACCCAGTCTTTGTGGTCTTTACAGACGAGGAAATGCAGCGTAATCTCGTATCGCTAGAAGATTGCATTGCTCAACGAGACCGCCTCGATGATGAGACAGGACAAGACGAGGATCACGAGATGCATGACGCAACATGGGACATTATGGACAACCTTGATCAGGCTTTATCTGGTCGCAATGGGGATTCCAAACCCACGAGATTGAAGCAGGAAGCGTTTTCTTCACCAAGACAAACCCAAGAGGATGTCCTTGCAATGCTAGGTGTGACTGGTGCTCCAAAGCCACCATCAGATCAGACAACGTCGTTGTCCTTTCCCGCGCCTGGGGAGAAGCCACCGGCATCGCTCCCTGAAAAGCCACCGGTTGGCTCACCTTCTGACACACAGCCCAATGCTCCGTTACCCACCCAGAGAGCGCAGTCTTATGGTGGGGATCGGAACGCCGGGCACGGATTTGCGCCTCAAAGACCATATGGCTCTATGTCATCTTCATCTAATCTAATCCCTCCTCCTCCGCCGCCTTCGGAAAACCAGCGGTACGATCCCTGGAATGCACCCCAATATAGCGGACCTAGCTTTGACGGCCCCAGGGGGAGCCCTGCACTCTCTGAAGGGAGCAATCGGACTATGGCCGGCTCAGACTTTGATTCCGAGAGGCCAAGTAACGGGAATGAGCAAGAGGCCGCCGTTCCTTCCCTTACGCGAAGCGACAGTTCTTTCGCGAGAAAGAGAAGCTATGAAGATACGGATCACGACAGCGAGAGGCCGCAGCAACAAGATGACAACACAAAGCGGAAGAGGCGTACTCAAGCCAATGCCGCCTATAGGTAAGATTTCGAGTTTGCTCGCTTCCTACCGATATCTGTCAAGCACAGGCTGACAAGTCATAGTCGTCGTTGATCCTCCCATCGCTTCTCTCCTTACCTTACTGCATAGTTCTGGCATTTCTCTTTCCGCCGTATTCTAGGATCCCAGCGGCAACATCCCCTTCAACTTTCCCAACACGGTGTTAATTTCCTACCTGTTGTTTCCAAAAGAGGTTTCTCAAGATCATCCAGAGCTTTTCCGTAAGAGCTCGTTGTAGTTTCCATATTTTCTTTCCTAGTCATATTATCTTCCAGCATAGAGGGGCAGATTTCACGACACCTTGAGACAGCGAGGACCGCTTGAGCTCAATTGATACCAACAACCACTTTTGTATGTCTTTGGTGCGGGTACGCCGCTACGTTTTTGCATTTGTGCGCCGCTCTCTCTAGCGTTTCAAACATTGCGTTATGTTTCACATAATGTCGTTTTTCCTTTCACCATTCGACTCCCAGCGTTCTTATCATTTCAACAATATCAATATTTAATCTCATACCATTTTCCTCTACTCGATGGATTGTCCATTACCATCATGCGTTTGCCTCACCTCTTACCATTGTCTGTCACTGCGCCTTCTGCCCCCATCACGTCTTCGTGTCACTTCCGACTTCTCTGCGTCCTTTTTGAGGAATTTATGGGTCTATTCTCGCCTTCCATGTCAAGAAAGAATCCCTCGTGTTCCAGTGCATATGCTTCGATAGTATATTGCAGAGCATTTCGAGCGCGTCGTATTGGCTATCCTTATACAGTAAGTGACATGCTATTAATTGCCACGGCAAAGTCCAGGTCGTAAGATCTGCGGCATTATTTCCAACTATACCTCATCTTGTAGACGACATGTCATACTACGAGGCAGGGACGGATAGGCTGTATCGAGGAGATCTCATCATGCTAGATGGCCATTGAGGCCAGCGTGACCTTTGCGAGGAAGTAGTAAGATCGAGGAGGTAAACTGAATTGCAAATCCTGTTAGCGTGGTCAGAGCCACCCGCCATCACTGCCCACTACCAGGCGACTTCAGTGCGACTGAGGCTTCGAGGACGTGAAGATGAAAGCAGGGGAGAGGAAAGTGTTCAATTCAAACGCCCGTCATTATATGTGTACGCTAGGAATAATAACCAGATACCCCTAGCGCCCTGTAACGCTTGGTACCTCAGCCTTAAGTCCCATCGACAAAGGAACATAGCAACGCTAATTCCATGAACGTAGATCGAGGCAGTAATACACGTATCGAGAAGATGGATGATAGATGTGCCCACCCATAATCTTCGTTCCGACACGTCGTCGACATCCAGATGGTGAACAGAATGGCAAACATCCAGTACAGCCAACCAAGCCGTGTGGCTGAAGTCTTGCGGGAATGACCCAAAGAATAACGAGGTGCAATCCCGGAAACAAGCGAACAAAATCAAGGCTGCAAAATCGACAGTTACAGGACAACCAGAAGAAACCCTAGGCTTGACAGTAGCCTACAAATGGTCACAAAGAAAGACCGCAAAACGCCGGAAAACTGCTAATGTAGCAAGGGAAGGGCATTCGTGCCTAGGCCGAAAGGTCCAGTGAGGCAGTGTTCGTAGTCGTACATGACCCCACTTCGTATCATCGTAAATCGTATCGTGTAGTTTGCTAAGTCGTAGAGAATCGTTAAGAATGATTATCTAGAGTAAGGCTTATTCATCAGCGCGATCTCGCGCGCGACGGTAGCCCACTCTAGTTCGCGGCGAAGAGGTTCGTTGCGTCGCTGACGCTGGTACTCTTCCCACTTTAGAAGTTCGTAGGTGAATCGAAGGTGTGGTTGGATAATGACATTCAGTCGCCGCGCCCGCACAAAGCAGCTAAAGTATCAAGTCAGATGGGTGTATCTTAATTAGCACAGTAAGGGACTTACTAGGCACGAGGAAAGGACAAGCCCAGCTCATTCATAACTTCCGCAATGCAGATGGTTGCCGAGCGAGATACGCCGACTCGACAATGGACGAGGGTGGCACCACCATCCAACTTTCCAGCCTCTGCTCCAAGTTAGCACTTCTGCGGGGGAACGGAGAGGAGAAGGGAGTTTTACCAATAAATTTCAAGCATCGTTCAAATTCGGCCCAAAGAGGATCAACACCATTGTCCTGAACTCGATCTACCATCAGGAACTTGTCGCTAGGCCAATTGAGCTTTCTCTTGAGATCTTCCGGCCAAGAGAGGGATTCACCGACGCTCAAAATCCGGGTAATTCCAAGTTCGCGGAGGAGTTCGGGGTTGTTGGCGTGTCCAAGATTGCCAAGGTACATATACGGTAAAATTCTGCTGGGCAAGCTGCCGTCAATCTTCGAGAGCCATTGTGGCTCAGGGATGTTGAAGATGCTCTGTTTAAATCGGGGTGATTCTTGAAGAATGCGAGGCTGGATTGTCGTCAAAAGCGCAACATCGGATGGATACGCAAAGAAATTGCGTCCCTTGCCACGGTGCATTTGGATCCATGCATCATGCACAGGCAGGCCTTCCGCATACATGAAGTAGGCAAGAGCAAGAAGCGTAGTCTCGGTGTAGCCATCAGTGCAGTGAATCAAAAACTTGCGAGGCGTTGCAATGTCGTCCATTTCGATAGCCTCATCATCATCATCCCGTCTCCGTTTCGATCGCTTGACTTCCTGTGGATTTGCAAGTTCGAAGATCCACTTGCACGTGTCCATCAAACCGTCAACCTCTCCATGGGACCAATTTGGAGGCATAATGCTCCCCGAAGAAGGAAATTCCATGTGCAATGCAGTCTTACGCTGGATCTTCTCCAGCCCCATGCGCAGAGCTCGTAATGAGCGCGATTCCGGCACATGGGCAAGATCGGTAGCTTCAATCAACATGTCGTACGATTCCTCTCCCAGGCACTCTGAAGGAAAACTCGGATCAGGCGTAGGTCCCAAGAAGACGTTGTTGCTGATCTCGGATGTCTTTGACATTGTGCACATCTCGTATCTTTCCCAATAAGCTACTCAGAGGTCAGTTAACCGCATTTGAGCGTAGGTTCGGGCTCGCCGCTCACAAAAGTCAACGATGCTGCCTGTCATGCCTCCAGTCGAGTCTATTGCAACCAGCTTCGGGTATCTCTCCTGTACGCAACTGAAGGAATCTAAGCGTGTCAGTGTCTCATCGAAAGTATCTTTAGGTTGTGGGAAATACCTGAGAGCATGAATGTGTTGAACAAGCAACGTGGAAACCCATTCCTTGCCTCGTACTGCCTCTGCGCTGTTGATATCTTCTTTGCGAGTGATATCGTCTCATTGGGATGAGTTTTGTGGTCGCCATACACGATGATGTCCGAAACCATGGCTAACTTGCATGCTTGTATTTGAAAGTTGCGTACTGAGAAGCCATCCTTTGGGTCACACTCGATAAAGGTAGAAGAGTCCTCGGAAGTTGGATCGAGTAGTTCTTCTGGTGCAATTGCCCCCTTGAGCTTCGAAGTGGACAGCTTCCCGCCAGTCTTGACAAGGGTAATGCTGCGAATGCACCTGGGGACTTTCCGAATGCTCTTGCGACGAGACGAGAAGAAGGCGAGTTGGATTTGGTTCTCAGCATGAAGGCCGTGCATCCAGGGGAACACTTGCTCTGGGTTTGGAAGGGGCTGAGTCGCGATGTGCTCCAACGCCTCTGCCATGCGATCGGCAGTGATTGTGTACACAGATGGATCGTCGGAGTACTGGGAGCAATACGTGTCAGGCGGATAAGTGATGGACGAAGTTTCGATGAGACTATCTTGGCGTGGAGGAGATGCGGGGGGCGTTGCGGGCATGCCACCAGGCGAACATACTGGGATGTGCTTGTTGGGGATGGCAGATGGTGTACCACGAGATGAAGTATTAAGTGACAGGTGCGGTGGAGGTGTTGACGAGCGGGCGATGGGCAATGGCCTGGCTACAGCGGCGGCCATTCTTGCGATTCGGATGGTCGACAGGGTGCGGTTCGAGGCACGCAACGTGGGGATCCTACGCTTTATGTAGAAGGCGAAGTGTCAATTGGACAGTGTGGAGGTTCGACGGCAGCAATGGGCTGGACAAGAATCGATCTATCCTTCCTAATCAAGCGGGTCCAAAGGTGGAAGGAAGTCTGAGTACTGGAAAGGTGTCGAATGGGCACGGATATGCGGGGTTGGCGAGGGTACGTTTCACTGGCAGGTGGGATGGCAGCAGCGAGCGATGCTCTGTCGAGCAATGGATGAGTCTTTGCGGCCAAACAACAGAGTATGCATTGGAGTTTCTGAACCTACCTCGATCAAGGTTTAGAGAAGGCCGCCACGGAGTCGGTTGTTGAGTTGATCAACAGCACGAGTATCGAAGGAGGGCAAGGGCAAGGGCCCTTTGCGGCAAGTGCGAGTCTAAAGCGGGACAACAGGTGCGCTCGGCATGGTTACAGTTGAATGAAGTTGAGAAGCATGTGTGAAGTGAATTGATGTGGTTTGTGGAAGAAAGGAGAAAGCATCGAGGGGGCGAGAGACGTTTGATGGTGGTAGCACAGTAGAGCAGCGGAATGCTATGGGCGGTGGTCGCTAGTGTGGCTCCCCCGCTATCTCGCTCACCAGTCCCCGTCCCAGTCCAGTCCAGTCCAGTCCCAGCACGACGACAAGGCGCCGTTTCAATGCATCCAATGTGCGTCGTCTGCTGCAAGCCCTCCTGTACGCACATGCACGCCAGGCCAGCCAGCGCGGCGCGGTTGGCTCCTTCGAACAACGCAGCAGCACCGATGGCCAAACTTTGTGGCTTCTGCTCGAGAACAGGCGCTCTCCAAGATGCGATAAGGAAGCCAAAGAGTGGGTCCAAGTGATACCGCCAGGATCCGTCTGGAGACACAAGCGCGCGTCGAGGAGAGGCCAAGACGACTCCACCATCACGACGACTCCACCATGGAGCGGGCCCAGCATCACAGTGGACTCGTTTGCCCCGCTAGCTGCAGCCCAGCCAGAGGCATTCGCCCCCCTCCACCACACCCCAAAGAGCCCACAGGTTTCATCGAACCATTGTCCGTCAACCCCGCCTCTGCACCCGTTGGAGCCGCTTTGAGGGCTGGACGACTCCAGGGAGGCCTGACAGGCACGAAAGCGTCCATGCGCCTAGCTTTCACGTCAAGAATATAACTGGGTCATGGCGCTACCGGAAAGGCGCAATCATCTGTTGGCCTTGCGTAACCCCGCATCCCCAAAGTGTCCACCTTCAATGACTGAAAGAAGCCCAGGGCTAGCTGTCTTGGTTGGCTGCAATGCGTGCTGATGAATCCTCAAACATGGGAGCAGGGTGAGGATTTGAATGCTTGGTGTATTTTGCCGCAAAGTGACAACGACATTTCTAAAGACCTAACAGGGAGCTCATCTGACTGTGCTCGCTGCAGTCGTCCCCTGCCGTGCCACCAACACGACCCCCCAACTCCAGCTCACATACCAAAATTCAAACTTATCAAAAACATGACTCCGTCCACGTCCTTCATTGCTTTCGTAGCGCGACCGCGCTTGCTCCATCCACGTATCATCGTGATACATTCCCGGCCTGAATTGTTCCTTCTTACACCTCAACATCAGTTTTCGAATTCAACAATTCATCCACGCGTGATCTTTGAACCGTCGCATCATCCTTGCCCTCTTGCTCCTTCAGAAGCACGGCAAGAACTTCCATCGGTGGTTCGAGACCTAGTCCATGTGCACGCTTCCAACGCTTTGGTCGAGTAATGCCAGTGCAGGGCTGTGTATCACAAATCTTGTTAGAAAATTCCAGCATAACATAAAACCGCCCGAGCGGGAGTGGGAAACTTACACCGTAATGCGCGCTCACGTCGAATTCCCGCAGGACCTTCTCATGCAGACTTAAGCCCTGTTGGTGCACCCTGGGCGCCATTCTCTGCTTCTCTTTCGCAGCCCAGTACTTTCTGATCGCTGCATCCGTTATCCGCCTAGCTTTGACTTCTTCTGGTGTGCTCTCCACACGTTGCGCTTTGATCTTTCGCTCTGTCGGGGCGACGACGGCTGCTTCCGCCGTGGTGGGCTCACTGTCTTCGATCTCGACAATCTCCGGCTTGGGATCTTTCGTGTTCGAGTCGTCGAGGATATTCTTTGCGCTCTGTGCTCTTGCGCCTGCCTTCGTGACCTTATTAGACACTCCATGGAAAGCGAGGGTGGACTGCTGCGCTTTGGTCGCAGGGCCGGAAGCGCGCCGTTTCGGAGGCATCGTGAAGACTGCTAAATAGATGCTTTTGCTAAGTTTTGTGTATCCAAGGTTGTGATTGATGGTCGTGCGCGGTGATGGTGGTCGTCGAACGTAGCTGAGCGAGTGACCTCATTTGGCAGGGCAATTGCCTTGGCGTAGATCGGCCGTGCCTTGCCCCGTTGTCACGGAGACGCGCTAGACACGCGCACCATGTGATCAGAATAATTCACCATTTCCTCCACGTTTTGCCATCATTAGTGAGGGATTCGCTGCGCATCAGGTTAGTAATATCTCAGCTCATCTCTCATAAAAAATGCCCTTGCTGCCATTATAACATCTCGACTGTCAATTCCTACGCTATCTCGTAGCTAGAGACAATGCACAGCTTCTTCGTGGAGCCTGAAGAATTTCGCTCCATGTTCTGTGTAAATTCTATCAAGAATGATCATTCCAACTTTAGACCTTTCTTGCCTGGCTTCGAAATATCTCATGCTACCCAAATTATTTTCTCGCTTATTGCCGTCTTTTCTCTTGTATCAACTGACGTCCCTAGGTCTCCACTCATCCACCCTCCTGCAAAGTATCAGCCAGGAGTACAGCAATGACTTCAACAACGCCCCCAGATGTCGCAGCCCACGTTGAATCCCTGATCCCCCAGTTCCAATTGACCCGCCTACTCAACTCCGACCAAGCCGGCCGCCGCATCTCCCTCCTTGGCACTATATCTTCTCAGCCGGCCTTATTGATCGCCGAACGCGCCGCCTTTGACACTTCCACTTCCAACCTCGAATCCTTCTCTACCTCTCTCCGCAACATCAAGAACTTGGGCGCAAACGACATCTACGCTTGGTTTCTCGCAAACTCCAACCCAAATTTCACCGGCGAAGACGGACAGCCACCACCAGACTTTAAGCTGAACTTGATCCACCCATGCACAGAGAAACATGTCAAGAAGTATGAAAAACAAGGCCTGCGCGTAGTAACAGAGACGCCGGAGATTTATGCAAAGTATGTACGGCCGTATATGCAGCGCCAGAGGGAAAAGGGTGCGCTGAACTGGGTGTTCAATATCATCGAAGGGCGAACTGAGCAAGAAGACGTCATGTATCGCGAACATGGCGATGAGGGTTTCTTACTATTGCCGGATCTGAACTGGGACCGCAAGACCATCGGGGGTCTACATTTACTTGGCCTAGTCGAACGGCGAGACATCTGGAGCGTGCGCGATCTCAAGAAGAGCATGGTGGATTGGGTGGAGCACATGCGGGGGAAAATGATCGAAGCGACTGTCAAGCTGTATCCTGAAATCGAGAAAGATCAACTGAAGCTCTACGTACATTGTAAGTCTGCTTTACTGACTTCTCATGCACCTTCATCGTACACTGGCAGATCAAATCTCGAAATATCTCCAGCTGCCCCTTTCGATTTGCCCCCCACACAATCCATTGCCCGTAAAGATTCTTCTGATAGGTCCCGCCGACTAACCTACTTCATAGACCAACCAACATACTACCACTTTCACATCCACATCGTGCATGTCTCACTCGAGGCAGGCAGCACTCAAGCCACCGGCAAAGCCCTCGGTTTAGAAAATATTATCTCCCAACTAGAGACCATGGCCGGAAAGCCTGATGCAGGTATGCAAGACGTTAGCCTGACATATCATCTCGGCGAGAGGAGTGAGCTATGGGAAAAGGTGCATCTGCCACTGAAAGGGGGACTGGAGGTTAGGGTAGAAGAGTTTTGAATGCAGTTATGCAGTGGGGTGAGATTAGATAGCTCCCGAACGATACTCAATCAAGACTATGTGATGATACATGAAGGCCACAAAGACATCGCACATGCGTAACCACCGCTAACGAATTAGAAGCTACATCAAACTTTCACAGCCTTTCCTTTCCCCTGTTGATCCTCATCCTTGGGCGTTGGTTGATGCTGGTTGCCACTCCCGTCCTCGTAGTTCGACCCGCTATCATCATCATCGTCGTCTGCTCTCCATGCACTCTCAGCGCGTCGCTTAGCTATCCTGGCCCTCAGCGCCACAAGCCTCTCGTCTCTCTCAAGATCCAGCCGCACTCTAGCCTGCTCCGCTGCGACCTGTGCATAATCATTACTAGTCGAATTCGTGTGGATACTACTTCTCAGTCTTATGCCTCGGCGTCCGCTGCCTTCATTCGATGGGCCGCCACCGCCGTGCTCTACATCTTTACTAACCGGCTTGTTTTTCATTAGCCAAGGCGCAAAGATGGCGAAGCTCCCCCAAAACGTGCCATCACTATTTTGGATCTTGCGCCACGGCTTTTCCTTCAGCGAGAAAATAAGGCAGTCCACAAAGCCCATGCTTGACAAGCATATCGTGGCCCCCAACCTTAGGAACCATAGTGGATGCTGTGCATACTTATATTTATACAATGTACATTGCTGAGCGAATGGCACAAGCCACATGAGAGTGTAAGCAAGCGGGTAGATGAACATAAGCCGTAGTTGCCGGTAGACGCGTGCGTGTAATTTCTTGGTGTTTACAAGCTGACGACTCATATGGCGTTGACCCGGGGGCGAAGAGGGAGAGGGAGAACGCGACTGCCTGTCTTCAAGAGGGTTGAGGTCTTGAAGGACAGGGCTGCGGTTGGCGTCGATGACGGCGCCAGGAGCGGGTACGACGCGTCCTTCTGTGATCGAATCGGGCGATTGAAAAGTAGAGCCGGATAGAATTGCCGCAAGTGGAGGGCGTAAGGTGCTATCATTACACCTCGTCGAGATGTTGATGGAATTGTTGGGGAGCGATTGCGTCCGACCGCCGGGCTTGAACGATGCGTGATTTGAGCTGGGTCCTTCACAGGTGAATGAGACGGATGACGCTCGGCGTTGGGATGAGACTATATCTTTGGCAATGGATGAGACTCTGCGCCCGTGGAACGATTCTCCTTCTGCCATCATAGATGCATCGGCATGTACGTCTGGGTCTTTCTCACTCTGTTGGACACTCGTCGCAGTCAACGACATCGAGGTTCCGACGCTCTGACTGAGGGTCGAATAAGCGCGAAACTCAAAGCCAACATAAGCGTAGATGGCGATCGCAAGGCAAATGATGACAAGTGCAATCAGATATCGTGGGATCCAAGCAAGAGCCAGTCTGTACCAGATGGGTCGAATCGGAAGCGTGCAGAAAGCTCCCTGTGACAGATAACCCTGGCGTGTGCCAATAAAAGCCAGACCTGACATCAAAACCGGGATGAGGAGCGCGCCAACGTATACGTAGCGCTGATAGGGGTAGAGCCCCCCTGAGGTAGTTTGTGTGCTGGGCCGAAACACTTGTAAAGCACTGTTGACGGCTATGACAAGGACAGCATAATCTGAGTACGCGTCAGAAAGTGCGCAACATGCCTCTTTCGTACTTACCACTTGTCTCCGTTCCATACTGTATGAAGAAGCCACTCGACTGGCAAAAAGCAGATTCTGTCCTGACTGCACCTCGCACTACTGCTACAACCGCAAAGATAAAAAACCACGTTGCTCTCATCAGGTCGCCGTATATCAGCAGCATGATCAGCCTTTGACTTCGTATTAGCATATAAAGAGGCGTAGGTTTCGAGACTGACCGATGGCGAAACCGTTTCTCCATCCGACAGAACCAGTAAAAGGCGACCAAAGAGGCCACTACGCTAAAACTGGAGCATATTACTGCCGCTACCCGAACCCTCAGTGTTCGCTGTAGGTTACTGGCTTCGATAGAGGTCCAGTCCGAGTCCACAAGTGATCTTGCGGATGAAGCTAAAACGCAAGGAAGGAAAACAAGGAGCGCGAGAGCGCGGGCCATGACTAGGACAAGCAATAACGATGCTTTCTGGAAACCCCATACACCAATTGCTATTCTCGTTCAATCCGTAGTATTAGGTGTTTGGTAGCTGCCTAGCGGGAGTAGCCACGGTTGGATGCAAAGTGGTCAAAAGAAGATTCACAGAAGCAAAGAGATAGGAGTACGGTAGCCAGCGTATATACTTGCTGCTTTTGATGGATTGTTTAAACATTAAGAGAGTCATCTGAAAACAGGTAAGACACAAATGATTCGCAGCATAGAAAACATACCACTGAGACATGAAGGCTTTGCATGCAATCACCTAAGAATCGTACCTGAAACGACTTCCGGTATAGCTCGCATAGGCTAATGTAGCGAGGAGCGTCAAGTGCTCCGGAAAGCCTAGTCTAGCGACTCGGCCAAAGTGATGAGACTGAATCGCAAGTCGCCACGTTCGCCTGCTACCTCGCGTTTAAGGAAGCTGCGCACTCCAAGATCGAGCGCCTTCTCGCTGAGGACATCTTCATCCGGGCCGAGTGCGCCACGATCAAGAGGAGCCTTGCGTCGGCCATCCATCTCCCAGAGGTGGTTGTTCTCGGACTTGACAAAGCAGACGTAGTGCAGATCGACATTGTCTTCGGCAGCAGGGGCAGATGTGTCACCACCGGAGGCGGCAGCCTGGTGCGCACTCTCAAGTGCTTCGGATTCGTAGAGGAGGTGGGCTCGCTCGACAGGCTTGAGTGGGATAGCGTCGTCCAATAGCTTAGCCAGGTTCGAGTTTGGTTCTTCAGTCTTTGTCAGTTTGTCCGAGGGAGTGCGTCGAGACGAGTGGGATGACTGACCAATATTGGATCGCGCTGCACCATTAGAGACAGCGTGGAGCAGGCCGATAAGACCACAGGCATTGCCTATTGTCTGCTTGTACCAAATGACCTCTTCTCCTGGGCCGTGGCCCTCATATTCGGGCTGGCTTTGGTCTTCCTGGATGCGGAACTTCTCGTATGTCTCACTAACCGGGAAGACTAGGAGTAGGGCGTGGGCCGGGCGAGGTACAAAGGCAAGAAGTTCGGGCTCGTCGATGCTGAAGACGTCGTGGAATGCGAGCTTCGGGGACAGGCCGAGCTTGTGGACAAGTGACGACATGACGTCCGGATTGTTCTCCAGCGGGATGAATCTCTTCTTGCCCGGCGGCACATCTGGCGACGGTTCAGAAGCCATGGTATTGGTATGTGGTTGTGGTGTTGTGGTTGCGGGGCACAGAGTTCCATACCTGAAAGCTTTATAGACGCGGGGGCCTGCAGGCAGCAAACAAGATGCGTCATATGCGCTCGCATCTACAGGCAACACAAGGCGTCGTATAAACCCCAGGGACAGCCTTCCTTGGGAGTATAGACAGACGTTGACAAACGAACATGTAGCCTCCACACCAAGCTGTCATGTCGTAGGCTTACACAGTCTCATCACGTAACTTGCGACTGGGAGAATCTATAACTCCTGCCGCTACACAGTCGTAGAGATGATGGAATCACTTTAGGCCTGTCTAACACCTGGGTCGTCGCGTACAGCCACACGGGGTGGCCATGGAGATAGAATAGAGATGGGCTACCCTGGACGCGTTCGAGGTTCATACGCCAATGCAATGGCCTGTGCGGTCGACATGGAAGCTTTCTGAGAGCCCCGCGGTGAATTTTGGTGGACCGACCTTGAGAGCGTCTGGCTTGACTCACGTGTATTATGCACTTCCGCATCTGTTCCTCCGCTACACCCTCCCTTCGCCTCCTCCACGCCAGACCGCTCCAAATCGCACGCCCCAGGCCTTTCCCGCTCGCTCAATTCCCCATTGCAGCTCGACGACGCCCTCGCTCCTTTACAGCACAAGCTGCACCCCGCTTCACGCTCAGTTTCTTTACCCCACTACACCCGCTTGCCATCAGCTTTTTCCAGCGAACCTTTGTGCCCACCATGGCCACATCAACACTAGACGAGGGCTTACTCACCTACCTCAAGACCCACGCCCCAAACAACGCCGCAGACGAGACCGACGCCGTCAAGGCTTCGCAGGCCCTCCTCCCCCAAGTCACGTACACCGACGCGGAGAAAGCCGAGCTTAACCAGTGGCTCATCACTGCCTCCCACATTGCCTCCAGTACCGAGGACGCCGCAAAGTCCGCCGAGCGCCTGTCAGCCCTGAACACACACCTTTCGAGCCGAACCACCCTCCTCGGCGCGAAGCCTTCCGTCGCCGACATTGCCATCTACCAGAAGCTTGCGCCTGTCATCTCCAAGTGGACTCCAGAGCAGAGGACTGGAGAGCAAGGATACCATCACATTGTCCGACATGTCGACTTTGTCCAGAATTCGCCCGTCTTTGGCCTGAAGCTGGACGACAAGGTCAATGTTGATCTAGACAATGTCGTCTTCAAGATCAAGCCGGTAGACGCAAAGGCTGAGAAGGAGCGCAAGAAGAAGGAGAAGGAGGCTGCCGCCGCAAGTGCTGCTGCATCAGGCGCTACACCAACCACCTTGACAGGGGAGCAGGGAGGTCAAGGCGGGAAGAGCAAGAAGGACAAGGCCAAGGATACGGCACAAGCGGCTGGTGAGGCCATAGCATCGACGGTCGTCGGCAAGCCTACAGGACCACCTGAGGGTGCACCAACCAAGAAGAAGGAGAAGAAGGAGAAGCAGCCCAAGCCTCAAAAAGCGTAAGTTATTCCCACCTTTCGGTAACCCCCTAAAGCTAACAACCCACGTAGAGCGCCAGTCGAGAAACCCCTTTCACCCGCCCTCATCGACCTGCGTGTTGGCCACATCCTCAAGGCCGAAACCCACCCCAATGCCGACTCCCTCTTCGTGTCTACAATCGCATGTGGCGACGCCCCCGGCACCGATAATACATCCGAGTACGAAGGCCAGGTGGTACGAACCGTCTGCTCTGGCCTCAACGGCCTTATTCCCCTCGCTGAAATGCAAAACCGCAAAATCATTGCTGTATGCAACTTGAAGCCTGTCACTATGCGTGGCGTCAAGTCCTGCGCTATGGTGCTTGCGGCGTCGCCAAGGATTGCGGAGGGTGAGGTAGATAGCCACAAGGGACCGGTTGAGCTGGTGAATCCACCTGCTGATTCAAAAGCTGGAGACCGAGTGTACTTTGAAGGCTGGGAGGGTGAGCCAGAGGGTGTGCTCAACCCGAAGAAGAAGATTTGGGAGGCAATTCAACCGGGTTTCACAACAACAGAGGGTCTTGAGGTTGGGTTCGATGTTGGTGTCGTTCCACAATTGGCGGGCGAGGGCGCGGATAAAAAGACGGGTGTTGCGAAGTTGAGGACAGCGACGGGACTGTGCAGTATTCCCACCCTGAAGGGTGCGATTGTGCGATAGACACAGAAAAGTTTGTGTTGTTTAGAGTCAAGTCAATGCTGCGTCAAATTAGAAGAGTGGAAAAGCAGGCGTCGACGGCGTCCACCAAGTCCAGCAGGCATGAAGAAGCCGCGAACAAAACATAATAGGTCACCTCGAGTGCTAGATAGGATGAAGACAAACATTTACGCCTCTCTTCCAAGTTTAGTGCTTTAGTGGCCCTTTTATTTTATTCTTGATGTTTTATGAAACTCAAGTACTCTATTATTATTATCGTGTTGCCTGCCATATCGTTACCTTGCATCATTCATCACCGGCTCTGCTCATTTTGCTCTCGCAGTCTCCAATCAAGCCTTCTTGTTCTTCAACGCATCCAAAAACTCCTTTGGTGGCTGCTGTCCATAGCCCTCAGGGTTATTCTTTGTCCACTTCCAAAGATCGGCACACGCATCTTCTAGCGTAAGCTCAGTCTTCCAGTTCAGTTCCTTGTTCGCCAGCGTAGGATTTGCCGTCAAATCCAACACATCGCCCTGCCGTCTCGGCGCAACCTCATACGGCAGATCCCTGCCCACAACGTTGCTGAACGCCTTGATCATCTCAAACACGGTTGATCCCTTGCCAGAGCCCAAGTTCCACGCCTTGACGCCGGGCTGCTGCTCGCGCAGGTAGTTGAGGGCTTGTAAATGGCCGCGAGCGAGATCTAGGACGTGGATATAGTCGCGGATGGCGGTGCCGTCCTTTGACTTGTAGTCGTCGCCGAATACGAGGAGCTTATCGCGCTTTCCGATTGCGACTTGCGCCAGCAGTGGGAGAAGATTGTACGGTACCCCTAGGGGGTTTTCACCTAGAATGCCACTCGGATGTGCACCCGCCGGGTTGAAGTACCGCAACAGCGCCGCATTCCACTTTTTGATCTCAGCCTCAGGCTTGCCTGCCTTCTTAGCATTGTTGCGTTGAGCGTCGATGGTGTCAGTGATGGCGCCTTCAATAGTGGACTTTGTGCGACCGTAAGTGTTGGTTGGGCCAATGGGGCAATGTTCGGGAATAGGAATCATGTTGGGCACACGTGTGGCATCGCCGTAGACGGTTGCGGAGCTGGAGAAGACGATGTTTGTTACGTTGTGTTTGACCATTGAGGTGAGGAGGGAGATGGAGCCCCCGACGTTAACACGGTAGTATTCCAGGGGGATCTCGCCGGATTCACCAACGGCCTGGAGGAGTGTTAGTATGCGTATAAAGGAGGAGATGCCGTATCTTTGGGAATAGGACGTGCCTTCAGAGCAGCGAAGTGAATGACATTGTCAATGTCAGGATGATCCTCGAACACCTTGTCGAGCGCAGCCTCATCTGTGACATCGCATTGGTAGAAGGCAGGGCGTTTGCCGGTGAGGAGCTCAATGCGGTTGACGACCTCGGCGTCGGAATTGTAAAGGCTGTCGACAATGACGACCTTGTAGTCAGCTTCGAGGAGGGCGACAGTCGTGAATGAGCCAATGTAGCCCGTGCCACTGAGCCATTGTCAGTATCAATTTGGTGATGTTGTTCTACAGACTTTTTCAAGCACACGGTGATGGTGGGGTGGAGGGGTAGCTTACCCAGTGACGAGAACAGATCCTACGACCATCTTGAAGCTGAGTGATGTTGAGACTTGGTGTGCGTGAAGGTGTGTTTGGAAATAGAGTATATATGGCTTCTAAAACGTGGCTGTGGCGTTCAATGGGAGGGTTGCAGAGCTAGTTATAGAACCATGAACACGAAGCTATCGAGCCATTCTTGCTGACTGAGCAGCAGTGTAGCGGAAAGATTGCCTCATTGGGAAACACGCAAGCTCCGATGGATTGCCCAAACGCCCTTCTCTTTGTGGACATGTTATTATCCAGAGTCACGCATGGCAGGTATTCGGATGGTACGATGGTCTCATGCTCTGGATATTTACTTGCCTTTCGGGTGCATTTACCCAACACTGCATTCCTCTGTACCGGCAGCTTGATCCAGAGGGAACATGTATCGCTTCTTCAGGACGTTCGTTTCTCAAGCATCCTGCCAACGCCACGAAACTTTTCACAAAGCCCCTGTTGGTGCTTTGTGTATAGACTACTATCATCGAAGTAGTAATGTCTTCACCTTACCACAAAGGAGCACGAAGACGTTGGGTAACGCGGCAACGTCGATCCCAGTGATGCAGGTACATGCGCAAAGCCGTCGCGACAAGCGTCTGCTATCTCAGGGTCTTGTACGCCGTATCGGAGGGTCCGGCTTTCTCTCATGCATCATCATCATCATCATCATCATCATCCATGTCCCTGCAAGCGAAACTCTAGTCTGTAGTCTATTGACAACCTCTGGCACTTCTTTGTGCCATCATTGTTCAGGCTTGATTGTGTTCTCCAGCTCGAGTTGCTGCCATGCCACGCGACCTCGCTAGCCATTTCCGGGCCTCGGGCGAAAGAAGCTCAAGTGCCCAGCCCTCAAGGTGAATCCTTGCAAACACGCCCCGTCACGCCCAAACAATCCATCAAACCCCGTCAGCACCCATCAGCACCCATCCCGAGCGCCGCGCGAGAGCTCAGGAACATGTTCGCGAGCTGCATCTCGAGGAACTACAGGCGCCAAAAGATTCCTTTAAGAACACGTTAGCAGAGTTGCGCTGCTATCCTCGACGCGTAAAAGATTGTTCCACGTGTTTACGAGACCTTGTTGCAAGCTCCCCACGACATCCACGACTTTACGACATCACGACATCGTTATTCGCAGCAGTATCAAAGAGAAAAAGTTGGGTTTTGAAGACGCGCCCGAGTCAAGAAACCCCAAACCCCCGTAAAGCGACATCTCAGGTAAAACTGTAAGTCCAGGCAAAGTTCTCACGTGCAACTCCTCTCGTCTCCAAGTGCAGACATCGCATCTACATTCACTTCTCCTAAACCCATGTATACATGTCGCCCTGCGCTTCACTTTCACCGCGCAATTTTTTTGGTTTCACTTAGTCGCAGCTTCTTCTGCCCCGCTTTTGTTTCTTATTCTCTTTGCTATTGTCCTTCCAACAAGCAGCTTCATGCTCTCTATTGGTGCTATTGTCACTATACTACAATCATCTGGCGCAACCATCCTGTCTCCCCTATATAGTCCCCCCTTCAGCGTCTGACAATTCTTCGACTGAACAACAACTTACTTTCCTTCAGCCACACAAAGCACATTCCAACCTCGACCTTACTACTTTGTGTTATCACCGAATCCACCTACCATGTCGCAAATCGGTAATACGGGCGGGCCAACGCCCCGCCGCTCTAATCGCCTCAGTACGAAGGCCAGCTCTGTTGCCGCGGAATCTGCTGTCACCCAAATGACAAGCGGCGGCACCAGGCTACGTCGCAAAGGTCCCCTCACCAAGGTCAAGGCTCGCAAGTCCAACGCCTACGGCGCTAGTGGACGTGTTGGCGCTGCTGAAGAACTTTCTGTTTCTGCGACCGGCTTCGCGCAAGCATTTCAGAACCAGCGTGGTGATGCCTTCGCTCGCGATGAAGAGGAGGAAGAAGAAGACGACGACATCGATGAGCTCGGCGAAGAAGGCCATCTCATGAGTGGCGCGCTCAACGGCAACACGCACCGTCATTTATCCTCTCCGGCCCCCGTGGTACCATCAAGAGCGGCGCCTGGCCTCTCTTTCGTCGACAGTGACGACATCACGCCTAGCGAAGATGAACTTGCAGCCTCTGTCGGCAACACCTCGAAGTCATTCGGCATGGATCATGAGGGCGGCATGTTGTTTCAGTATGATCGACAAGAAATGCGCTTTTCACCTCAACGCGACTCAGAGCTCACGCCCCTGTTGGAGAAATCTGCAGCTCGCCGAACGTTCCAGAGCCGGATCCATACTCAAGCAAAAGCCCCAGCTCAACCTCGGGCTCAGTCTCAGTCTCAGTCTCAGGCTCGAGCGACTCCACAACAACCTCCTACTCCGGTCATCCGGAACGACAGAAACGAAATCGAACAGTCAGTTGATGATTTGATTGCAGAAGAGCAAGCACGTATGCAAAAGGAGCGACACCCACAGCTCCAGCCTTGGCAACGATCTGGGGGATATCAGAAAAGTCCTACTCGCCCACGCGTTGTCGATCAGTGGCTTGGCAACGTCGAACCGCCTCAAGTGGACGACGCTGAATGGCCCTGGAAGAAGTATCTGATGTGGGCATTCTGGGTAATCATGGCTTCCTTGGTACTCGGCATGTTGTCAACCACACTCTTCCCATCCAAGTCCCCTGAGTCTGCGCCTCAGGCTCCTGGGATGACCATGGCCCTGGCCTCTCGCATCTCGTATCAATGGGGTAAGCTCGCAGAGTTCATCAGCCCCCCTGGTCCGCCACCTGAACTCTCCGAGGAGGAACAGTTCCGTAAGTTTACTGGTGGAGATGATGATGTGATGTGGGAACGCATGTCCAAGCTAAACAACAAATTCGACACGCGTATCAATGACGTGCAGAGCGCCATCGAGGGGCTTAAGAATGAGCTTCCTCCGTTCATGATCGTTCGAAAGCACAAGGACGGTCATCTCGAAATCACCGATCAGTTCTGGCATGCCCTAGTCAGCAAGACACGCTCCAACGGAGACAGTGTTGAGTGGAACGAACTCATGAAGCAAATCACTTTGAAGGTCAAGGGCATTTCTGGTGTTGTACCGGGTGACAGCACCACATCTTGGGACCAAATAGTCTCGCGCGAGGAGTTTGTCGCGACTATGGCGGAACTCCGCAACACCTTTCATACAGGCGTCGACGAGAAGATATCCAAGGCTATCCGGGCCCAGACCGATCAGATCACAGCAGTAGCTCAAGCAGAAGCGAGGAAGACTATGTTGGACAATATTCGCCTCCAGTCCCTCGCTCAGGCCAACCTCCTCGCCAACTACGAGCTTCATTTGAGAAAACCGAACTACTTCTCGCTCGGCCTTGGCGCCGTGGTCGAACCTACCATGACCTCAGCCACCTTCACCAACATTCCGAGTCGCTACGTCAAATTTCTTCGTTGGTTAGCTCCCGATCCACAACGCAACCCGCCGGCAGCTGCGCTTTCCGATTGGAAGAATCTTGGAGACTGTTGGTGCTCGGCCCCCAACGCCGGCAAGGGTCAAGCGCAGCTCGTTGTCTCACTTAGTCGTCCTATGACCCCAAAGCAAGTTACAATCGAGCACGTGCCTATGAGCATGGTTCCTGCCGGCGACATCAGCGATGCACCGCGCGATGTGGAGCTCTGGGTTCAGACAGACGCACCGGTGAAAGTTCGGTACAGCTATGGCCAGTCCGAATACCAAGGAGGACCGCCGGGCTGGCAATGCCTCGGGACTTTCAAGTACAACATCCACGCCTCCAACCATCTACAGACATTCGATCTCGACAGCGAGCCTTCAGTACCAATCACTAAGGCCATGGTACGCGTCAGAACCAACTGGGGCGCGGACCATACGTGCCTCTACCAGGTGCGACTACACGGTGATGACGCTGTAGAAGACCATGAGTACGGCGTTGGTCTCAATGACCCTATTTAGGATGCTTACTTTGGAACGCACGATGATGGACTGGGATATGATTGCATTTCTTGGGCGTTTGTGGCCTTGCTTTTGATTTCGTCTCACCTCTCCGGAGAGATCTGGATAGAGCGGATAAGTTGTATACCCTGTCTTGAGACACCCCGTAGTCATTCATACTTCATAGCCTATCTCAGCTTGCTCAATGAATACTTATTTGATAGAATGTCACATCCCACTAGACTGCTCGTGATGTATCTCAGGCAGTATTCAAGACTGTCATCAGAGGAAGCCTCTCGGCGCAGTGAGCACACAGACTACACTTTGAAGGAATCTGTTGGGGGCATCGGGTATTGCTTGTTAGTAGCGTGGTAGCTTCACCTGGGCAGTGGTGGATGAGATTTAGCACAGACCACCACTTACATCCCAATGTGGACCGCGCGACGGGGCGCGTTTTCGCGCGTCGTTGACAAGCCCCCCGCGCCAGAAGCCAAAGTCCTACTCACGACACTCTCCTCTACACAACCCAAACTCTGACAATGTCTTCCCTCCTAGATGCCGTCCTCAATTCGGACGCGGCACCCACACCGTCAAGTGATGCAGGTAACCCGAGGCGGTCGCAACAGATGCGCTCCTCGTCTGCAAGACCCCGCGGACCTCCATCTGAAAGCGCTGGCGCAAATAGCGACGTGGAATTCGCAGACGACGAAATTATCGGAGCCCGAGTACCAGGCAGGCGAACTAATGAGCCCCGGACAGATATCCCCAAGGTAGTAGATGTCACTGGAGAGACACTTTCGCTACGCTTTCAGGAGTTCCTAGAAAAGTGAGCACTTTAACGCACAACACCCCGAGCGCTGCTGATTAAAGCCAGCTATACAGAAGACCCATCGTCGTCGGCCCTACCAACTTCGAGCGCTGTCCCCACAACAGACAAATACTACATTGCGCAGATCAGGGGAATGAGGCTCTACGGTCTCTCCACCCTCTACGTCGACTACACACACCTTCTCAGACACGAAGATGGCGTCCTTGCCGCAGCCATTGCCAGCGAATACTACCGGTTTCTCCCCTACATGGTCCGATCCCTCCACAATCTCATTGCAAAATACGAGCCCAAGTACTTCCGCCAGCATCGACAGCCAGCCTCGACTGCGTCCGCGGCAGCCACCTCCAACGCCGGTAATGCTATAAGCCACAACGAAAGCCTCAACGAGAAGACTTCGAATCAACAGACTGATAAGCTGTTTACGCTAGCCTTCTACAATCTCCCTCTAGTGTCCCGCATCCGCCAGCTGCGCACTACCTCGATTGGCAGCCTGCTATCCATCTCCGGAACCGTCACTCGCACTTCTGAAGTGCGCCCCGAGCTTTCCATGGCCACATTTGTCTGTGAGATTTGCAATACAGTGGTGCCGAACATCGAGCAGACCTTCAAGTATACGGAGCCAACGCAGTGCCCAAATATCACATGTATGAATAGGGAAGGCTGGCGTTTAGACATTCGACAGTCTACCTTCGTCGACTGGCAGAAGGTGCGCATCCAGGAGAACAGTTCAGAGATCCCCACAGGCAGCATGCCTCGGACAATGGACGTGATTTTGCGAGGAGAGATGGTAGACCGCGCAAAGGCCGGAGAGAAGTGTATCTTCACAGGCACGGTCATTGTCATTCCAGACGTGAGCCAGTTTCGTGTTCCCGGTGTGCGACCACAAGCGATGAGGGACACGTCAAATGCTACGCGCGGCAACGACGTCGGCGGGTCTGGCGTGAGCGGTCTCAAAGCCTTGGGCGTTCGCGATCTTACTTACAGAATGTCTTTTCTCGCATGTATGGTATCGCCGGATCACTCGACTCCAGGGCAATCGTCAAACCATCACTTGACTGGCCAGGCTAGTAACATCCTCGCTTCTCTTGGTCAGGGCCAGATTGAGTCGAACGCAACAAGCGGAGAGGAAGCACAGGAGGAGTATCTTGGAACCCTTACCGCGGCCGAGATTCAGGATCTGAAAGACATGGTGCATAAACCAAACATCTTCATGCGACTGGTCGACTCGATCGCGCCGATGGTCTACGGCCACCAGGTCATCAAGAAAGGGCTCCTACTCCAGCTTATGAGCGGTGTGTCCAAGGAGACACCAGAAGGCATGGCATTGCGTGGCGACATTAATATCTGCATTGTCGGTGATCCCTCGACATCAAAATCCCAATTCTTGAAGTACATTTGCAGCTTCCTCCCCCGCGCTGTCTACACCTCTGGCAAGGCCTCATCGGCTGCTGGTCTTACCGCTGCTGTGGTCAAGGATGAGGAGACTGGCGAGTTCACAATTGAGGCTGGAGCGCTCATGCTTGCGGACAACGGCATCTGCGCCATCGACGAGTTTGACAAGATGGACATCGCCGATCAAGTCGCCATCCACGAAGCCATGGAACAGCAGACTATCTCAATCGCGAAAGCAGGTATTCAAGCGACACTCAACGCTCGCACTTCGATTCTGGCAGCAGCCAACCCGGTTGGAGGTCGCTACAACCGCAAGACAACATTGCGTGCCAATGTTAATATGTCAGCCCCCATCATGTCTCGTTTTGATCTGTTCTTCGTTGTTCTGGATGAGTGTGATGAATCCGTCGATCGTCATCTCGCTGAGCACATTGTCGGTATCCACCAGCATCGAGACGAGGCTGTGAATCCGGAATTCAACACCGAACAACTACAGCGCTATATCCGCTTTGCACGGACATTCCGCCCCGAGTTCACGGACGAGGCCAGGGAGACACTAGTTGAGAAGTACAAAGAACTACGAGCAGACGACGCTCAAGGTGGTATCGGTCGCAACAGCTACCGTATCACTGTTCGACAGCTTGAGAGTATGATCCGGCTTTCCGAAGCCATTGCGAAGGCCAATTGCGTCAGTGACATCACGCCCGAGTTCGTCAAAGAGGCATACAACCTTCTCCGCCAATCGATCATATCCGTTGAAAAAGACGACGTTGAAGTCGAAGATGAAGATGACGAAGCGCTCCTCGCAGCCGCCGCCGCCGCAGAACAAGAAGAAGGTGACGCAGTGATGGATGAAACCCAGCAAGACACATCGCGCGACCGAACCGCAACTCCTGCCGTCATTCCTCGAGAGAAGACGAAGATCACGCATGACAAGTATGTCGCGATGCGCAACATGTTTGTCAAGCGCGTCAATGAAGATCAAGAGGAGACTCAGGACGGTGTGGATGAAGAAGAATTGTTGATTTGGTATCTCGAACAGAAGGAGAACGAGATGGAGACGCAGGAGGACTTGGAAAGGGAAAGGGCGCTTGCTAAGAAGGTGTTGAAGAAGGTGGTCAAGGTATGGTCGATGCCTTTCACGAGAGTGTGCAAATATACTAACGAGATTAACAGGAACAATATCTCATGTTGATTCGTGGTGAGGGTCTCGCGGATGACCAGGGCCAGGCTGAGAGCAACGACAAGGTCGTGTATGTGCTACATCCTAACTGCCCGATCGAGGATATTGTCTAGCTGTCGACGATCAAGACGACCAACATGAGCGGACGAATTTGACGGTAAACATGATGAGCATTCAGCATAAGTGGGCATGATTTGCACATTTGGGCATTTGAGAAAGGCAAGATACAGAGATCTGGAGCCTGGAGTTCGCATCCGCGTTATGTAGATTTTGCATAATGTTATACCCACTTCTTCTTGCATTCTATCGCCCTCAATCGGATTTCTCTTTTACTGACATGTCCCAATCTTCTTGTCAGCATCTCGCAACTACATGCTTTTACGGATGTAGATTGGGGAATCAATGACTATCTGACGCTACTAAAAATTAAAATATCCCTTGCACATCGGTACAAGCCTCAATTATTCAAACTATCCCCATGTTCCACCACCACCCCTGCCAGCCCGTCTTTGTGCAGACAATCTCCAATCGTCTTCACCTGCAAACTTGTTGTGCAGCGGCTGAATTCTTTCAGCCTTCTTCCTCTTACTCAACCGGTCCGTAGGCGCGACCTTGAAGAAAGTCGGCGCGGCTTCAACGAGCCATTTAGGTTCGATAGCGGAGCAAACGTGCATGTACTCTTTGGTCGTCTCGATGAGAGAGTGGTAGATGACGTGTTCGGCCGGCTTGCCGAAAAGGGAAGAGGACGGGTGCAAGTATACGGGTGTGTCTTCAACGAGCGTCTTGTAGCCTTCCGAAGGGTCTTTGCGTGCAGAGTTGCGGAAGAAGCCGCTACAGAGGGCCTGTCGGACTTTGATCGTGTTGCGGCCACAGGAAACGACTTGGTGTTTGTGCCGGGCCATGATCTGAAGGAGTTGGTTTCGCACATCCTTTACTCTCAACATGTTTCTGGGCATGACGAAGTTTTCGTGGCACCACGGCGTGCTGAAACCGCCTGCTTTCCAGCCGTTGTACACGTTTAGCAGCGTGATATGATCCCCGGAAGGATCGTTGAACTTCTGCTTCTTCTGGTCGGCCTGTTGTTGCTTGTCTCGTGGGCGATGGAAGACTGATTGTGTGGCGCTGATCATGGCGACAATGGTGAGAATTTCATCCGAGCATTGAAGATCAACCGATCTGATTAGAGACTTTGATAATGACGGATCCATGGGGAAATCGGCCATCTGACGACCAAGCCGTGTGAGTAAGCCTTCGTCATCTAGAGCACCAAGTTGGTATAATTCTTCCAGGGCAGTCAGCATGGTGTTAGTTGGCGGTGGGTCCATGAAGTCGAAATGGAGGAGATCGTTGATACCCATGGCTTTGAGCATTAGAATGGTATTTGACAAATTCTGCCGCTGGATTTCGGGGATAGTAGTGGGTAGCATCTCGTTCTGGAAAGCGGCCTCAGTGTACAGGCGGAAGCACTTTCCTGGACCTGTTCTGCCTGCTCTACCACTTCGCTGACGAGCTTGGGCCTGCGAGATGGGTGTGATTTGAAGACGGTCCATGCCCAGCTTGCCATCATACGAACTCTGCTTGACGAAACCGGGGTCCACGACGTAGTAGATGCCGTCAATAGTCAAACTCGTCTCGGCAATATTCGTAGCGATGACGACTTTGCGGTTACCATCAGGGGCGGGCTCAAAGATACGCGATGCAACCTCTGAAGGTAGTGCTCCGTAGATAGGCAGTATCATCAGCTCAGGAACATTCGGCCCCAGAGCTTTCATACGCTCGGATATGATTTCGCAAGATGAATCGATCTCCTCTTTACCCGTCAAGAACAACAATATATCACCTGCTGGCTCTGTGAGATGGATTTGCATAACCGTCACTAGCGCGGCGTCCAGGTAGTCCGATTCAGGTTCTCGGCTGTACATGACCTCGACGGGGAAAGTACGGCCAGGGATCGAGAAGATCGGTGAATTGTAGAAGTACTCGGAGAACTTGTCGGCATCAAGTGTGGCACTAGTGACAATGAGCTTCATGTCAGGCCGTCGCTTGAGAGTCTTCTTCAACAGTCCAAACAATACGTCTGTGGCGATGGTACGTTCGTGGGCTTCGTCCAGCATAATACAGCTGTACTTGTTCAACAGGGGATCTAGTAGAATCTCACGTTGTAAGATACCGTCCGTCATGTATTTGATCCTTGTGTCAGGTGATGTGCAGTCTTCGAATCGAATTGTGTAGCCGACCTCATCCCCAAGCTTGCAGCCAACTTCTTCTGCAACACGCTTGGCGACACTCATAGCTGCGACACGCCTAGGCTGCGTGCAGCCGATTACAAGTTCGTTGGCATATCCAGCTTCCGCCAAGTACTGGGTCAGCTGCGTGGTCTTGCCGGATCCAGTGTCACCAATGACGATCAAGATCTGATGGGCCGCAACGGCTTCGAGCAGTTGTTTCCTAAACTTGTACACCGGTAGAGATTCTCGCTGGTCTTTGATGCTCATGTTGGTGCGTTTGCCGAACGATGTGTCTCTACTTCCGGTTGAGATCTTCTTCCATTCAGGCAGCGCCTCGCTAGGCTGGTTCGTTCGTGTATTGCGGAGATCGCTCGCAAATTGTCGTTGCTGAGCCATGGGGTCGTTCCACTGACTACTCAAGTCAACGTTGGCTGCCTCCTTGGCTGCCTTCTCCTGGGCTTCTTGCTGCCTGAGGTCACGCCTTTCCTTTGCTAGTGTGTCTCCAGCCATGGCTGCGCGATTAAGTGACCCATCAGGCGCTTTGACAACTCGAATTGGCGAGAGTTCCAAGGACTGTTTGGTCTGGCCAGCCAAGAAAGGAGGCTCTTCTTCGCGGACTTCGATGTCCACATCCTCCTCTTCATCGAAGCCACCCTCGCCATTTATGTGAGCATTAAAGTCTTCGTCGATATCCGGATAATCTGACTTGGGTATTACGCCGGATGCAATCAGCTGCTTGATTTCCCATCTCTCAGGGGAAGTCATGCGCTTCCGCATGCCATTCTTGCGACCACTGTAGCCCTCTTCGACCACGGGCACCGTACTATCAAGGCCAGGAATGCCTCCCAATCCTTGTGAGTTTGCGCCTGATGCTAGTGATGCTATACGTTTTCCAGGGGCAAGGTCGCGACCTGTCCGCTGGTCCACCTCTTTCATGGACAGCGATATCCTGCCTCCTTCCATCTTCGTGACTTTGACTTTGACTTCTTGCCATCTGGAGGCCAGATCGGAGGGGTGGTTGACTCTTCCCTCTGCCATCTGTGTGACGTGCACCAGCCCGTCAACCTTGCCCTTGACACCTTGTAGATTGACGAAGACACCAAAGTCCTTGACGCCTGTGACCTTGCCGTCGTAGACCTTGTAGAGGACGGGTTCATCGTCAAGCTCGGGCGTTGGTGGGCGTCGGAACTCATCGAGGTCTTCGTCGCGGTACTTTTTTCGGCTTCGTTGTTTGCTGGTCGGTTTTACAGTGCGAGTTCGTCCGAATTCATCCTGGAAGACCAGCTCATCGTTCCGCTCGTGACGTTTTGGACTTCGCGACCGTGAGCGAGATGATGATGCGTCTCTGTGCCTATGCCGCTTGCTCCTACTTGCATCGTCGTCGCTGTCATATGGGCTCATGCTCCTCTTCCGCGACCGCTCCTTGGGCTTGCCTGGTGCGCTCCCGGCCAAGCCCTCGAGCATTGCGAATGTATCGTCCAGCGCACCAGTCGCGGGCTCTTCGTCTGCTACGTTGTAATCAACCTCTTTATCTGGGATGGCGAGGCCCTTGAAGACTCGCGTCTTCCGATCGGTATCGTGGCCATTATTTGCGCCTGCCTGATTTCCCTTGGAATCTTGCGTCTTGTATTTTGGATGCAGGGTCAGGACTAAACGATCGATGCTCTCCACCAAGCTCTGCGGGAATTCGGCACCCATGGCCTCGAGCTGGTCCTTGAAGTCGGCGACGCCTTTGCATTTCGCATGTTGGTCGATTACGAACTCGGCGAGTGTTTTGTCGGAGACGCCAACGTGATTCTGGATTTCTGATGTGACCTTCGAGACGAGCGACAGGAATTCGAGGTTGGCGAGGTCGTCCATGGCTGCGGTCGTGTTCTGTCGAGCTGCTAGAAAACACCTAGACTTACTTCTACACAGGGTAGCCTGAACGCCTTCAGGCACACTATGAAAATTTGGGTTAGCAACTGCTTAGGTGCTCTAAGACATCTAAATGCACTATTGTTAGCAAGTAGTTATGTGTTCGAGGACATGCAGGCCTTACTTTGCGCGTGGTCGAAGTATTCAAAGTTCGCAAAGTTGTTCAACCACGGTTCCTGCGCCAGGCTCCCGCCAAGGCCATCCCCGCGTTGCAGCCACTCACAGGCGCCGCATCACCGCACAACGACGCAGCCATCTCACTCACGAGATATCAGTCGCCCTTAAGCCTCTACTATCCATCGCGCCGGCACGCGTCCTTACCTACTAGTGCACCCGACGAAATGAGTTCTACGCGAATCTATCATAACATCTCCAAGATCCCAATTACATCCACCCTCGTCCTTATCTTTGGCAATTACGAGTTATGGCGCATACACAAGGGCATACACCCGTACTGGACACCAAAGCTGGAGGCGGCGGGAATTGTGACGAGGCAACACAAAACAACCCCAGAGCCATCAGACAGTCGTGCCGTAGCGGACAAGGTGGAAGCTGGAGGTGACGCGGGCGAAGCCGCAATCAGATGGACCAGCCTCAACGGCATACCGATCCTTCTGCCTACCCTCGAGGGGCTCATGCGGCCATTCCGCAAAGACTAAGATTTGTTTCTCTATATGTCATGTCGCATACGAACCCGCTACTATGACATTACCAACGAGCAAGTTCTCTCGCTGAAGCGATTCGCGGCATTATCAAGAATCCAAAGTCTCGAAGAGCTAGATTCGTCATGTACATGGACACTTGATCCTTACAGTGTATATTGCAAGGAGTTTTTGGGCGCTGGGTATCAGCGCGTTACAGCATAGCGTTGGTTTACATTCGAACAAGAGTTGCATAGGAATAGAATTCGTGCGGCATCGGCTGCAACAACCAGGGTCACTGCTCATAATATGCTCTCATCTTCCACCGTGGTTACTTCAGGCCTGCATGATGGCTGATACACAATCAGCATCCACCAACCCCGCATAAGTACCAAGGCGATACCCATAGATATCTACGAAGCTTGCATCATGAGCAGGGGCCTGTTGACTCTGTAGTGTGGGCACTTCAAAGCAGCGCTATTTCATCCGACTTCAGCTCTTCGAAAAGAATCCAAGGCTCGGACAGCATGATTGCAGAGAGGCGAATATCATGTTGCTTTCTAGTCTTGGAGGACGACATGCTGCGCTGAACAGGTTTATAATGGGGTGGGTGGCCAATGCGCCGTGGTGTTGTGTTTGAGGCGGGCAAAGGCAAGATGGTGCAATATGATGCCATCTCTCACGCTACCAAATCGGGTTAGCGCCGACTTTTACACCGACTTCAGCACTGACTGGTAATAGATATAGGTGGATTTGGAGGCCCACCTCGGGCTCCCTGTGCCCACGTTTGAAGATACAACCCGAGACAAGAGAGGCAGGACGTCACTGGGGTAGAAAAATTGGATATGGACCAGCATCAACAGGCTTCCATAGCTTTGGAAGGCGACGTAGTACCTTGGGAGGACAATTTCGTGTCCTTTCAAGGCTGGTGCTACGACCCTTAGACTTGATCTCTGCTCCACTATAATCACGCAAGCCTGGAACGGGACATTGACGTGCTCGTTTTCCCCGGATCTCACCCCCGCCGCATCGGAGCGACTACGGTTGCAGTCTCAGATTGATATCATGCGCCTGTAAGCGCATAGAGAGATTGGCCGGACTATGTCGGCTGTTTATCAGATTGTGTGCGATGGCGCAATTGCTCGGGTGAGGTAAGCGTATCCTCGCACTGGCATGAATCACTGAGTGCCGCTTCCAAAGGATTCCTTTAAGTAATAGGACCTTCCCTCTTTGTTCTTTTACTTTCTTATCCAGCAGTTCAAATACTTTCCTTCCCTTTCAACCACTAGCTTCTACCCAACCTTAAGCTACCACGACATCCACGCAGAACACTGCAAGACACTGCTTTTACATTGAAATCCTCCACCTCCATCACGTCAACTACAGCCACCATGGCCCCAGGACTTGTCGAACCCCAATTCCAATCCGTGGACGCCCCCACCTCCACCCTCACCCTCAAGCAAACCGTCAAGTCCAACAATGTGCATGGCTATGTCCCCGGACGAACCACTGTTCAGAAGCATGATGAGACATACGAGTACGAGGATCTACGACCACGTTACCCTGACATCACCTGGCCAGCATACCAAGATGTCCCTTACGTCGAAAAGGGCAAGCTAGGTGATCCAAACTTCAAGCACCTGCTTGCTTCGGCAACCGATGTCTTCGACTACAATCCCAAGATCGGTACCGAAGTACATGGCGTCGACCTCGCCAACCTTACCGACCTGCAGAAGAATGACCTAGCGCGGCTCATCTCTACGCGTGGCGTCGTCTTCTTCAGAAATCAGAAGAACTTGGGCATTGATGAGCAGAAGGAGCTTGGCAAGTACTTCGGCAGTCTACACAAGCACGCAACAACAGCAGTGCCGAAACGTGAGGGTCTAGAGGATGTCCATGTTATCTTCACAGGAGAAGGAAGCCCGGATATGCGGGCCTTGTTCACGCCTACGTTCCTTTGGCACTCCGATGTGAGTCCTCCATCTATACGAAACGTTTGAGATTCAGTGTGCTAACGCAATAAAGGTGACATATGAGAAGCAGCCTCCCTCGTACACCTCCCTCAAAGTGCTCACTGGCCCACCCCGTGGCGGAGGTGGCGACACCATCTGGTCCTCGCAATACGCAGCCTATGATATGCTCTCGCCGTACATGCAGAAGTATCTCGAGTCCCTCACAGCACTTCATTCCGCCGAATTGCAAGCTCAAGGCACACGAGATCTTGGCCGCACTGTCAGGCGTGAGCCTATCACTACCGAACACCCTTTGGTTCGCACAAACCCCGTTACTGGGTGGAAGGGCATCTTCTTCAACCCCGGATTCGTCACAAAGATCGTAGGCGTCCCCAAGACAGAGTCGGATCATATCATCTCGCTCCTCAACGAGATTGTCGCTACGTCTCCTGAAATACATGCACGCTTCCAATGGCAAGCAGGAGATGTAGCCTTCTGGGATAACAGATCAACCGTAAGCTCACTCACTAACCCCTTCATCATCTACATAATGACCGCGTGCTAATGCTCAATAGAACCATTCTGCATCATACGGCTTCGCACCACACCGACGCCACGCTGTCCGAGTTGCCGTCCAGGCTGAGAAACCATACTTCGACCCCAACAGCAAGTCGCAAGAGGCTGAGTTGAGTGAGAAGTATAGCCTCCCCAAGGCAAACAAGGACGGCAGTGGAGTAGTAAACTACAACGATTGAGTGAGCAACTGCATGCCTTTTCCTTGCTCAGCATATGGAATGGCAACTTCACCTTTGTTTGTTTTGTTCAGACTCATGATTTGACCTGACCACGTGTTTGGTCCTGCGTATTTAGCGAGCGAGTTCTTAGGTACACACACCTACATCATGAATATATACGATTATAATCACTTCCGTCTTTACTTTTAACTGTATACTAATAAATTTTTGGTGATGTGTTCTTTTCATAAAGAGGTGACCGCCACCGCCGTCACGCTTGTCAAAATTGGCATGTCAGCTATAGACTGTCATGGTGATGTTGTTGATATTCATGTTGATTTTTTAGCGGGTCCATGGTGCAATTCACATTCGTACTACCTAGGTACTGACGTCGAAAGTTAGTCGTAGGTCGTAAGCATGCTCATTGCTCTATCCAGTCAATCTGATATAGTTACAATAACATTAGCAATACATACGAATGACCGCTTCTCTTTCCCTCCACGATCCCATAACATCTGCCCCAAATGGCGTACTCAACCAGATAACGCCAGCCCAGCCTCTACACCCTATTGTTTTCGAGCCGCAAAGATCGAGTAAGAAAAAACTAAGAACCGTAGTACAGCCAAAGCAGGGGCCTGGCAACCAAGGTTCTTTCTTTTTTTATCCAGTTCTAGTAACCAGCACTACGCCCTCTGCCAATGCAGATCCCTAATGCAACTACAAGGATAATGAAGATGAAGATGATTTTCAGCGCAAGCCATGTCCACTGCGCAGTCGAGCGTGGAGCACTTGACCAAAGTCAGATGATGTGCAGACGGGGAAACGAATTGTTCAATTCGGATTGCGGGAGGTAATTGGAAGGAAGAGCTTATTGCTCCTTTTCGTACCCTGCAGGCTTCTCCATGCCATTGATCTCGTAAAAGCGAGACGTACCTAGCAATAATTAGTATTTTCATATCAACTTGGAATAAGCACATTACTCACAACTGTAACCATTCCAGTCAAAGTTGTCCTTCGGGTTGCAAGAGCACTTGTGGTCAAGACGATACTGCTGACCGGTCGGGCAATGTGTAAACGGAACGTGATAGTATGCAATGTCGTTGAAGAAATGAAGCTCATCCTTTTGCAACAACAGGCCAGCGGCAATGGAGTGGACAGGAGCATCGCCCCATCGCTCGTAGAAGAAACCGCCCGCATGGTCGAGGGAGGTGAAGAAGTCAATGTAGGCGTCAGAGCGGAGCCAGTTCAGGTTGCCGATCTCGAAGTTGGACCAGAAGTGGCAGTGGTTGTAGGTCTCGCCACCGTCGTCGCTGAGGAACTTCATCGAATTATCCTTGACAACATGCTGAGGGAAGTGCTTTGTGAAGTTCTTGGTAGCGGCCCAGAGCGTAGGAATGGTCTCGACGTATTCGTACAGACTGAGAGTGAAGCTGTACTTCTTCTTGTTCTCGGCCATGAACTTGAAGGTGTCGTAGTTGATGTCACAGTAGAGCTCTACGCTGGGCTCGACACGCCAGTACCATTCGTAATCGAGCATCAACGGGTGGCGGAAGAAGAATCCAGACTCGTAGCGGCACATGTGCCTGTAGCTGACGGAGTCACCGTAGATGATCTTCTTCTCCTTCATCTCCTCGCGGACCTTAGCAGCCTTCTCCTGGTCAATCCACTCGGGGAACGACCAATGCTCCTTGGGAATCTTGCCGTATTTGGTTTTGCCAGATACAAGTGCACTTGTGATCTTCTTGAATTCATCATCGAATTCATCGTCATTGAGGAAGACCCAGTCGTAGTTGAACTTGCGGTTGAAGCGGTCCTCAACGTGGCGAATCGACTTGGCAATCTCCCAGACATCGGAATTGCGGGCGAGGGTGACAAAGGTCGCGTTCATGCGCTCTCCGGCCGCTGTCGCCGGGGGAAGCTTTTTGTCGTTGGGTGTGGTCGATGGGGCCGCATGCAATGCGTCATGGCTGGCGACGGGGGCACTGTCCTGGCTGACAACAGGCACGACGGGTGCAACGGGGGCATTGGGGTTGCCGGGCGTGGCCGTATCTTTGTAGCCGGGCCAGCTTGTGGTGGGGACAGACGATGAGGAGCCGATGAAGTAGAGGAGAACAAGAGCCTGGAGAGGTCAATGTATGCTAACAGGCATCTGAGCATGGGTCATACGAATAGGGCAAAGACAATGTAGCGGAGATAGCGCTGGGAGCCTGCCATGGTGAAGAGGCCTTGAGACTGCTGCGCAGACCGTTGGCTCTTCTCTGGTATCGTGGAGCCCTCCTCTTCGCCTGCACGCGAGTGCTGTGGGCGATTATTCGAGCGTGGATCGGTCCGAGGCGGATGCTGGGGGTGTCGCTGCCGAAGACTCAAAACGGGTGGTATTGCGAGGGATGGAGTCGGAGGAAACGAGCGGATGCCAGGCGTGAAGCATGCGCGTCAGCCAGAGGACAGGTGGTCAAAGGAGGAGAAGAAGGGGAGTGGGCTCTAGAGAAGTAGCTCGAACATGTATTGGAAAAGGAGAAGAACGAAGCGTCGTTGTCCACCTCTCGTATAAGTGTGGCTAAGTTCAGGTGCCCAGCCAGCCCCAAGGTACAAGGGCGCCGTACTTGCCGTACTTTTTGGGCAAGTGCGGGACTTGCCGCCAAATTGGGCCAGAAGGCGCGACCAGACCTCACCTTTACCACCCGGCCCATCACCGCGCAAACCTCATCGCTCGCCGTCGCATTGAAGTTTGGTAGACTGCCTGTTGGCCTCTTTGACCCTCACTGTGTCCATGCGACCACCGCCTCGTTTGTTCATCACCTCGCCCTTGGTTCAAAGCCGCTACCTCCCACATTTCTGATATCACCACCACACGCTCTCGAACCAGATTCGACTACAGTCCACCACAACGGGCATCGCCCACCATGTCGTTCTTTGGCTTCGATGCTACCCTGCCTAGGGACAGCGGGCACTCGAGGAACGCTCCAGGCTTTGGACAACATGACGCCTTTGCTGGACTTGGAGGCGGGGCAGCCGATGACGATGCGTACGTTGCGCTCATACACATCTGTAACCTTTACTGACAGCATCTACAGCATTGACTTCGAGGAGACCTACGACGGCCTAGGCAATCAGCTCGACGACATCGACGATGTCCTCAATGACGACACCTTTGGCGACGGTCCTGCTACCCAGCAGTCCATTGGCAAGGACTTCGATTTCGCCGGCCAGACATCGATGATCTCGAACACGCTGCAGGAGGAGCAGATGCTTTATCAGGCCCGCCAACAGCCCTTTCAACAGAGGCCTCCCGTGCCTCATGCCTCGAAGCCGAATAGAAGTGGCTATGAGAGCTATAAAGATCCCGAGTATATCCCTCAACTGGAGGCGCGCGCGGATATCTGGGGTCTCAAGCCTAAGCAGCCTGCTGCCCAAAGGCAACCGGAGCCTTGGCCTCCTGCGATTGCTCCGCAGCCTGCACAATCGAGGAAGATGATGAGCTTAGACGAGGTCGAGGCCATGATGCGTGCTCAAAGCATTGGAACTCCCCCAGCCCAGCAAACACTACCTCCGGGGCTTCCTGCTCAGTTCCGCCAACAACAACAGCAGTTTCCTCATGGCCAGCCTCCGTATCCTGGCATGCCAGGTGGGCCGCCCGGCCCATTTGCGCCTCAAATCCTGCAAAGACCCCAGCAGCAGCAGCAGCAAGGTCCACCGAGACAACAACAACGACAACAACAACAACAACAGGTTCGAGCCGAGCTTCCAGGGCAATCCATCCCAAATCAACCACCTCAGCACCCTACCATCTTGCAGCGGCAGAGGCCCCAGTCAAATGAGCCAAGTGCTCAGCAGCAACGACAGCCGCCACCGCAGGCCCAGGGGCAGGGGCAGGGGCAGGGTCCACCTTCTCAGCCTCGCCAGATCTTGCAGAACCCCAATCGGCTTTCTGGACAGGGTCAGCCAATGGCTCAGCCTGCCCCGCAAAGTAATCGCGGTCAAGTTCCTGGACATAGCAGGGGGCCCTCATACCCCGGAATGGTCATCACCCATCCTGAGCAGCTACTCCAGCTTTCCGAGGCAGAACGTGCGGCGTTTCTTGAAGAAGATGCCAAGCGAGCTAAACGAAATCATAAGATTGCGCTCTTAGCGAAGGACAATGGTCTGATGACGCCCCAAGATAAGAATTTCATCACTCGGATTCAACTGCAGCAACTGATGACCGCAACTGGTAATTTGGATGAGAAAGGTCCCGAGGCTGCCATTGCTGAAGATTTCTACTATCAAGTCTTCAGTCAGATCCGCGGCGCTCCTCGTCAGAATCCCCAGCAACCAGCCAACCAATTCGCTCAAACTTATCTCTTCCAGACCAACAATAGATTCGGAACTCGTAGGCATGGACGAGGAGGCGACAACCATATGCAACGTATGGAGCAGCAGATTCAGCGAGCGGTTGAGGCTGCTAAAGCGAGGCCAAAAGCAAGGCAGCTTGTTGTTGAAGGGAGCCTAGGAAAGATCGCCTTTAGCAACTCCAAGACACCGCGGCCATTGCTCAACCTCAAGCGACCGGAGACTAACGATAAACTTCCAAAGCATCACAAATCTTCTATCGCAGACCGTAAGGAGGCTTTACGGAATATTGAGGCTGTATACGTAACTTTGATGCAAATGGAGGACCACGAGCGAGCTCTGCCACCACCAATTCGTGAAAACAGCCCCCCAGAGGCCATACAGGCACACATGGAATGGAGATCGAAAATTGAGGCTCTTCACAAGCAGCTCTGGCAAAACACTAAGATTATGGAGCCGATCAATCCACAGTAAGTTGTCACGAATAAATAAGTTACCTTTACTAACTGAAATCAGTGCAACGACCCCCCATCCGTTTGTCTCCATCCTTGCGCATGCCAAGGGAAAGAAGGCTATCCCTCGTCTCTTCCGCCACATTGACGAGCAAGAACGCATCACGGTCGTAACCATGATTGCAGTTCACCTCGACGGCCTCTCTGTGGTCGGTCACGCCATCGCTACACCTGAAGAGCCTCTGAGCGCGGCTATTCGCGAAGAAGTCGAACTTTTCACGCAAACGGTGCTGCCACCGCTCTCCGCGCACATTTCCGAGGCGCCTCTCAATATTGTTATTGGCCTCCTTGGTCTTATCCTAGACCGCACTAATCTCCATGTTGCTGCTAGAAGCAGAATCGGCCTGTCCCTGCTCACGATTCTCATTTCTCGTGCCGAACTTCTCAAGCAATCAGCTCCTGAAATGGTAACCGACTGGGAGCAATGGACTGAGCTCTACAACCGGTTGTTTGACACAATCGAACCTGTGCTTGCGGTCCTCTTTCCAGGAACCATCAATGACACAGATGATATATACATCTGGCAATTTTTGGCTGCCATGGGTGTGGGCGCCAGTCCCGAGCAGCAACAGAGACTCGTCCTCGGCGTCAAGGACCGTGTGATGGAGACGGTCTCCGTGAGCAAGGCCCTGCCAGCTGACATGGCGAGCGCCCGGTTGGCCAATGTGAATCTCTTCATGAGGGCTATTGGATTGGATGTAGAGCTGCTTGGATGAGCTTAGCCAAAAGATGCTAATTTTGGATCTGGTTATGCGAACACTACCGACAGTCAGCCTAGATGAGCCGGCGTTAGAAGATTCGCCTACAAGTTGGCATTGCCTGAAGCTGTTGGAGTCTGGAAAAGGATTTCTCCCGCAGTCATTGCAGAATCCTTCTCTGCTCGTTGTACAGCTTAGAGGCACGTGTCAGGAGGTCGTAAGGCATGGGCGGCTGCAGGCGACAGGGGAAGCGTGTTCGCGCCATCCACCATTCTCATATTAATGAAAGAGACACTGGTGGTTGGTCCGTGTATAATGGAGGGTCGTCACAGTGAGAAACACTAAAAGCGCTGTTATTTTAGTACTCGATTTCAAACATACGTTATGCAATATTTGCCATCTTGCCGCCTCATTCGTGATGTTGTTCAGCTGTGCCTTCAGAAGCAACGCCCGTGCGCTTTCGCATACTCCAACCTTCAAACGACCACCTCTCACATTTCCACGCCCGCCAACTCTCTATCTCCGACACGAGAGCCAACATCGTTGCACGAAAGATCGCCATAGTCACAGTGCAAAGTGATCCATCTCAGCTCCGCCTATTAGTCCACCATCGTACAACGACTGGCCACACTGCAATTTGTCACCTCCGGCATTATGACTTTACCGTCCGGTCTGTACTTCCGCCGAAACGCACTTCCAGACACCTACCCTAGGGCTTCGAAACGTGAACGTCGCCACGGTATTGCTCTACAGCGCCACAGCTTATCTATCTGCTCCGGCGCCTAGCAATGGTGCGCATTGCACCTGAGACGTGTTTTAAGCGGAAAGGATGGGTCGACCGGCCATGAGGAGCCTAGAGACAATATGACAGCTAAGCTTTCCCAGGTTGCTTGTTTGAACGTCCTGAAGAGGGAGAGAGGCGTTCCGCGTGGTGGTTCCTCTCAGGTTGCGGGTTGGCACGACCTTCGTTTCAGCGTTGCGGCGTCGCACATTTAGCTTGTCTGGCCTTGGCATTTTGAAACACCTCTCATTAGGCTTCGTCAGCCCGCATGTTTATGCTTGAAGACGGAGGCCCTCAGCTTCGGAATGGTACAGACGATGAAGGTCAACTTCAAGGAATGGCAGCTTGGGAGCGACAGTCGGTTTTAGCGAGCTATGCTGACAAAGAGTAGTTACTTTGGTCGGCTAATGCAACCCGAAAACGTAGCGCTTCAGAAATCGATTTGGCGGAACTATAACCACTCTTTCGAGCGCCGCGTTGCTGAAACGTTCCCACTTAACATCGCAGCCAAGGAGCCGTTTCCGCTAGCCCTCTCCACATTTCCTCAACAGCATCGGGAACGCTCAAGCAGTACGCGTAAGAGGTCCACAAACCTTAGCGATATTCCCCCGACGAAGTTTTACACGCTCCCATCCAATACCTCTACCCCTAGTGGATCTGTCATTCCCGTTGTAGTAGTTTAGTAACCACACTTGATCAGCTTCTGGACCTCACGCTTCAGCAGGTTAAGCATGATCCTGGCATGGATCCCTCAACGATGCAGCACGCGCGGTTTCTTCTTGGGGTCCGCGTAGATCTACGATCTAGTCTTGAGTGCACGCTTAGCGCCCTCACACATCTCTTCATGCATCACTGTTGGACCAGGTCATAAGTTTCATCTCGTTTCCAGTCTCTCCTTGTCTACCACGTCGGTCGCATCGACATTCTTTCTTTAAGAGAACCCTCCGCGCACACTCTTTCGTCGCCGTGGAATTTCCCATCAGGCCGAGCCTTCATTCTATTCTTTTCGCGGAAGTGGTACTCTTTCCTTTTCCTGGTTTCTTCTCAGTACATACTTTCTTCTCAAATCGATACGTATCATCGTCCGGCTGCCGGTCAGCATAACTCAACATGCCTTCATTACGACTTTTTTTCCTCGTCGCTCTTTTGGCCGCCGTAGTGCTTGCTGTACCCACCCCAAGTCGCAAGAGAGGTCTTCAGAAACGATCATTCAAGGTTCCAAGGCAGTTAAATAAAGCACACCCTACTGGCCCTGATGGCGCCGCTGCCATGAGGAAAGTTTTTAGGAAATACAACTTCCAGGTCAAGGCAGACTTCATGGTCGCCCAAAAGGAAGGATTCATTGGGCTGTCGAAACAGGACCAGAATGCTACGGCGGCAGCTACGGCGGGCGGAAATAAGACCGGAATTGTTGCCGCCAACCCAGGGCAAAATGCTGCAGTCTTTCTCTCGCCCGTTGTTGTTGGTGGTCAGACACTAAACCTGGATTTTGATTCTGGCTCCTCGGATCTGTAAGACTACTCCACGAGCTGAAGAAGTATGTGCTAATGCGCTCTGCAAAGCTGGGTGTTCAGCACCGACCTACCTGCTCGGGCTATTGGCCAACATGCGGCTTTTGATGCTTCAAAGTCGAGCACCTTTAAGAAGACGGAAAGGGCTCAATGGAAGATTAGCTACGGTGATGGCTCCGGTGCTGCTGGCACTGTTGGCACCGACACGGTTACTATTGGAGGCGTGAAGGTCGCGAACCAGACTGTCGAACTTGCCAACCAGGTTTCACAATCTTTTGTTGAAGACACCAACACGGATGGCCTCGTTGGTCTTGCTTTCTCGAAACTCAACACTGGTAGGTAGTATAAAGCTGTTCGGGCTCAGAAGTTGATGCTGACCCATACAGTCAACGACGGCACCAAGAAGACCCCCCAGAAGACCTTCTTCGACAACGTCATGAACGACCTCGACATGCCCGTCTTCACTGCAGATCTAGACCCTGACGGCACTGGCGTCTACGAGTTCGGCAAGATCGATACCACCAAGTTTGTGGGCGAGATGACTTGGATTCCAGTGAAAGCCGAATCAGGTTTCTGGCAGTTCCCCTCTACCAAGTTCGCCATCGGCGACAAAGTGTTCGAAAACCCGCAAGGCTCCGACGCTATTGCCGACACCGGAACCTCGCTCCTCCTTGTCGACCAGATGGTCGCTGATGCGTACTATGCGCAAGTTCAGGGCGCGCAGCTCAATGCTCAGGTTGGCGGATTTGTTTATCCATGTAAGGCTAAGCTTCCGGATATAAGTGTTGCTATTGGCGATAGCTACATGGCTAAAATTCCTGGGAACCGGGTCAATTTTGCGACAGTCGACAAGGCCAACACAACTTGTTTCGGTGGTGTGCAGGGTAACCAGGGCGCAGGGCGTCAAATATTTGGTGATACGATGTTCAAGGCGCAGCTTGTTGCTTTCAATGGCGGCAATCAGTCCCTCGGGTTTGGCCAGAAGCCTTAGTAAAGGGGCCTATCATGAATTTCATTTGCTTAGGAGATATATGTGTATTTTGGATAGTACATGGCTATATCTCTTTTGTCATGCTACTGAGTGACATACGGGATACGAGTAACGGCTCAAAAAGCATAGTATAGCAACTTTGCTAGAATGATATAGAATAAATATCTGTCACCACTATTCAGACGAGACTTCATTGCAACCATCTAGCTACAGCCAAAAATTGCACAAGCTTCGTCAATATGGATCTAAAAGGGAAAATCACTCTATCTTGAAGCTATTGTTGCTGATATCTGTGATAAGGCATTGTGCGAAGGTGTGAACATGTACGCACGTGATGACACTAGCTGACATAAGGAAAGCGCGATCCTCGGTCTTTGCCCACTTTCTGAGCCATCACACAGAACCACCCGCAGCGCTGAGTATTGCCATATTATAATTCTGGCATTCCTGTTGCATCACAAGCTTCGCGAAGTGCCAGGACTCAATAGGTTCCGCTACTATATCGATAGCCATCCGAGTCACTGACGTTTGCCCGACGATCAGTTCACCAGGTTCGACCTTCTATCCATGGAGGTCGACGAAAAGGAACCGAGCGGCATCGAGTATGCACGAACATACGGTCTGTGTGTAGACTACACAACCGAGCGACTGCGAGTGGGAAATGTAAACGTACCGTCAGACATCGGTTTTTATCAGGATCTTAGGGATCCTCCAGAAGTTTTCATCACTAATGCGCTGGAAGAACTGACAAAGGAACGACTTGCAATTAACAAGGATGCCGTGTTGTTGCTAAAGGGGGTATACTCATTTCAAGAACCACCTGCAACTGATCTACTTGCGATCGATGGGCGAAAACAGATCCTGGGCTTGAAACATGAACTCCCTGTCTTGCAATCGGACTACCAGCTCGACCTGCTAAATTTCGGAAGCGCGGCTATGCCCAACTTGAGAAATCTGAGAATTCCGTTCGAGGCCACTAACGAGGAGAGTGATGAGAGCTTTGAATGGCCAGCTAAGTACTTCGCATACATTGCACAATGCGAAGAGAAAGTCAAAGCAGAGAAGATTACTGTTTCAAGAGGAGCCCTTGTCTATCTGCAGGATGCGATTCGCGATGAGTATGTCGCCGAGGATTCTGAGACGGTCAAAGCTGAAAGCTTGATCTACAAGCCAGTATGTACAACAACTTCGCACAGGACAATGCGCTGAAAGCTACAGACTACTGCGGTTCTACCTCTCACCCCGCCTTTACTTCCGCTGTCACCTCCATTGACACCGTACATACCATCGTCACCTGCGAACCGGCTACCGCGTGTCCCAGATAGCAGCGACTCTTTTGCTAGAGAAACAATAACGTTAGAAAATCAGATCATGGCAGCAGACTCGCTAGTACGCAAGAGCTCGGATAGTAGTGATTCTATGTTGCTCGACGTCACTCACCCACCACAATTCAGTCCGCTCGTTGAGGACCAAATGTCATCCAACTTAAAGCACACAACCGAGGATCTGAAGGTAGAGGGGCCGCTCACACCCTCAATGTTCTCGTCCTCGCCTATGAGGAAGCTGAAATCTGTTTCGTTCTCAGAGACTTTGCTTGAATTCATCCCATATCCACCTTGGGCGGGTGACTCGAGCGAAGATGATAGCAACGCAAGCATCGACTTTGATAAACTCTTCAGAGACATAGAGCCACTTGCCAAGCAAGCGAAGAGAAAGATCGAGAACGAGCAGCTTTCGGGAGCAGATACAACAGCACGAGTCGATGTTCCGGATCTCGACTTCACCCTACCCATGGCTCCTTGGAATGAGTATAGTCTAAAGAAGGGTGATAGACATAAACACAGTAGCACCGAGTTAGATGCGCAGATGAAGTTCCTTCTGAGATCTAAGCGCGAAGATCTCAAAACGACGACATCATGGCATGGGCTTTCTGCTTTGGAACGAGACTTGCAGTGGGGCATTTTCACAACTAGGATTTCATCAGTGAATCTTGACGAGAAAATCCACGGTGAGACAGAACTCAACAAAATGCTCATTGAGCTCACGAGGTGCGATATTGCCACCAGCTCTGCACAGGTGTGGAAACGAGACGGTTTAAGACTGTTGGATGACGACGAAGATGAGGAGGAATTGGAACTAGCAGGAAAGGAAGAGAGGATGGATGTTGAGGCTTTGGTTCAGAAGCGAAAGCTAGAGATGGATGACGAAGTTGCGGAGACCACGCGCAAGCGATCAGCGCCTCAAGGAGTCAGAACGCCACATTCACAATCACCTCTAAATGCTCGATCAAAAACATTCAAGTGCCATCAGCAAAGGACGCCAGCGCCAGCGTCTCGAAAAAAAGCTAGACAATCACCAACAGACACTGGTAATGAGCTTATGTTTGGTGGCTTTTCGGCAACTACGGCGCTTCATAAGTTCATGGAGACTCGTGGAAAGCCTCCAGAGCCTGTATATAATGGGACAAGAAAACAAACTCTTACTACTCACAACTCTATAAGGGGAACTCGGGCTAGCAGAATCCTTTCGAGGGAGCCGCCATCTGATCCGCCTGTGATCGGAGGTCAACTTGCACAAACAAAGGTACAAGTGGCGAAACCGAAGGGAGAGCAACTACTACGGCTGCTACCAGACCTTCCTACTATTCCAGGGAGCCTTGCACCTTGTTCCTTCATTGTCTCTTCATCCCTCCTACAGCAGCGAAGTTTGATGAAACAAGTTGAGCAACTGTATCCTGGAGCTGAGTTTTTGTATCGGGATTACAACTTGCCGCACTCAGCATTCAAGGAAGCGGATATCCTCCTTTCACCGTCTTCAGGGTTGCTCTTTACTACGCTTCAGCAAGTCAAACAGCGAGCACTACCCGGACAGCCTGACCACTCGCCTGTCAAAGAACTAATGACTGTCCTACAACTACGGTATGAAAGGCTAGTAGTCATGGTCAGCGAAGGGCTCAGCCGCGAAATGGAAGCGCTCGGCTCCAGTCGTCCAGATGACCCGCGTGATAAGGACGCAATGCTAACCTTCGAATCATTTGCTTCTCAACTAGAAGGGGAAGTGCTCGTCAAGTATGTTCACGGAGGCGAGCAAGCTTTCGCTCATTCTATTGTCGTGGAGATGGCGAACTATGGTCTACCACATGGTTCAGTGGACATCGGCGACATCAAACCCCTGGCAGTTGAAACAAGCGTAAGAAGTTCTTTTTCTTTCTTCAATATATGGCTTAACAGATGACCAGTGGGAAGTCTTCCTCCGCCGGGTCGGCCTCAACCCTTTTGCCGCCCAAGTACTCGTCGCCTCACTCAAGCAACCATTTGACGTGCAGCTTCCTACATCCTCCGGTTTTCTTTCGTCCTCCAAATATCCTAGGGCTGTCTCCGTATCTGGTATGCCAGCTTTCTTGATGATGGACGAGGAAGAGAGGGTCAAGTACTTCCAGGCCCTTATGGGTGGAAGCCGAATACTGAGAAGGGTGAGTATGGTGTTGGACCAGGAGTGGGTGAGCGCGGCGCATGGATTCAGGATGTAAGGATTCGTTGACCCGCAGTCGAATTTTCGAAGTCCCTCGAGAACTAAAAGTAAGCGATAATCGCGTCTGCACAAATCTCGACGTCTATGCAAGCAGCGTCACCAGTAATAGCGTCATCAATCAAACTCAACCGACTGTGTCTACTCTGCTCATGCTTATAGAGTATCGGGGTATTAGGTTGTTGTTTTGTTGAGTGTTTCGTGACCAGCACAAGTCAAGTCAGTCGCTCAGGAGGCGCGTCTATCGAGCCGACTTTCAAAGCCGCAACATAGGTTAATAGAGTTATTAGTCAGCCTTGGAGCTGTCTTCCTCGAAGGTCCTCATCACTGACGATATACTGGCAGGCATCTCCGAAACTGTTCTTTCTCCGGCCCTCTCCGGTGTAGTTTCATCATAGACAGGCGAGTTTTTACATTGTGAAATTTAAGCCAAAGAGCAATGTGTTAATGTGAAAAGAATTGATATTCTAGGTCATGTAACTAAACAACAACTAGTAATCACATCGCTTCCTCCCAGCACCCTTCACGACCAACTCCTTACTCCACACTCACATAGACAGTCGTCTGTCTCGGCGTCTCTGTCACCGTAAACCAATCCTCGTTCGTCACCGTCACACTCTTTTCGCACATTAGCCCACACGTATTTCAAATATCCTCGAGACAACTTACTGTAGAAGATGTCCACTTTGTAGCCGTCATTACCGTCGTGCTGGCAACTGGCTCACCTGCTGAGCTAACAATACAGCTACACGCAGGAATCATATACATGCTCGACCAAGGGTAGCTCAAATCTTTGAGGTAGGGTGGGAAAGGGGTGTCGCGTTTTGCGAGGGCAGGACCAGGGGTAATCGAGGCTGTGGCAGGATGGGCGTCCGTTGTAAGGACGACCAATGAAGGTGTAACCGGCACACCCGGGTTCAAGTTCGGAGGAGGCGTACGTCGAGATGCAGTTCCTCCTAAACGACAGGGTGTCGGTACATGTTCTCCGCAGTTACGATCCCACCATTGATTGCCATTTGGCGTGGGATTGATGACGTTGCTGGCGTTTTTCCCGAGCCCTACGTTGAAGATCTCGCAGTATGTGTTCGTCTTTCCATCTATACGATACGCTTTGCATGCTTTGCGCTCGAGACACAATTGTTGACATTCTTCTGGAGTCTGGAAGTGTTCGATAGAGTGGTCTTCTTGTTGATCTAATGGTGCAATTGTATTGCTGTCCCATCCGCATTCCATTGCTGGCGAAGGCGATGGACAGAACTTAGTGGAGGTTGGGTGACTGGCCTACATTAGAGGCTAAGGATTGGAATGGAGATTTGATGACTTACTCATAGTCCGTTTTTGTGACAAAGAGATGCACAACAGACCACGACGTGTATGTACTGACCAACGAAGTAGTCTTCCATTGCGTAGACCAGTCGGTTTGTCGGAGGTATGCAGAGCACCATTGTGATGGAGTATACGTGGCTGTTTCTGAAGCTGGTCTATGTGAAGCATTAGGCCTTGCGTACAACAAAGATAAGGAGCGCTTACGGATTCAAAAGGCGACTGATAGTTGACTTCAGGTATTGATGAGTGGTGCACTCTGGCCCCTGGGTCCACGACCTTCTCAAGCAAGATGTGCAAGGACTGTAGGGATTCCATATGGACTGTTGCCGGGGTTCAATGGGGTTAGTGTAAACGAAGGTAGCGGAGGCTAGGAGGAGAAAGCTGGTGGTGAAGTGCATGATGAGAGCGCTAGCTTCGATGGCTGTACTACAGCAAATACGGCTACCATCGCGTTCGTCTTGTACTCTTCCTGAACACAAGGTTGCCGTCTCAAATCAATATGGTCTATTCCTCTATCTCTCGGGGCTTGAGTTACTTGATCCTTCTTAATATGTTCTAATCCTTTCTCTTTCGGAATTTGGGTTTGCTGATCCTTCTTAATATATCGGTGATCCTTCAAGGGAGGAATAGGAAGGACCTTGTGGTCACGGCGCATACCAGATATTAAACCCACACACTCATGATCGGATTTATCCGTGTGCGGGTGGCATATCCGGCGATACCGGCGCTAATCATGTACGTGGAGCATGCTCTGGGTGTAGAAGAGAAGCAAAGGACTAAGAGCGAATGCTTGAATGTAAAGGGCGGTTGATGTGACTGGAGGAGTCTGCAGCTACAGCAGCTAGGCATCAGTTGCGACACGTGCTTTTGGTAACAGTCACAGAGAGAAAGCCCGAATTTAGGCATACTTTGGAGCGAGCCTAGTCAAGCCTAGCATTCTCGAAGATGTGGCATGCTAACAGTTGAAGAATGAAGAGCAATTGTATCGTGGAAGGGTGAATGTGGGGTGATGAGCTTGGGCCGCAATGACGCAGAAACGCTTCGAAAAGTCTCGAAGCTACTATTTTGAACCGACTCTTTTTATACGCGACAAGTTCCGCAGTTTGGACTGCAGCTCTAATGTAACCAGGAAACCTTTAATCATTTATTGGCTACCTCTCCACACCTGAACAACCCGTTATGGCCTCCTTTGGCGTAATCGTCTCTGGACGCCCTATCCTCGCGGACGCACAAGTCATATCGCAGACGCAATTCGCGTTCCAGATCCCCTCGCAACCCTCCTTCTCACACATAGTTGTCTTCTTATTACCCGGAGTCACATTGCCGGACGGTACCGCCGCTGCTGTGTACGCGCAACTGCCCGGCGCATCCGACTTCAAGCTGCTCGGCGCAATCGCGAACGAGAAGCCTAGCGCAATCTTCAAGGTCAACAACAAAGCCGGTGGACCAGCAGGCGGGGGGCTAGGCGATGATGATGCTATGGTAGACGAGGGCATGTCTATAAATGGTGCTGCAGCGCCGCTAGCATTGGGTATATCGGTCGAGCCGGCGCATCAGGTTGCTGCGGCTTTGGAGCAGAAGAAAGCCCAGGATGCTGCTGCATCAGCAAAGCCAAATATGGGACAAGGAAACGAGTTGGTACTGCGAGGTCAGGACACAGTCACGACGAAAGTGCTTGCACAGCGGATTATCAAGAATTGCTACGATTTCCTCACGAGTTGGGGAACGGGAGATACGGTGCCGTTGAAAGCGTTCCAGGCGTGGTGGACCAAGTTCGAAAACAAGATTGAGCGGGATCCTAGCTTTTTGGAGCGGAGCGATGGCGGTTGAAGGATGGTACATCATATAATTCGCCGCGGCAATCCGATACCTAATCGTGTGCCTGGTCCTACTCAAGCGCTGAAAAGGGCTAGAGTGACTCGATGGGCTGAAAAGAAGGTTTTCGTGTGAAGACTGTATGGTTACATTGTACGAATACGGCAGTCTTGCTATTTCTCAAAAACCTTTGTTCACACCATCCCACTCTGGCTCCTCCAGATGTGCACGATACAGTACACCCGGCCAACTCACCATCGGCGCTTTCTCTGGCCTCTGCTTCGCCTGTTTAACAACCGCATCGCCAAGCACTTTCTCAATCCCCCCTCTCTCAAACTTGGCTTCCAGCTCCTCCCTCAACGGAACAAGCGTCTCCGACTCCGCAGTACTCCTTCCAAAGTCCGTGATCACCGCAATTCTCACCAATCTGGACAGCTCTCCAATTCTCTCTGCAATGTCGGGGCTAGTGTGAATGGCAATAGCCGTCCAGACGTCGTGCCTATCTTCCCTTCCGATTCCGAACTTGGAAAGATGCTTGACAGCTGCATCGGCACCTTCAACTTCAAAGCGCTGCGGGCCAGTGTCGTAGGTGTTTGTTGTACCGATGTCGTGGAAGAGGCAGGCTGTGAAGAGGAGGTCATGTTTCCGGGAGTCCGTGAAGTAAGTTGACGTGCTATGCTCAGCTAGGGCTTTGGCGTACAAGTAGACTCGTATGCTATGGTTGAGGATTGAGGGGGCAAGGATACTCGCGGCGTGCTCGTAGGCGGCTTTTGAGGTCTGCGACTGTGGGATTATCGTGGATATGCTATGATGTGGTGGCTTCGCCGCACTATGGGAAGCTACGAGGTCGGATGGTGGACACATGGCTGGCTGTTTGATAGCGATTATTATTTTGACGATTAGACAAAGCAAGGTTGAAGCAGGAACCCGAATAATAAGAGGAATATCTGTTGAGAGATTTGAGAACTTCACGAAAGACTTCATATTGTCACACTTTTATGTGGTTTTCTCCAACGCGCCCTCTTGTACAACTGGCCCGATTAGGAAGGTATAAGCGATTGGTCATATTGGCCCCTTATAACCCTGCAAGTAGGAGATGGATCAATGATGCGATCGTCGGAGAAGCCTATGATAATTCAAAACTCATCATGTTTGAGATATTTTAATTTATTATTCATTATCATTCCTCATGCTAGCCACTCACGGTTTTGGATAACTCTTCGCAAAAGCCTCCTTGATCTTATCCTCACCCCACCCAGCAGTCAATCCTAATTGCAAAACGATTCTCGCTTTCTGGGGGTTGTAAAAGCCACTTGCAATCGTGAAATCACCACCATCGGGCACAAATCCATCTGTACTTCTATGACTAGCAACGATGGGTATGCCAGTGGCGTTGTAAAGTTCCTCAGCAGCCAGACTAGCCTTATCCGACATACCTCCAGCGCCGACACCTGCGAATACGATACCCTTAGCACCAGAGCTGTAGGAAGCGTTGAAAAGCGCGGGATCCATGTCTTGGTGTGAGTAGACAATGTCAACCTGTGCAAGGTCCGTGACGTTGGTTACATCAAAGACTACCCGACCTACGGGTTCAGAGGGGGCGAAGAAGAAGAATGGAACCTGATTGATGACTAGGTACCTAAGTCAGTATTCTTGGCTTTCTCAAATGACTTCTGAACGAGGATAGTACGTACAGACGCCCAGTTGGCCGGCTTCGGTACTGAAGAATGTGTCGAGAGTATTGGCGTTGTTCTTCGTGGTGTAGAAAGCGGAGCCGATGCGGTCGTTCAGTACAACTTTGAGATTCCAAGTTAGTGTATGTCTGACATGCACTGTAAGCGTGGATACTTACTCATAGTCCCGCGGTCACGGCCAGCGGGCGAACCAGCCAAAGTCACAGCCTGATAAAGGTTCAACGGTCCATCGGCTGAGAGCGCTGTGGCTGGCCTCATAGCACCAACGAGAATGACCGGTTTGGTAGAATTAACAGTGCTCTCGAGGAAGAATGCAGTCTCTTCAAGCGTATCTGTGCCATGCGTAACCACGACACCAGAGACGGTGTCTTTTGCTAGCTCTTCGTTGATCATCTTAGCCAACTTCAAGCTAATGGTCTCATTGATGCTGCCGGAGCCAACATTGGAGATTTGGTAGCCTGCAATGTTGGAGATGTTCAGCAGTTCGGGGACGGCATCGACAAGCTGTTGGACGCCAAGACCAACGGAGTAACCGGTTGTTTGTGTATTGCTGGTTCCTTGCGAGGCTATTGTGCCCCCTGTTGCGAATATGGTGACATTGGGTAGCGAAGCGTTTATAGCTGTTTGAACATCCTGGCGTACAAAGAGTTTGTGGAGGCCGGCACGAGTAAGATTAACGGGCGAGGCTACTGCCAGAGGCGGGAGAAGAGCAAGGAGTTGGGCGGAGAACTTCATGTTGACAACCGATGTGTGGGTATGAACAGGTCGGATTGGGACAGGATCTGTTCGACGTCTCTACCCTCTGGAGCAGAACACCACTGCTTTTTATACATAGCTTCAAGATTACTTCGAGATTCATCTTGTCAAACTTCTGCTCGGCGCATATCGCAGGCTATCTCCAACAGCCCTTATCTCTCCCCGTCTTTAGCTACCACTGGTACTAACTCCACACGCTCTCGTCATCTTGTCTTGGTATTTCCGCAAAGAGCCTGGAGGAACATATTGCCAAGCTATTGCAGGGTCTACTCGTTATGTAAGGTCGGATGGTTGATGGTGTTGATCCTTATCAGTAGCCTTGCAAGCGATAACCCACGTTCTCGGGCCACTAGCAACTGTCCAGAAAGACCGTAAGCAGGGTGCTAACCAGGATTCATACCAGCAAGGCTCGCGTAGAGATAGACGTTGCCAGGTTAGTGGAGGCCGATACGAATGCTTGACATTGGAAAACGTGGTGTGCGTGTCATCTGTTCGGAGGCCGGTATCGCTATGCGCCAAGTAGTCACGCCGTTGGCCAGGCCAGACACCAACAACGGGAACTACGAGTGCAAGCTCTTCTACATCTGGGTAAATTACCAGTTCTACGGTAGCAGTATAGTTAGTCTGAGAAACAACAAAGAATGTCTGCCGAGGTTCTCCCAGCAAAGCAGGCGCACAGCTGGCCTATGAACGAGACGCTCGGTACTAATGTATGTCGGACGAATGAGTCGTAAAGAAGGGGAAGGGAATTCAATGATAGCCTTTTTGCCCTAAATGCTATATCTGACGAGCTCAAGTCGTGGCTGTAGACGTGAAACAACTCGAGGTTGGTACCAACGACGTCATGACTTTAAGGAACAGTCTTGGCGTTAGTATCAGCCAGCGCAACTACCTGTAGCAGATTCCAATTGAGACAATACAAACTAAAGCCACCAATTCATCATCATGTCAAATGATATCGCTTCTAACCGTTCTACGCTCAAGGAATTCCTCGCTTCCATAGCAACAATCTCTGGAGATCTCAGCAATATAACGGCACCGCCCTTCGTTCTAGCAGAGTACTCAACAGTCGAGATACCACAGTACTGGGCAGATCACCCACTACTGTTTGTTGCACCAGCTGCAGAGCAAAATCCCGAGAAAAGGGCATTGCTTGTGCTAAAGTGGTTCCTCGGTTCGTTGAGAAATCAGCAGTATGCTGGAAGGAAAGAAGAAGAGGGCGTGAAGAAGCCGTTGAACGCTTTCCTTGGGGAGCTATTTGTTGGAAGCTGGCAGGATGAAGAGCTCGGAGAAACAAGTTTGGTATCCGAACAAGTTAGCCACCACCCGCCCATAACAGCATGCTATTTGTGGAACGATAAGCACGGCATTCGAGCGGAAGGGTTTACGCAACAAGAGATCACGTTCTCTGGGAGCGTTAGTATTAAGCAGAAAGGATATGCTGTCTTGCATATCGATAAGTATGATGAAGACTATCTAATCCCTGTACCAAACGTCAAGGTGAAGGGCATTTTGAGCGGAGCACCCTACCCCGAGTTACATGGACAGTACTCCCTCATCTCCTCAAACGGATACGTATCACACGTTAAATTTGAAGGCAAGGGCTTTTTTGGTTCAGGTCAGAAGAACAGCTTCGAAGCGCGGATTTCCCACGTAAATCAACCGAACGAAGACATATACACGGCCAAGGGAGCATGGAGTGGAGGATCTCTCATTCTAGACTCAAGAAGCGGAAAGCAAATCGAGATTTTCGATGTCATGGCTCTTCAGTCGCAGAAGATGGAAGTAGCCGACTTATCACATCAAGATCCATGGGAGTCACGTAGAGCATGGGGAGATACTATTGCTGCTTTGCGCAGTGGTGACATGAAGGGCACGACGAATTCCAAGTCCGTGATCGAGGAAGGCCAGCGGAAGATGAGGAAAGATGAGGAAGCGGAGGGAAAACAGTGGAAGAGCATCTTTTTCCATAGCGTTAAACATGACCCTGTTTTTGAGAAATTGGTCGCTCATGATAATGGGTCTTATACAGTGGACCGAGAAGGAGGCATCTGGAAGGTCGACCAGGAAATGGCCAAGACTGCAAAGACGCCATATCATGGTAATTTACTGCCATCAAATGATAAGACAAATTTGAAGCAGAGAGAAGATTCCAGGAATGGGAACGATTTTCAAGATAAGGCGCAGATCACGACGGCAGCAGAAATGACGAGCGGGGATCCAGGAGAACAACGAAACAAAAACGGCGCATCAAGACAGGAGATGAACAATGGCACTGCGCAACAAGAGAAGCAACCTGGGAGCGTAACTAGTAGCTCACAAGAAATATCGGACGCGCAAATCGAGGCTTTTCTCCGGGCGAAGCACAGTAATGTTAATCGAGGGTGAGTAAGTGCCACCACCACCAGGCGCGGACGCTGCTTTATAATAGAGTATATTATGAGTCTAATATGACAATGGGTTGGTTAATTCCAACCATATCCGTTCGCTACTAGATTAGGGTATCGTGAAATAATGTATCGCCTGCAATGGAACCTTTTCCAGCATGGCACCGCTTCTTCGTCGTGTAATTGCGTTAATGTAGATCCTTATCAACATTCAGTCTATCGCCTGTCCGTTTTTTGGAAGATCTCGCTCTGCATGGTGATTGTTCCTACCCGGTGCTCTTCATCCGAGACCTTGCCGGTGTGTACCCGCCATGTGTTGAATCCCTTATCGCTCTTCTCACTCGACGCTTCATCAACCAGATCATCCCTCAACCTCATAGGTTGCAGATCTCCCATCCCATACTCCTCCTCGTTATCCCGCGTCGATCCCTTCTCTGATCTTCGCATTGGGTTGGTGAGGTTTGAAAAAAAGGGCTTCTTTCGACCATCGTTGTCGGGAACACTGTTCCACTGTGGGTTCCGTATGACGGAGGGCTTCGTCGGCCCAGACGGATTACTGGTCGAGGTGAACCCGAATTTGGACGCGATTAGACGGAAAAGGGGTCGGAGGGTTGCAAGACTACCAGCTGTTATGGCTAGGCCTTGTTCGATGTCGCTCCAAATCGCGATGTTGACGGTGGCATAGAGGAAATCGGGGTTTTTGAAGTCCATTACATAGCCGAGACGGACGACAACAGCTACACTGGCACTATAAACAGACTTATTAGTAACGACAAAAAAGGATAGGTAGAGCTGGTAGAACTAACACGCAGGCCATCCCCAAAACCGGGATGAGCACAACTCGAGTCCTTACGGACATGTTCAGCCCCCAGACTAGGAACATTGGCAGGATTGCAAATGTGAAGTCGCAGATAACGGAGATTCCGCTGTAGAGGAATGTAAGAGCGATTATGACATCGATCGAAAGACAGTGGCCCTTTATGCCCTTGTTCCAGAAGAAGCTAATCGGGGAACATTGTAGCAACGTGACGAAGAAGAAGAGGAGGCCAGTTAAGACTGTTAAACCCATGGCCGTGTAGATGATATAGCGGTGTATGCGACTGACTGTAACGCGGAGTAGAAACAGGCCGATTGAGATTTTGGACGCTATCATAGCCCAGCAGTAAGCAATGTAGCATAGCCACCAGTACTGTACATGTTATCAGTCACTGGGAGCTGAGTTGTAGACTTTCGACGCTTACTCTCAAGGCCTTCAAGATTTCTTCATTCGAAAGAGTGTCCATATGTCTGCCAGTCCCCCAGCGGATACCGCCGATTGCGCAACCGGCGAACATTATGTGTGAAAGCTATGCTGTGTTAGCATCTCAGCCGTTGATTGATAGTATTCATAGTAGACTCACAAGAGCGAACACCATAAACGCATCATCGTACCCAAAAGCCTTCACGATACGAGCACGAACATAGACACGAAGGACGACGGCCACGAAGGCAAATGAAACGAATGTTGAGCAGACCTGCAGACATCAGCATACTAGCTTTGCATATGAGTTTTCAGTATTAGATGAGTAACATACAGCCTGCAGCTTTGGTCCCCGGTTGTCTACCATATTGAGAGTGTTGACTACAAATGGCGGGTCTTTGGTTCACCACAGGTTCCTTCGAGAAGCAGGCGAGTTCGGGGAATTATAACCAGAACATTGGGTGCCAGCATGCATGCACGTCAGCAGATTCGCGAGTCTCGATTGGAACATGCACCTGCTCATGCCAGGGGCAGGGGCAAAAGCGGCTTCAGGGCGAAAAGGAAAGCTCGGCTACGCCTCAAGTCAGGGTTATCTAAAGCTCGTGCTTTGCGAATGGGGCCGGGGTATATGTTGATATGTTGACGATCTTGAGTTGGGGGCCGTTGAACCTCACGGGACGCAGGTGATCCCAATATCACTAACACTCCGCGCTGTGAAGCGTCCGCGACGCCGTCCTCCCGCCCGTGAACCACAATGAAATGGCTCTTCCATTGCTTCAAGTGGCCCAAAACACCGCGAAGAAATTTCGGTCCCAGACTCTGGTCGCACCATCGACTTGCCGTGTCTGCCTATGGGCCACGAACGCGCATCGCTTCGCATGGGTGTGAGACGGCGCCAGATCGGCAATGCCACGTTTTTGCTGATCGCGCAACACAGAGGCGAGAAGACGCCCTAAACCACTAGAATTCAGGAACCGTCGCTGCCGATATAGTTCTTTTCGTCCTGGCGTCCGATGTCCGTTCCGAATTGGGACAATGTCTCCGTTGCAGTAGTTTAAGCGAGGCCCACTAGTATGCAAACGGCAAGTATAGTGAAAACGGCAAGGATAGGGAGAAGTCGGCGACCACCACGTGGAGTCTCCTGTAGATCGTGAAGCCTTACAGCTTCGGCATGGGAAGTACCGAGGCATTGGGGGGTGCGTAACCAGGTAGTTAAGCTTAACTCACAAAGTTTGTAGAAAAGGCCGTGAACCGGGGAAATGCAATGGGGAACGTTAGTCGAGGCGAGGTTTGCCCTTGAACGTCAGAGGAGTGAACTCCGCGGGGTTCCTAGGGCTGGGTTAAGCTAAGCTACGACAAAGGAGGAAAAGACGGCTAGTCGACGCAGACAGTCCATCATTGTTAGCACCCCTTAGGTCGGAGTCATGCAACCGAAAAGAGAGCACTGCAATCCGATTATCTAAGACACAGTAAGCATGAAATACCTTCCTTGTTCCTTGTTCCCAGCGGCGAACTACTGCGGTGAACTACTCCGACATGATATCAGACAACCTATAGGAGCCCACCGGCTGGCTCAATAATGCTAATGATTCTAGACCACCGATGATCATTCGGCAATAGTATCAGCTCCGTCGGGCAACATGGACGGATAGCACATCATGCTCAACAGTGGCTCTTCTCTATTATGCCTTTCCGGCTCCCCGGCAGTAGCAGCTTGCCTTGACTGTTACATCTGCTACCGCTTGAGCTACCTTCAGCTGCTGGCCCACAATTGCTGCCTCATCTTTCTTGCCCAACGTAACAAGACACTCATGGTATCCATGCAGAGCCCAAATATTGTTTGGATGTTGCCTCGCCCTTGGCAAAGTATCGTCGAATCCCAAGTCTGCTTTATACGCAGCGGCGGCGTCTTCTACCCTACCCTGCTCCATCAGTAAAGCGGCATACGCATGCCGAGTGGGTTGCATCCAGGGCCATGGCTCCGCATAAGTGAGTGCATCATCGAGCTCAATGGCTTTCTCGAGATGTTCAAAGGCAAGTTCGTAATTGCCTTTGCGGTACTCGAGTTCGCCGTCCAGCATAGCTACGCCGACGCGGAGGACTACGTTGGAGCGGTTCGGGAAGTCTCCGCAAATGCGGGAAGACGGGATCCGGTCTACGGCTTCATTCAGTGCATCATGCTCTTTCTGTGCCTTCTCAATATCGCCAGTAGCCGCAAACGCCACCCCTTTCCCATAATGCAACATTGCGGTCGTCACGCAGTGCAGATCTTTATCATGCGGCATGTCGAGAGCAATCAGGTCCTTCCAGCGCCCAAAACGAACTAAGACATGTACACGGACTGACGCGAAGTTTTCGAGCCAATCTGCCATAGGCGGACTCTCGATACGGAGAAGCGATTCTGGAACTGAAGCCTCCATGCGACTGACTGCATCCAGAGCGACTCTCGACTGGCCTGCAAACATTGCAGCGTAGATGAGCGAGTGGTAGTTGTGCAATCTGTAAAAAGAGTAGAAATTGTCGCCTCCATATTCAGCGAGATACTTCTCATCTGTAAGGCATGCATCAGCATTGGAGTCGATAGCGCGCCGATAGTCGCCAATAAGAATGTCAAGGTGTGAAGGCATGTGGACCAGATGGCCCGCATCGGGAATCAGTTTGCGTAAATGATCCGCGGCAACTAAAGCTACTTCCGGGGTCTTCGACATCTCCATGAGGTGGATGTATAGATGAAGAATTCCCGGATGCTTGTATACGCCTTGTTGCCCCAAGGCCTTATCTAGGATGGCCTTAACCTCCAGGGACCGTGCTCCGGGAGTAGGCTCTCCCGTTTTGAGGTCCCAGAGATCCCATGCAGATAAATTCATGATCGAGTCAGCATATAGAGATGCAACGTCGAGGTCGTCTCCAAATTGCTTGTAGACGCTGCTCATAGCTTCCGCATATTCTTCGTTACATGCGCGAAACGCAGCTTCATCCAACCCTTTAGGTACACGGACTCGTATCGCATTGATTAGAGCCCTTTCCAGTTCCGTCGACCCTGAAATTTTGTTGCTAGCACTATCGTTCGCTTCGTTGATCTTCTCCAGCGTCGACTTAAGCTCGTTCTCATCGAAAAGGTCCCAGGGCTTGTTGTAATTCGGTCCGAGGGCAAAGGCAAGCTACGACGATCAGCTACCGTTTCGCAATATACAAGAGACATATTAACCAGATACGTACTCCCCAATAAGCCATCGCGCAGTCTGGATCTTCCCTGATCGCCCTCTCAAAACATCGAGCTGACTCCTCATGATGAAATGCATAACTCCAGGTTAAGCCACGATCGAACCACGTCTGTGTGATCGAACTCGACGTGGTGATGTCTCGGTGAAACGAGCCCAGGTCATATTTGTATGAGTTATTATCAACGCTCATTGTGTGAATTGCGATAGAAGAGTCACGGAGATGTTCAGGAGACAGCATGCTTACCGACAACGTGATATGGTGCCTTCCCGCCTTGGCAGCCTCAAGCGGGGCAGATTTCGAACTACCAAAGTCCACGAAGATCCCCATTCATCAAGGTTAGCTCACTCTCTCGCGATAGTAGCACGATATAAAGTTCCTTAATTACCTAACAAGCATCACCTTGTCTAAATAGTGATCATGCACAGACCTAGGACTTAGCGGCAGTCAATGCTTCATAGGATATACCGTAGCCTGGTAGATCCGTCCGAGCTTCAGAGTCGAAGGATGACAATAGACATCGTGATGCGTATAACGTGGCAATTATATGTTGCACATCACGTCATTGGTAGAGTGCTTCAGTCTCTCCAAGGTTATGCCATCCTGGCCGACCCAGAGTTCATAGACGAATATGGAGGCGAGGCCGCTATCCTATATTTAATGTACCAGCTATGAAAGAAATTCGAGAAGATGTCGGGCTCGAAGGATATGCGGCGGTGGAACGAGAGGATAAGGGAGATGTCACACAGTTCGTCGGCCTGGTTACGAAACTATCGCAATGCTGTCTCCCTTTGACTCGTTATGAGGCCCATGAATTATCGTCGAGTCAAGATTAATTCGTGAAACCTTCGAGAAAATCCTACGATTCTGAGAGGGATCAGGCCACCCTCACTCCACCTGATATGAAGGAAGTTATTAACCTCGGTCTTCGTATCTTCCTGACCAGGCCAATGCTCAGGGGGGCTTCCAAGTATAGTCGATCCGATAGTCTCCGAGTGCAGGATACCTGTGGGTAGTGGATGCTGTGCTGTGCTGTTGTGGAGGGTATGATTGCTCGCCCAGAATTTCACAACTAAGTTCTAAACATGCGACCCCTAAACCTCCAGTAAATCTACGGACTCAGTCTCTCAACCTTCCATCCCTCCTCTCCATCACCCTTCGTGTACTGAAACCGGTCGTGCAGTCTACTCGGCCTCCCTTGCCAGAATTCCACTTTCTCCGGCACAACTCTCACTCCGCCCCAGAACTCCGGGACAGGAATCTCCTCCTTGCCCTCAAACCGCTTCTCTACATCTTCAACTCTCTTCTCCAGCTCCTCCCTGCCCTCGAGCACCTTGCTCTGCTGGCTTGCCCAGGCCCCGATCCTGCTCCCCCGAATCCTCGTGTCGTAATAAACTTGGCTCTCCGCTGATGTTAGCCGCTCAATGCGCCCCTCGACCCGAACTTGCCTCTCCAGTTCATGCCACCAGAACGTCAATGCCGCATACGGATTACTGCGTACGTCTTTCGCCTTCCGTGACGTATCCCAGTTGCTGTAGATGACAAACCCCTTCGAATCTAACTCTTTCATAAATACCACACGTGACGATACTTTGCCATCTGGTAGCGATGCTGTTGAAAAGGTAACAGTCTCGGGCTGGTAGACTTTCGCGTCTTGTGCCTCTTGGAACCATTTGTGGAACTGATCGGTCGGCAAAGGCAGCAGGGCGGCATGGTCGAGGGCGCCTTTTGTGTACTGCGTTGCATGGCCGGGATCATCGGAGTTGCTTGTAGGCGCAAATATTTTCTTTGCGGTTTGATTGGCGGTGTGTAGCATCTTTGGAATTTGACGTGAGATGAATGAGCTCGACCGGTGTGCTTGTGTTGAAGTGTGAGTAATTGTGGTGGCGGATTTGAGTATTTTCACTGTTCTCCCAAAGCTGCTTTTCGTGACTCTCTGTAACAGCATGGGCAATGGTGCGCTGATATCATCTAATTACGAGCCTCAAGGTACGCGTGGTGTGACTCTCGAGTGTTCATAAAAGATATGAGTCGCGTGAGTGCAGCTAAGTGGGGTGACGTAATGCATTTTAGCGCATTTCCGCTCCACTCATGGGAGAGGTTCACCTACCTAACCTAAGACACGATAAGAAGATATCCAAAGCGCATACGCCCTAGTTAAGCTATCGCCAGTTATGTGAAGGTTCTTTAAATACTTAAGTCATGATAATCTTGAAAGCATTCATTATTTCACTTTCGAGGTGGGAGATTCAAGCGCATGTTGCGTCAAGTTCGATTGTTTGGGAGAAACATTACATACAAAGCGTAGCACGCTTCCCTTTTCCGATATAACGCCGTCAAATGATCTTAAGCCGTCGGTATAGCGAACAGATGCAATAAACTAGTGAGACATCCAACCCTCTCCATCTCCGCATTCGAAACCCATTCGTATCTACTCTCCATCAGACTCCTCTTCCGCAGTCTGCATGCCTGTTAGCTAATCTCCCTAAGCACTGTTAAGATCGGGAAGACTTACGTTATCATGGAAGTTCGTTCCATGTGTCGTCTCATTAATGTAACCCTTCCTTATGACAAAGTCACCAAAGCGCTCGCCCTCATTCCTCTCCTTGGCGTATTGCTTGATCATTGGTTGCAGGATCTCCAGGATCTCATCTTCTTTGATCGAGCTCCTGTAAAGCTTGTTCAGCCTCTGACCATGGTATCCACCGCCAAGGTACATGTTGTACGCGCCGTAGGCCTTGCCGACAAAAGCAATTTCAGCAAGCCATGGGCGAGCGCAGCCGTTCGGACAACCGGTCATACGCATCACGATACTGTCTTGTCTGAGTCCGGCTTCTTCAATTGTTGATTCGAGCTTGGAGATAAGAACGGGTAGATAGCGTTCTGACTCAGCCATTGCAAGACCACAGGTAGGGAAGGCAACGCATGCCGAGCTGGAAAGCCTCAATGCAGAAAAGTTTGTGTTGTCGAGCTTCCACTTCTTGAGAAGCTCCTTCATCGCAGGCAGATCCTCGTCTGCGACGTTAGAGAGGATCAGATGTTGGTTACCAGTCAACCGGAACTCGCCCTTATGTGCCTTGGCAACTTCAACTAGACCCGTCTTCATTGGGAAGTCAGCTGTATCCTCAATACGGCCGTTTTCTATGAAGAAGGTGAAGTGATTCAAGCCATTTTCATCCTTTTGCCAGCCAAAAGTGTCGACGTTGCTCTGGAACTTGAATGGCCTCGGGTCGGCAAATTTCTGACCCCAAAGCTCTTCGACCTTGCCGCGGAAGACGTCGACGCCCATATCGTCGATGGTGTACTTGAGACGAGCGTGTTTCCTGTTCTTGCGGTCACCATGATCGCGCTGGACAAGCATGATCTTTTCGCAAGCGATGTGAACTTGATCGGTCGAGACGAAACCAAACATGCTTCCAGTCCGTGGGTAGGTCTTTTTATTGTTGTGTGTGACACCCATACCACCACCAGCGAGAAGGTTGAAGCCTACGAGGTTGTCGTCTGCACCCTTGATGGCAATAAGACCGATATCGTGAGCGTAGACATCGGTATCGTTATGCGGCGGGATGGCGATGGTGATCTTGAACTTTCGGGGAAGGTAGAGGGGGCCGTACAAAGGCTCATGATCCTGGATAGCTTCACCAGCAACCTTTCGCTTCTCCTTTGTCTCATCATCTTCGAGCCAGATCTCGTGGTAAGCGGTTGTGGATGGAAGAAGGTGGTCGCTGACCTTCTGAGCGACGACCTGGACCTGGGCGTGGTACTTAGATTGCGTGGGGAGGGAACTGCACATGACATTTCTGTTGACATCACCACAAGCAGCGATGGTGGTCATCAAAGCCTTGTTGATGGCTTGCATCGCTGGCTTGAGCTTTCCCTTTACGATACCGTGGAATTGGAAGGTTTGTCGCGTAGTCAACTTCATGGTCTCGTTACCGAGCGTGTTGCTGATTTCGTCCATCTGCAACCATTGCTTAGGAGTGGAGACTCCTCCTGCCAGTCTGCATCTGATCATGAATGAGTACGCAGGCTCAAGACCCTGTGCCTTGCGTTCATCACGGAGATCACGGTCATCCTGCATATATGTCCCGTGGAACTTGGTGAGCTGCTGGTCGCTTGCCGAAATAGCACCAGTGCTGGTGTCGGCGAGACCCTCCTCAATGGTACCTCGGAGGAAGTTCGAAGCAGCTTTCATGTCCTCGTTGGTAATTGGCGGCGGTTCTTCAGGCAGACCCTCGACGTTATCGACACCAAGTGCTTGCCAGAGCTTGGGTTCCCACTCGGCATATGCCGTCTGATAAGCATCCGGATCTTGATCGTCTCCAAGACCAACGTCGACGAGAGCTTTGCCGCCGAGGGTGAGTATACGAGCGTGGAGATCCTTGGCAGGCTTGTTGTAATATATTTTGTCCTCCTTGCGTGGCCAGTAATGACTGTCACCAAGACCGAAGACTGCAAAATTCACTGTTGCAAGGTCCAAGTCCGTCGAGTCCTTGACAGCCTCCCAGAAAGTTCTACCATTCTGAGGCAACTCTCCTTGGCCAGCGACACTGGTGAGCAGAATGACGTTTTGCTCGTTGGCCAAGTCCTCAAGTGGGAAATCGTCCATGGCCATGACCATAGTCTTGAGGCCTCGGGCCTTGCCCCGGTTTCCTAGGCGCTTGGCGAGGTTCTCTGCGTTGCCGTTGTCGGACGCGAACAAGACGGTCATCGGATCACCAGCAAGACCCTCGAGGAGTTTGCTATATGCGTCTTTGGCTTTCCTCTTCTGTAGCTGCCTGACCTCTGTGCCGTAAGAACCAGAGATGTTGGAAGAGAATTCAGGATGTCTTTTCATGACCTGAGACATGTAATTGTCGCGAGACAAGAACTCTTCCAGTTCCTTCTTGATCCTCTCTGAATCAAGCTTGAAGTTGGCCTCGCCCTTGTCGTCGCCTTTAGGATCCCACCTGTACAGCGGCCAGTACCCGAGGTCAACAGCCTTCTTCGTCTCCTGCAACACGGTCAAAGGTGAGTCAGTCTCCTTTTCGTAAGGCAGATATGCAAGAACGACTGAGGGACCGTCAAACTTGTCAGCTTCGATCATGGCTTCCAGGACCTGGGTGTATGAGCTGTATACTGCGACAGATGCTACGTAAGCGTTTCCAAAGTTCATTGCGTAGAGACCGATGTCTTTCTTCCGCCTCGCAGCGTCAGCAGCTGCACGCTCAGAATATGGAGTAGAGTCGACGATGAGCATATTGATGTTTTCGCCGGATGCCAGCACGTGGTGTACACCAGAGTTTCCAAGGTCATATGCCCAAGCATCCGATCCAACCAACCAAGGTGACTCCTTGTAAAACAGCTTCTTAGACTCGAGTAATTGAGTAGCGGCAGAAGAGCCGTCGGTGCTCAAACGAGCGATGACCTCAGGCGCTAGCTCGTTCGCCTTTTGAGTATCTTCAGCGCTAAGCGCCCACTTTGATAGCCACTGCTGAGGAGCCTGTGTAATGAATGCATTGCTCTTCGAGACAGTCGCAGCCTCATCAACAAATCGCTTGCGGTGTTCCTTGCGAGCCACGAGTGATCCGAAACCGTATTCTGGGGTCGAGGAGATCTCATTGGAGATACCAGCATGCTGAGCGTCGAGCTGATTGGCAATGTGGAGCTTATCTCCAAAGACCTGGTTCAGGATCTTCATATAGGCATTCTCTAGCGCAGGCTGTTGGACTTTGGCGGGCTGTGGTCCAGGTCCATCGGCGTTTCCAACCTGAAGGTTCTGAACAGGCGACTCGCTCATGAGATTCTGGTAGACGCCCCGCAGTGCCTGTTGGACGGTCTTCTCATCGATATATCCTAGTTGGTACCCGACAACAATTGGTGAGGCGCCGCCAGTCGACTTCAAGGACATCAACAAGTCCAGGAGCACAGGTCCCCACTTGGTAGTCTTTCGTCGAACTTGTTCCAGGACAGCAATCCGTTTGAGCGAGCGAGGGAGTAATGGCGCGAGCGATGCGCCTAACCAAGGGCGGTATAATCGAGCTGTGATGATGCCTGTATTCGCATAGGTCTCGGAGTCTTCAACAGTGTCAAGCTCAGTGGCGAAGACGCCCGTGTCAGCACCAAATAAGAAGATGGCGGCCTCTTCGTTACCTGTACCGGTGTACGCGAAGGCATCGTATGCTCGACCGGTCGCGTCCTTGATGGTCATCCAGATCTGTGTGGCGAACCGGTAGATGTCGTCTGATGAAACCGGCTTCGAGACCAACGACTCTACCGTAGTCGCTGATGATACCGATGCGGCGCTTGTGCTGGTGTCACGATGTGATGAGCCAGATGAAGAATCAGCTCGCTGGCTGTTCCTCTCTGATACAGGCAATGACCGTCCATCCGCTGTAGAGCTCAAAGGTGCTGCTGGTACGGCAGTGGCGTTCGCAGCCTGGCTACGGGCGAAAGACAAGGTCGAACTCCTTCCATCGTCTGCGTACAAGGTAGTCTCCTCTGACCTCGTGTTCTGATATGTCGCCACAGCGTCCAAGTCAAGGACGCTACGGACCAATTCCACATCTTCCAGCGGAACAGACTTCTTGAAGGCGTATGCTCCAGAGTCAAAGAAGTGGATCACACCCTTGCCAGACTTGACAGCCAAAGCATGGGCAGTCAGTGCGAGATCCTGGGCTTCTTGCAGAGTCTCAGACTGGATGAATGTGAAGCCGGACTGCCTGATGGATGTAATGTCGGAGAAGTCGGGAAAGCCCGAGGGGTGGACCGAGACGTGCAGGACGACGGGATATTGTGCAAGCTTGTAGAGGTGCGGTATCGACCTGACGAGGATGGAGGAGGTGGTGGTGACACTGGTGAGTTTACCCGCGCGAATGGGCTGGAAGACGGAGAGGAGCGGGTCTGCATTCTGGCGGACTGCAAGCACCTGGAGGCGACTGTTAGTAGTGGCTCTTCAATTCTGGGCTGTGAACGGAGTTGTACCTCTGGCTGCGTCTTCGCGACCACACTGGGCGCATTGTCCTTCTGAAGCTTGCGTAGAGGCTCCGAGAACTCTGAATCGGTTGCAAGAGAGGGCACAACAGAGACTACCACATCGGATGCCAAATAGGCAATTCGGGCGACTGCAACACACAGGACAAATTAGCACTCGTCTGTTGGTCATGAAGCTCCCACGTCCGATGTTCGCAGGGCCGGGGTAGGGGAGCAATGGCGGGGGTGTGGCTCGCGGGGACGTACCGGCCTCTCCAGCAGTCGAGATGGACGCCATGGTGACTGCGGCGGACGACTTGAAGAGTGAGGACAATGGGGGAGGACTATGGGGAAGACACGATGTAATGATAATTCGGGTCGTCGGCGACAGACCATCACATCATTGTAGCGGCAGCGGCCATGGCACAATTTTTAATGGGAGCGACCATACAAGCCGCGAACAGATCGCGTCATTTTAGCCTGCCTCAGGGTCTGCGGCTCCGATGACCCAGTAGCGACTCATGAAATGGTCATAGAGGTCAGCCAAGCCCGTAATCGCCATGGCTGGATGCCATTTCGTTGACAACTGCTCGAGACGAGGCTAGTAGGCATTCCTCAATCCAGCCCAGGGCATGTTGGGGCCATGAGGCGGCTTCAAGGTGTTTTGTGCTTACTGTGCGAGGCCTGAGTGGTGGACAGTCTGCTCCAAGGCGCGCTTTGCCGTAATAGGATGTGCCGAGGTGCCGATATCGATAGAGGCTCAGCCTCCCCCTCCACCCCTGGGCCAACCCACTCGGGCTTCTACCAGAGGAGACACATGCATCATGTCTTGGAACCGTTCCCCCTACGACCAGTAGTCGACACCAGCCCTCCGTAACGGCAGACCTCTGCATCTCATGTCGGGGCTAGCGCAGCACTTGCAATGAACACAGCCGCTGGATTTTCAGATCCCCTCGTCACCACCGATACCCCGCTGCCATTCCGCGAGCTATGCGCGAGGATACATGACCGCATAGCTGCCTTTCTGGACGCGAAGGATGTCTCGGACCGCGTGAAGAGTGTGCAAGCGCAGACGAGGCTTTCTCTAGACATCATAGACAGGGCATTGGCGCAATATAGGTGGGTGCTGATTGCGGGGCACATGGTGAGGGCTGCGCGAAGGCTGACAGCTGCTGTAGTCTCCCAGAGCTCTCGTTAGCATACAATGGAGGCAAGGACTGCCTTGTTCTTTTGATTCTGTATCTCTGTGCACTGCACAAACGAGGCTTGACCAACACCTCGAATCCATCGTCCAACATCGAGACCGCCGTACAGTGCGTTTATATCCAGGACGCACATCCCTTCTCCGAAGTCGAGGAGTTCGTGACGCAATGTATCAAGACATACTCGCTGGCGCTTCTGGAATATGCAAAACCTATGAAAGCTGCCTTTGCCGATTATCTACGCGATACCCCGTCGGTGAAAGCGATCCTCGTAGGCACGCGAAGGACAGATCCCCACGGCGAGTACTTGAAGCATTTCGACCCAACAGATTCAGGCTGGCCCAAGTTTGTGCGTGTGCATCCGGTTATAGACTGGCATTATGTCGAGATTTGGACAGTACGTACTAAACGTAGCGGCTGTAGGGAGGTCCATTGACGCCTTGTAGTTCATACGACACCTAAACATACCGTACTGTACGCTTTACGATCGCGGGTACACCTCTTTAGGTGGCACTACCGACACTCAGCCGAATCCCGCCCTCGCGCGTCAACCATCTTCCAGTCAAACAACACAACTAGGGGCAGTGAACGGGGCAGTGAACGGCACACCTAAGCCGATATTCCGGCCAGCTTACGAGCTAGAAGACGACTACGAAGAGCGACTGGGAAGAGATAGATAGATAACGTAATGATACTCAGATGATATTTGCACTGTCCCGACGCAGTATTTACGAACATCGTGACGGTACAAGACGGAGGAAAATACCGCCTCTAGCTATAGTGACCAGGCGCTACTTACTCACAGGCAGCTCACATATCAAGTACTCCTCCTATCCATTCGTTGTCCAACTTCACAGTTGAGGCGGACATGGAAGAGCCTGGGTATCCTCGGAGGTAAAGGACTTGTAGTATCAGTATGGAGTTGCATGGGAAAAGGTTTACGAGACAGTATCAAGGGATAGTCTTGTCACTGTATGGAGCACTCAACCCCCTACATAGTATTATTGGCCTGTACAAAGCTGACTCAATTTTGTTTGAAGTACATCAACTCTGATAATCCAACCAACAATCTTTACAAGCACATATTGCGTTTGAACTTATTGCAGTCTCGATCATCATCCATAACTGCCCCTGATGGGCTCTGTTCTTACCACCTAATGTTCGTTCCACCAACAAAGAAATTCCCGTTACCATTTGGAGCAGCAAAGCCCGCAACGGACTGGTCAGCTCGCGTACAATGATCGATAACCCAGAGCAGACCAATTGCCACATCGGAACTGCCTCGCTGTTAGCCTCCTTTAACTTTCCAAACAATGTGAACAGTAGTATTGAGGTAAGCGTACCAGTAGCTACTCTCGTCACGGCCAGTCAAGCTCTGACCAGATGCGTGGGCGTCGCCAGAGCGGCAGAATTCAGTGACCCTACCACTACCGGGCACGCCGCAACGGGTGGTGCCAAGGTTCCTCAAATATTGATAGCATGCAATAACACCACCCACAGATGTATAAGCGGCCTCCGAGGGACCTGGAACCGCGGAATTAGTATCAGATCTGTGAGAGCACCTATAACTGAGGGATCAACTTTACTTACCGCAGCGTGGGTCAAACATGGCGGTCATCTCGGCTAGAGAAGGTGTTAACTGGAATTCCACAACAGGATATTGGAAAATGAAAGGATTCGCATACGGGGCTCAGGGCGAGGCATTTCGTAGAGCTTCGCCGTGGTGAGGCCAAGAGACTCAAGAGAAGGGAGTCCTGGACCAGGAATCACATCGGGGTACTTTTCGCGGGCCTCGACGATAGGAGTCGCAGAGACAGCCTGGAGAGAGGCGAGCGAGAAGAGGAGGGAGGAGATGAATTTAGCGGAAAGCATTTTGAATGTTTAAGGCTGAAGCTGTAGAGTTGAGTTGGAATTGTTGGTGATGAGTTGATGAAGAAACGACTCCCTCTTTATAGATCACCTCCAGGCAGCCTGAGAAGCTTGTCCCGAGTAGGCTGAAGGGTTTCTAGGTAGATTATCGTCAGTACGCTCGTAAAGCTTACTCTAATAACTTTGTTTGATGAAGCGGCTAAGTTCATTAGCTACAAACAGAAGGTACGAAGTCAGTGTAAACCACTTCAGATCTGACCGCATATCAATTCCTTGTGCGTGAAACAAACAAGCCTCTTTTGAAGTTGTGCAACCATTGAATTATCGTCGCCCCGTGATCTTCCCAGGCGTTCTCGTCAAGTTTGCTCTTCTAGTTCGGTAGTTCCATCTACGATTCTGTAGAGTTTGTAGCAGTCGACAGTGGTACTTCATAGCTCACACATGCTGTGTCTCGCAGACTCCGTCGAGTAAACCATAGGCTATCCTTCTCATTTTCTTTCGTCACGTTCCGCTGTTCGTGGCCGAGTCTTCTCGACGGCAATGGACTCTTTGGTAACCTTAGGTATAAATAAACGCATTGTCAGCACCACGGAATTTCGGTTAGGCCAATTTGTATATTACAGTGCAGATAAGCAATAATGCTTCTCGCTATATTTTCGGTCCTTTGGTTTTGCGCCCCCAACTTCATTATTACTCTGCCCTAGGCTCTTGGCACCGTAAGATGCTATGCTGGAAATGAGAAATGGACTGTTTTGATTAAGGCCTTGTTCGGTGTCCGTTTTTCATAATCACCGTATTGTCCAAACAGGTAGATTTAAAGCTACCTTTTGTTTCGTTAGTTCCACTAGCTATTCGAAGAGGCGTGAGGGGGTTAATACTAATCCAGAGGCGCTGTTTTCTAGCGCTTACTCTTAATAACGGATGTAAGGCTCTTGCCTAATCAAGTGTGATGGAGATACTCGGGCACCGTATTCTCATTCTAAGCCCTTAGACTTTGAAGATGTTCCATACAAGGGTGGTATGAAAATTGACGTCGTTGAATCGTAATAAGAGGATTCCCAAAGCGCCTACGCCCTAGTTAAGCTATTGCTGGTTCTGTGAACGTACTTTATGTAAGTACATTAATTCTTCCAGGATAGGCTGCATTCAAGACGGTCGCCAACTATGGTTCTAAACCTCATCATCGTTCTCTCATGGTACCAAATATCAATAAAACAGTGCAAGATGTAGATATCTCATTGTTTGGACTCTCAAGCGGAATTTTCTCTCAATTGACGTGAGAATCTAAGATGGACTGCATTCCGTGGCTGCGGGTTCATCGCGGTCGGGCGTTTGCCGCGAGGAGCGGGCCGTCACGTGGCATCCCCCGCACAAGGCGCATACAGGCCAGGCCACCAAGTCATAAGAGGATTATGATATTGATATGATGACCTGCTGTCGGTTCTTATGCCAGGCTTCACCGGTAATCACCCTGACTTGAGCACGGGTGATGACCACTGGCGGATTTCAGCCGAGGTACAGTAATTGCTGAGACTGAACTACTGAGAAAGAAAGCCGAGTCAAGGCACAATACTCCTCTCTTCACTTCCAAGATCTCACAACAGGACTTCGATTCTTCCGTCAGTGTTTCTGGCAGCTAGTAACTTCTTCCCAAGCAATGAGCTACCTATTTCATCTACAAACTTTCACATGGATACATCGCTCGAATCTATATCTTCTCTAATTCTTAGTACTAGAGTCACCTCCCCGGCAATACTTCTTTTGGGTCTACTGAGGTTTCCCAATCTTGACCTTTGATGTCCGCACGAACAGCAATCCGGACCATCTCAATGTGATGTTCCGCCAACGACGGATTTTTCCGTGCAACCACCGTCTCACTTCCGGTGGCCAAGACCCCCTATATCATCTTAAAGGCTTAGACAACTACATAATACAATCATATTACAGTCAAGGTAGACCCCCACAAGGCGTTTCATCAAACATCTGGTGTGACTGGTATAGTGTTTTCAGCAGAATTCCACCTAAGAAAGCCTGTCGCATAGATGAGATCGGCGCAAACTAGCTCGTCAATGAAGCACATCAGAACACCAAGTGCTTGGAGCATGTAGTCTTACCTCGAATCAAACGCTGACCTGCCTATAGTGGGTACGTTCGACTCCATCTTTGCTGGCTATATTCGTTCCGTTTGTTAAATTATTGACTAGAATTGCGTGACCGTGATTTGCTTCCAGGAGGTGGACTAAATATATTTAGTATTTGAACTGAGCTCCATGTCGCCTCCTCAGCAGCCTATCGCAAGCACATCGTTCATCAATTCTGCTCTTTCAGTATCATAGTTCTAGATTTTGAAACTTCATCAAACATGAAGCTCTCTACTTCCTTGGTCCTCCTCGCGGCATCAATAGTGTCCGCAACGCCCACTCCTTCCTACAAAGAAGGTGTGGCAAGAGTCCTAGAAAAGAGGGCGAGCATTACCGACGCTGCCAATATCGGCTACGCGACGCAGAATGGCGGGTGAGTCTGCCAACACTGACCCGTCCCAGGACTCACATTCACACATCTTGTTTAGCACCAAAGGAGGTGCCGGTGGACCTACCACCACTGTTAGCACTCTTCCCCAGCTCTCTGCTGCAGCCAATTCAACGGGACCTCTTATCATTGTTGTGCAAGGCGCCATCAGCGGTGCAGCAAAGGTTCACGTTGGATCCGACAAAACTATTGTAGGGAAATCCGGGAGCTGTATGTACTTGTCAAACCGCTAGATTGCCTCCTGTTTCGAATTCCTGCTGAAACCTTCTAGCTTTGACAGGTATCGGTCTCACCATCCTGGGTCAAAAGAACGTAATCATCAGGAACTTGAAGATTTCCAAGGTGCTCGCCGCATACGGGGATGGTGTCACTATCAACAAGTCGACCAATGTATGGGTTGACCATCTCGACGTGTCCGGAGATGACACGGTGGGCAAGGATACCTACGATGGGTTGGTAGATTTGTCACATGCGGCTGACTTTGTGACAATCTCCCACACTTACTTCCACAACCATGTACGTCTTACAACATTTGAGTTTGGAAGCAGATTAGCATATCATGGTGAAAGAGTCACAGCTGACCCATGACTATAGTCCAAGGGAACGCTCGTCGGCCACTCCGACAAGAACGCAGCCGAAGACACCGGCCACCTACGCGTGACATACGCAAACAACCACTTCTACAAAGTGGCCAGCCGCGGCCCACTGCTTCGGTTTGGGACAGCACACATCCTCAACAACTACTACAACGAACAAGACACAGGTGTAAACTCGCGCATGGGTGCTCAGGCCTTAGTTCAAGGCACCGTCTTCGAAAACAGCGGCAAGAAGGCAGTCTATACCGAGTCAAGCAAAGAGCAAGGGTGAGTGACTATGGCCCTTGGGATCTTCCATTAGACCTTTGAACGCTAACTGATCGGGTGATAGGTTTGCGGTCGTCGTTGACACTATATTCGGTGGTCAGAGTGCCAACACGGCACCTGTCGGAAAGCTTAACGCGAACAGTTTCCCTTATAAGTATACGGCATTGGCTTCTGCGAATGTCAAAGCTGCTGTTACCGCAGAGGCTGGTCAAAAGTTAGCGTTCTAAACTCCAGGGGACGATGTGCTTTGGTAGGCTCCTGGAGGCTTCATGTATAAACTTTTATTGGGAACGTTGCAAAGGTCGTTAGGGCAGTGGCGTTGCCATTGTGTTACCACCTTTTAAGAACTCTTTCCATCCTTACTCAATACGATAACCATTATTTTCCTCCATTTCCCGATAAAGAGTGTGGCATAAGCCGTCGAGGTCTATGTGTTTGAGCATGGCTGACCTGGCGCCAATATCGTGACTGGCTCCTCGGGTTACTACAGCTCTTGACAAAACACCGAAAGACATCCATATAATCGATTGAACCCTGTTATGTCAGTATATAGGTTTATATTTCGGTGTATGAGAAATCCTTGAGCAACGTCCTATTCCAGCTGCAGCCTACGTCACGTGTGATCGCTATCTAGCGTGCCTTGGCGCGATCGGAATTCGAGCTCTCGAGAGCTTCCGACTTCACCACTGCGCACCTCAACACCAACCCAACTTGACAGTCGCCCAATATGGCGGATAAGATGGAGGGCGTAGTAATGGGCGGAGGTCTTGTAGATCCGAGCAAATACCCGGTGCCCATCGAAACGTAAGTTTGTAGAGATCTCAAGGTAGGTTCCAGATGCTAATAGTGACCGCAGAATTTACGTGAGTTGAACCCGAGCGCGCAGCACGCACTCGCATTGCACTCTGTGGCGCGATGCTGACAGCACTAGGTCAACAACCTCGAGGAGCGCGTCAAGATCGACACGATTAAGCAAGCCCTGACTCGAGTCTTCCAATACTACGGCCCAATTCTCGATGTCATTGCTAAGAGCAGCTTGAAGCGGAAGGGACAGGCGTTCATCGTCTTCGACAGCGAGAAGTCTGCACTGGAAGCTGTGGAGGAGATGAATGGCTTCGAGATGTACGGAAAGGTCATGAAGGTGTCTAGGGCAAAAACACACAGCGACGAGACGGTCAAGCGAAAAGCTACGGATATGTTCGACGACCACAAGCGGAAGCGACTGATGCTGAAGGGTATGCACATGCATTTTGCTCGATTACGACCATGCACTGACTGCTTCTAGATTTCAAGCGAGCGGAAGAGGACGCCAAAGCGCAAGCGAATCCCGCAGTCACGGCCGAGAAGCCTCGCGCAGCCAAGACAGGAGCTGCTGCTGTCCCCGACGAATATGTGCGACCGAACAAGACGCTCTTCCTACAGAACATTCCCCGCGACGTCGACGAAGACGATCTCACAACGATATTCGAGCGCTTCGAAGGCTTCAAGGAAGTGCGTTTGGTTTCAGTCAGGTCCGTCGCCTTTGCCGAGTTCGAGAACGAGCAGTTTGCGATTACGGCGAAGGAGGCGACGGCGAATACACCGATTGGCGCAGAAGGCAAGCCCATGAAGGTCACTTACCAGCGACAGTAGGTTATTGCGAATGGATTTATGAGTTTATGATACCTTTTGTTAGCTCCAAGCCATTACAATGGAGAGCCTTGTTGTCTAATCGCTATGTTCACATTGACTATGGCACAGTACTCATCTTCATATATAGGGAAACCCCATTTGCGCCCCTTGTCGCAGTCCCCAATTCCTGGCCGATTCATGCAGAAGTCGCTTACAGGTCAGCCGAAGACTTCAAGTATTTCGAGCGTTTGGCTGCCGACGCTAGGAGGGGCAGAGCGTTCCACCCTCGCAACTTCGGATCGAACAATGGCCCATTCTGACCGGCTCCGAAGTGCTCAGAAGATGACATCCTCGTTATCTTCGTCTCCGAACAGGTCCTTGGTCTCCTTGGCGTCCTGTGCGGCACTCTCCACATCTGGACTCTGTGCATTTGCATTCTCTTCAGCCTTTTTCCTCTCCTGCCTGGCTGCTTCCTCGACAGCGGCATCCTTTTGCTTTTTGTTGGACACCTTCTTCAAGCGGTAGAACTCCTCTCGGTCTAGCTCGTCTAACTCAGAGTTGATGTACTTGATTGTGTTTTCGGTTCGAGGAATGATGACATGCTCGCTGTTACTTGTGAGCTTGGGCAGATATGACAGGAGCGAAGGATACCCACATGGCGTTGACACGGCGATTGACTACCTTGATAACCTCGTCCAATATTACAAAGGCAGTTTGCAGACTAGCCAGTTCGACTAATGTCTCGACGGCTCTTGCATACGTCTCTCTACACCTCTGCACTTGTTGCCCGCCCTTGCCCAGGCCCGTCAGGGCGAAATCGTTGTTGTTCTCTGCCGTGAAGCTCTCGAACTGTGGGAGAAAGACACCGGAGACGTTTTCTTGCTTGGTGCGTACGCGGAACCGTGCTTGTTTTGCGGATTCTTGGATCTGGTAGCCAATGTCGCCGCCGACGGCGTAGGTTACTTCGGCGAGGGAGAAGGCTGCGACTTGCATGACCCTGCCCATCTTGCGCTTCGCTTCATCGATGCGGCGCGTTATCTCTGCTCGGGGAATCAGCCATATGTTGACACGATGGGGCGAAGCATGGCATGGCGTGGCCCGCACCTCGGAAGCGTCTGTCAAGCGTCAGCAGCGGCTCAAGAGAATGGCGTAGATGGGCGATGCCTACTTTGTCAATGCCTCGCTCTTTCGCTTCAGCAGGTCGTGACCTGTCTGGGCGCCCTTCAGCTTGCTCTTCATCAACCCCAGCGATTGCCGCGTCGCGAAGACTGCCTCTCTCGCCTAATGGGGGGCGTGTCAGTATGGGCAATCTGCCGCATAGCAATAGCTCACAGCTGCTACATACCCCGCTGCCAGACATGGCTCAGATAATCGACGGGTCGGGGAGTATAATGTATACGAACACGGGACAGACGCTGACGGTGCTCCGAAGGTAGTCAGACAGTCGTCGTGGGGCCAGTAAGAGTGGGCTGCTCGGAATAGCAGTAGTGAAGACGGCGGTACGTGACGCAGCTATGGGCCGGGTAGCTTTCGTGAGACGCGGGGGCCGTGCGTTGCGCCTGCCAACAATCTGAAGTGGGCCGCCCATGCTGCAAAGGCCCCATTGGCTGCGACTTGACCGCCGCCCCATCCATCGTTCTTTCCCTCAGAACTTTACCGCCGCGAGACGACGACGCCCTCAGCAGCCATCCAGCACGACTCCATCGCGTTCCCTGCCTACGACGGGCTGTCCCCCCACGCCCGCTCTGGCGCAATCATGCCTGGCGAACTCCTTCGAACCGTGACGGCGAGCCTCTCGCGGCCCACCAAGCGGAAGATGGAGCGCTCGTCCGACCTTTTCCTCATCACCGACCAGGACGTCGCGTACGAGCAGGACATTCAGCGCAATGCAGGCAGCGTCAAGCCCTGGCTGGACTACTACGGCTTCAAGAAGAGCCGCGGCAGCATTCTGGAGCAGGCCTTCGTCCTCGAGCGCGCCGTCACCACGCTCCCGCGCTCGTACAAGCTCTGGAAGCTCTACCTCGAGCTCCGCACCAAGCACCTCACCAAGAAGAATCCCGCCAAGTACGCGCCACACTATGTCAAGGTCAACGCCCTCTTCGAGCGCGCACTCGTGCTGCTCAACAAGATGCCGCGCATATGGGAGATGTACCTGCACTTCCTCATGCAGCAGCCCCTCGTTACCACAACCCGCCGCACCTTTGATCGAGCCTTGCGCGCCCTGCCCCTCACACAACACAACCGCATATGGGCCCTCTACCGGCCATTTGCAACGTCTGCGTCTGGTGAAACAGCCGTCAAGATATGGCGCCGCTATATGCAGATCCATCCCGAGGACGCCGAGGACTTCATCGAGCTGCTGAAGGACATGCGCAAGTATACCGAGGCGGTCAAGAAATACATGGAGATTCTCAACAACCCGCGCTTCAAGAGCAAGGAGGCCAAGGGCCCGTTCCAGTTTTGGACCGAGATGATCGACCTCATGATCGACCACGCCAAAGAAATTGACACTAGCGACGACAGTGGCATTGACGTGGAGAAGATCGTTCAGAGCGGTATCATCAAGTTTCCCGACCAGCGCGGCATACTCTGGGTCGGCCTAGCCCGATACTGGATGCACAAGGGCGAATACGAAAAGGCGCGCGACGTCTTCGAGGAGGGCGTCACCACCGTCATGACCGTTCGCGACTTCTCGGTAGTTTTTGATACCTACGTCGAGGCCGAAGAGGCCATGATCGGTATCAAACTCAACGAGGCTGCTGCCCGGTCCGAAAAGGTCAGGCTGGACGAAGCCGCCGACGCCGACCTCGACATCCGAATGGTCCGCTTTGAGTCACTGATGCAAAGAAGACCCTTCTTACTCAACGATGTCATGCTGCGGCAGAACCCGCACAACGTTATCGAATGGGAAAAGCGCGTCGCTCTCTGGGGTGATAACAAGAAGGAGATTGTGCAGACCTACACAGACGCCATCTCCGCTATCAATCCGAAGAAGGCAGTGGGCAAGTTCCATGAGCTGTGGACCAATTACGCAAAGTTGTATGAGGCTGGCGGTGACCTTCAAAATGCTCGCGTCATCATGGAGAAAGCTGTCAAAGTCCCTTACAAATCCGTGGCTGAATTGGCTGAGATGTGGTGTGAGTGGGCCGAGATGGAGCTCCGCAACGAAAACTTTGACAGGGCCGTCGATATCATGGCGAAGGCCACGCAAGCACCAAAGCGATCCAACGTCGATTATTTCGACGAATCGTTATCACCACAACAGCGTGTTCACAAGAGCTGGAAATTGTGGAGCTTCTACGTCGATCTTGTGGAGAGTGTCAGCACACTCGAAGAGACAAAGAAGGTCTATGAAAGAATATTCGAGCTTCGTATCGCAACACCGCAGACAATCGTCAACTTTGCCAATCTCCTGGAAGAAAACAAGTACTTCGAGGACTGCTTCAAGGTCTATGAGCGTGGACTGGACCTCTTCAGCTATCCTGTTGCCTTTGAGATATGGAACCTCTACCTAACCAAGGCCGTAGACCGAAAGATCGGAATGGAGCGGTTACGAGATCTGTTCGAGCAAGCCGTCGAAGACTGCCCGCCAAAGTTCGCCAAAGTGCTGTACCTCATGTACGGTGCCCTGGAAGAAGACCGAGGCCTGGCCCGCCACGCCATGCGAATATACGAGCGCGCTACCCGCGCCGTCGCGGATGAAGATCGACTAGATATGTTCAACTTTTACATTACCAAGTCCGCATCAAATTTCGGTCTCACATCCACCCGACCAATCTATGAGCGCGCCATCGCCGCCTTACCCGACGCCGAAGCCAAAGAAATGTGTCTCAAGTTCGCCGAAATGGAGCGACGACTAGGCGAAATAGATCGGGCAAGAGCCATTTATGGCCATGCAAGCCAGTTCTGCGATCCCAGGACAAGTCCGGAGTTCTGGAAAAAGTGGGAGTCGTTTGAGGTGCAGCATGGAAATGAGGATACATACAAGGAGATGCTGAGGATCAAACGGAGTGTTCAGGCTCAGTACAAGTACGTAACCTCTCTTCGTACAGTGATTGGAAGACTTGTAGAACTAACAGTCAACAGTACCGATGTCAACTTCATCGCCTCCCAGGCCGTCGCGCGAGGCCAACAAAACGGCAACGGCGCTCTTGCCGAGGATGACGCATCAGATGCTGGTGAAGACGCAATGGCTGCACTCGAGCGGCAAGCACGAGCTCCTGTGGGCTTTGTGGCTGCTAGCACAGGGCTTGCTGGCAATATCAAGCCCACTGAAGAGACAGCAGCAAATCCGGACGCGATTGATCTCGACGACGATGATCTATGATTCACGAACGATCGGTGGGCGGGTAGGATAAGAAGGTGTGCATTTTTGTGGCGTTCTATATGGGCTTATCAACTCCAGACTTGGGAATTTTCTTGCTTGTGTTAAACGTTGGCCCCATTCCGCGGCCCTTCAGCTTTCGACTTTCCTCACTTCTAGTTTGATATGTCTTTTGAGATTCGATGGATACCTAGGCAGTCCTCTTTTGCATACTCGGCGTTGTAAATCTCATGGAACAAAATGCGCAACACTGCTGTCGATTAGTAGTCGATGGACTTCCCTTTGTTCGACAGAGAATGGGGATATCGAAGGCACAATCTGCCGGTTCTCTAGTCAATATCTTCTCAACTTCATTCATCATCACAGATATAAAGATACAAACATTAGTCAAAAATAACCTCATTTTACCCTTCAGCCTGGAAACTTCTTCCTCGAGCTGCACTACACATTCCTTGATTTTCCGCGACTCTCAAACAGCTAGCTCACGAATCCTCCTCCGTCAGCCGAATTTAAAACTGAAACGCACTACGGATTCACTATGTATCCATACTCATTGCATAGTGGCGCTACCAGTCGTGCCTTGCTAAAAACAGCATAATGTAAGCACTGCGCCCTCCGTAGCTGCATTCGAAGTCCGAGTATGTGTTTCAAGTGTCATGTGCACAGTCACACACACACCACACTTGCGCTATTTTCCCTCTTTCGATGAGCAGATCATACATATGCAATATGTCAAATGCGATGGCGGCTGTCTCACCAAGGAGTCCACAGGCCCGTCTTCGTTCTTCTCCCATCAACTGTTTCACCGAACTCTGGAGACGAGCGAGGTGGGACATGGACCCCGGCCAATGAATGCTCACCGCGGACCACTGGGCAACACCCTCCCTTTACTGTACTTTGCATGTGGGTAAGCTGTTCGAAACACCTGAATCCTGATGTAATGTCAGATTTGCGTCTGTCAAACACCGATGTTCAACGGGATCTTGTAGTTGTATCTATTGGCGAGTACTGATGCTGCGAGGTTGGGTGAACAGCGGCTTTGAGACATGCTCAAGATATAGTACCTCAATTATTTGACGCGGAACTCGGAAGACGAGGACGTAGAGAGGGGAGATCGCGCCAGAGTTTGTGTCAAGATAGGAAGAAAAGGAAGGGTTGGAAAGCGATGTTGGCAAGGAGTAGTCAAGGAGAATGAAGCTATTGCTCAAGTAGGGCTGCCTTACAGACAGCCTCAGAATTAAAGTATCATTTTGCAGTCTTTCGCGAGCTAGTCCGTAAATCATGTGTTATTTTCCGCAGACCTTTTGAGAGCGTCCGCTTTTCCATCATGCTAAGGCTATCCACGGCGTGGTTGAAATACGCGATAGGCCGCCAACTTTGAACTGACTCCCCCCCAAGACTGCGGTCAGCGCCACAGAAATTGATCTGACTCACCCAACCTACACGCCCACCTTTCCAAGACCCTTCTAACCCAACACCGCGCGTAGTGTGTTATACTCTTCTTGATGAGTATATAATTATTTAAATCCAGCAGCCAACCAGGAAAGTAGCTTTCAATACAAAGAGCAAGCCAATGCCTATCTCTTCAACCACCCTTGCGGTAGTTGAGGAACATTGTCTGCTGTGACGCTTTGCGGGGCGGCAGAATCTTTCCTTTTTGCCCTTAAGCTTGAACGTGTTCGCACGTTCGAATCTGTCTCTTTACGATTACTTTTTGGCTGTTAAAGGTCTTAATCTGTGATGTAATATGCATGTGCACGTGGTGAGGGTGTGGTCTTACCCTATTTAGTGATAGTGCCGCGGATTTGTCGGGTGCATGTCGCCTCAGCCTGATCTGTAGGCAGCAGCCTTTTTCTTGAGTGACCCTACTATAAATTTAATGGCTTGGACGATTTCAAAGCCCGCATGCTGTTTCAAAGAGAGTATATATATTTTGTATTCTGGTCTCATTCTCAGGAAAGTCGCTACATCAAACTCAGAACAGTACAGCCAGCACATGCTGGCTACTTTCCTTTTTGCTCCTTACTCACGCTTTTGCCATGTTGCACATAGGGCTTGAGTTCGATTTCCCGTAGTAAACATAAGCTCATGTTGCCTTCACGTTCTTTTGGATATTGGAATACCTTCTGCCCTATTTCCAGTTCTTGAGGTTTGTAAAGAATGTCTTTTGTTATTCTAGCTACATAAGGACAAGATTTACTGTTCAGTATGGAGTGCGTAAATGTGTAAATGGATGAAGGCTATGGTATCCTTCCCTTCGAGGAGGGACAATACCCGACTTATCTAAGTGAGTGTTTTCCCTGGGCTGTATATTAGTTAGCTGACATATTTTGCTTCATGCGATATCTTAGTGCATAGTTTGCTAATTCCCAAAGTGTTCAGAACTATTACTATTCCGACATTGCTAATTCCCAAAGTGTTCAGAACTATTACTATTCCGACATTGTTAAATCGGGTTTGTTTATGTAATAGTCATATTTAAGGTAGAATCTTTTATTTGCATGGCGCATCGAGCTTTATACACGCTGGGGATAGCCTTAACCGAGTCATCCGTGTAGTCCTTTGACATTGATGAAATTCATGCCAAATAACGAAAGCTAGTGCTATGGGGCTGGTATACGCTTCCCTTTCCAGTTGGGGTGGATGGTTGTCAAGAAGGAAGGAGTGGTGCGCGCTTTCCCCTCTGTGTCAAATGCTTTCGATCCCATGTCACAGTATTGAGGCCCATAACCCACACTGTTACAGTTATCACCTCGACCATTTGAGGCAGTATATATAATTACTTCTTCCTGCATTACACCAGGAAAGTAGCTAGTACCAAACTATTATTTGCCACCCGTCCGCCCCCCACATTAGGACGGGTCCTTTCCTTTTTGCCCTAATCTGCTCATATTGACCCATTCCTTCGCAACGAGGCTATGAAACTTCCGCGTGTTCGAATCCGCGACTCTACTCTATTTGCTCTTTTTAACTTGGGACACGGGAAGGTGCATAGGTGGAATCAAAACAAGGAAACTACGAAAACACAATCTATCAGGTAACTCGTGGAGGCGATGATGTACCACTGGCTGTCCCTCTTCTAGGAGCTCCTTTTACATTTCTGACTATATATATCAGTGCAAGCCAGCTCACAATCAGGAAAGTAGCTAAAGTGAAACAGAGATCCTAAGTGGCATGGTCGCTTTGCGTCTGTGCCATCTTTCCTTTTGTCGAATTGTATTGCAGGCGCAATTATTACGCTCTACTAAACTGACTGCTCAATGGTGGTGGTGAATACCGCAGAGTCGAATCTCGGCCCTGACTATTATGACATTCTTTTTGCTCCATGCTTAACCAGGTATCGAGTTTGCTGTGCTAGGCGGCTATGTGCATTTTTCTGTCAGAGAGTGACACCACATCGCTCGCTCGACCACTCAAATTCCGAAGAACGCTCTAAGAAGTTGGAGACTGACATAATTTGAACTAGTACAAAAAAATATTGTAGTCGATAGCCATCTTTTCGCAGTTTCAGGATAGTAGTTGCTGCAAACACTCAAAGGTCGGCCTTTGCATGGATGGAAGCATAGTCATGGCTGCTCATTTGAAACTAGTGGGACGTGAGGTTGAATTAATTGGTTCTTGGACTATAGAAAAGAAAGTTACAGTGTTATACATAAACAAGTACATGTGCTTGCTAGTAGGGTATCCGCTCAAGGACATATAAGCAGACCAAAGCCAAAACACTCCTACCCAACCTTATACATCGTCCTATCATCAGCCATTATCATATCCATCGTACCAACACCAAAAATCGGGATCGTCCGACACTCTTCGCGTGTTCAGTCTGGTCCACTTGACTTGACCAGGAGCTCTTCCATGAAGACGCTTTCTCTAATCGACCCTGCGCTGGAAGCCAATGCCTTGCGGTATGCATTGGTCTGTGAAAACTGCTCCTCGTAATGTTCCTTCAGCTTCCGCTGTCGTTTTTCTTTCCTATACATCAATAGTATGGTACCAACCAACGCTACAATGATGGCACCAAACAGACCCCCGACTGTGCCGCCAACAACCGCAGTCTTCCGCTTCTCCTTCTGGCAAATATCTCCATTTTGTGCAGCGGTTGCGTCAAAGGGCAAGCCAGTCGAGGTCGCGGTACCGACTACGCGCGTCGGTTCGCTGGTGACGGAGATGGGCGTTGCCAATACTTTCAACGCGCCGATGAAGGTGGTGCTGGCCCGTGGTGCGGTCGCATTGTTGCAACAGCTCCGCCGGTCGTTGATGGCGCGACAGCAGTATTTCCCGTAATCACACATCTGTATATTCCATGCGGTGACTGGGTTCAAACCATCGAAGTTGTCACTTGCTGTGATGGCATTAGCTTCACATCACACACATTTGCACCACAACATGCACGTACCGCCAGGACACATTTTTGGACATGCCGCATCCTTCCCAGTGGCATCCGTACATCCACTCTGCCATATTGTTCCCATCAACTCATTGTTTGTAGCCATACACAATCCGTTATCCAGGCATAGATCGGCAGAGCCAACAGTTCGCTTGGTCGCGCAACAACCGCTATGTTTTGCGCTGGGATTGCATGGAGCAAAGGTATCGTCAAGTGCTGTGCCGTCGAGGCCGTAACACTTCTGACTGATGGTGATAGCGAACAAAGTCGCGAAGACTGAAAGAAGGGATAGACGCGACAGCATATTAAAATTAGAACAGCAGTCAATCAAGACGTGATTGATGTAAATGAGTGACTAGAAGAAAGTAATGGACGTGACTCGTTCGAAAGCAAAAGGAGCGGACTTGAGAACGGACATCTAGGGCGAACTCTGATCATTATCAACCCCGTAAGAACTACGCGACCCATGTTCAGTCTTTGGCCTAGGGATCATTTGCAGTGTTATGCGTCGAACGCCTTTGTGCGACCCTCCTCAGCTTTCGAGGGTTGCGACAGGGCTCTCCCCGCGACTAGTTGAAACAGGACAATCAAACCTAGTCAATGGAAGGCCCAAGATGCCCGTATATGGTAGGCTGGGGTAACGCAGCTAATCATGGTTTGACACAGACATGCAGCCTCGACTTTGGTTGAGGTGGTACGGAGGCGACGGGTCTGAGGGGACAAGCGCTACGCTTTGACGAGGCAACGGATGGGAATTGCGCTGTCCGGATGAAAGGGCGAGCGAATCCTCCAGCGCTTGATGCTCTGGGCGCTGTGCTTTGTTGATGAAGGGTTTGCTTGATTGTGCTTTTGCGAACTATTCAGCCGCATAAGGAAGGGAAGGAAGGGAAGATAGAGAGCTCGCAGCAAATGAAAACGACAACACGACGAGAGTCTAAAGGGATGATGATGCGCCAAGGGTTAAGGTCGGTTTGAGATGCGGTCGAAGCAGGCCGAGAGAGGCGCATGATTCGACGCTTGGGCCTCAAGCCACTTCCACCATGGTCACTTTGAGCAGTTGGCTTATCATTATCATTCTTGGACATACAAAGAACATTGCGCCTTGTCGTCGCTTGAAGAGATTTGCGTTCACGTCTCTTTCCAGTTGTCCTTGGGCCTTTATCGGCTCTAGTGCGAGGTCTCGCTTCATAGAGATTCGCCGCTTCTTCATTACCGAGGTGGAGACGTCTTCGAGAACTGTTGCTTGTCCTGCACGTTATACGAGGATGCCTAGTCAAGTCTTGAACTGCCGTTGTCTCGCATGTGTCTGCTACCTGTCCAGGCACTTTCGGAGTCGAATCCGATCCTTTTATTTGGCGTCTCCTTTCACCATTGATAACTCGTGGAAACCTGTGCATAGCACCTTTGCTCGCTGAAGGGTTTACGCAGAGCAAAGACATGATTAGATACTCTTCGAACCCCCGTTTGTTTACCCTGAATCCGGTCTACAACGTCCTGACCCAGCTTCGAGGCCAGCTCCAAGCTTCACCCTCCCAATTCTCCCAGAAAGTCCTCTACTCTCCTGATCTCATTCCCTGGGCCCCCATCCACAACCGTCCACTCCATTAAGCTCTCCTTTGCCTTGGTTGCCCAAATCTTCGCATCTCTGTTCATGCCATGTCCCGCATAGACATACGCCAACCTCTCATAGTCTCCTGCCAGGAGCATATCCAATCCTTCCCTCGCACTAATCTCCATCACCTCTTTCTCCCACGCCACAATCTGCTGCGCGTCGTAGGTTTCACTCGTTATATTTTCGAGCAATTTCCGGAGCTGCTCGAACCTCGCGCGCCGCTGATCACTTCCCGCAATCTCATACGCCGTACTCGTGCACGAATTGCACGTACACGTGAAATTCCATCCCTCTTTGTATAGTCTCTGTCGTTCGGCGTGCTTCAAGTCAATCCTCCCATAACTTATACTTATTTCCTCCCCAGCTTCAATGTCCCGCACGGCCTTGATCTCCATCAACAAGCTCTTTGGGATGAATCTTGCATGCGCATTCGGACGACATGCATGGTTTATCCTGCTCACAGAAGGAAACAAACACATGTATCCATCCCCGACTTCCCCATCATCAGGCTGACACGCGAAAGCGTTGGTTTTCATGACATTTTCGATGTCGGTGCCGCTTATGCTCTTGTCGAGGGATAAAAGTAGATCTCGATCTGTGCCTGGTAGTTGATCTAGAATGGTTGAAAAGAGCGAAGCGCCTTGGGAAGGGCTTACGTGCGAGGGAAACTGTGCGCTTGCGATGATTCGGGGAGAATCCAGCAGTATCGTATCCCCTCGCTGAATGGAATGTCTAGTAATGAGACCTTTGCCTTTCCCAGGGATGCGGCTAACTTCGAGACGTTCTTCAGATATATAGCGGGCTGCCTTTGATGCTGGGAAGGCTGACGATATCGCGTTGGCGGCCTCTCTGCTGGCGATGACACTCACGCCATGACCATTGCGAAAATCGGATGTTGTATGCGTACAGTACGTCTTCGCCTGCCCCGCGACACAAAATGGTTCCTGGGACCATTTTCCATTTTTGACTCGTAATGACGGCGGCCCTCCAGGAGCATTGTCGTCATCAAGACACAGCAGTGCTTGGGGCTGAGTTAGAGCATTGTAATCCGAAGTTGCACATTGCAATGAGGCCTGGGTACAAGAGGTAAAGATACTGAGACCTAGTAAGGCGACCAGAGATTGTATTGAACTCATGTTGAAGTATGATTACTTTCAGACACGTTCGTCGTTGAAAATTGAGTTTGCCCCCCTTGTGACCTGTAACGCATCTGAAACTCAACATTCACACAAACGCTGCGCAACACTGCTCATCAACAACTCAACTCTCTCGCTGATACATCTCTGAAAACACGCTTCCATACACTAATACCGCCAGTCGTGCCTATGGAAGTAGTAGAAGGCTGGCTTAGCCAATGGCTTGATCTTTGACAAGGATAGCTCAGCCAAACCCGGTAGCGGGTACAACATCCCGCCCACTCTAGATTGATAACACCGGCTAGACCAGGAGGCCGTAAAGTCTCGAAATAGCGTCTTTGCACATACCTACCCAGAGCGATGGGCGTAGCCGTGCGTTCCATGCGGATCGAGCCGGGATGAGAATATGTGGAGATGAGAAAACTAGAGGAATGATGTCAGCGCTTCGTTGTCCTACCTTCACAGGCACCATTTTCATTGTGGTACCGGGCTGTCATGCGGTCTCGTCTTTGTTGACAGTTGCACAAGGCTGTCACCTTGTTGAGGCCGGAAATGAGGGGATATGCCACCGGCAAGGTACGGGGAATACAAATGGCTTGATGAGGCAGTGACAGGTGCCACATAAGAATCGATAGGAATCACCTAGCTACTGAAAGGGGCAATTGATCGTATGGACCTGGTGCTGGGGATGCTCGATCGTTACCATGTCTTAAGCTGAGGGAAACATTCATTTTCGTAGCCGCCGTGGCATATCTCTCTCTACAAGTTCTTTCTAGTTGGTAAGTCAACATCGAGATCATACCGGATTTGGTGCTCACCTATCTCTCTCCTTGTTTTCAGTGCTAGGGCAGTTAGACGAAATCAGCGACCGACTTCTCCCAACTGCGCCATAAGCAGTGCATCGACTCTCTCCCCCTTCTTCAACATCCCCTCACCCTGCGGCATGCAAAGCAGCGCATTCGCACCCTTAAAGCTGCCAATCCTGCTACTCCTCTGCCCGCCCGTAGAACTCGCATACAATAGCCCATCATTTTTCGTGACAACAAGCGCACGATGATATTCTGGCCTGCCTCTATCCATCCTGATATCCTCATCTAGTACCGCCTTCACTTTAGGTAAGCCCACTGGTGTAATACCAGCTTGCTGATGTAGCGACGGTAGGACGAAGAGGTGGAAACAGACCACTGCTGACGCGGGATTACCGGGAAGGCTGAAGATGACTTTATTAACGTAGTTTCCGGAGTTATCTTTGACGGGGATGGTCGCAAAGGTTGTAGGTTTACCGGGCTTCATGTTCACCCGGCCGAAGTGGATAGTTCCGCCGAGAGAGCGCTCGATTGTAGGCTTGAGGAGGTCTAGTTCGCCCATTGAGACACCGCCGGATGAGATTATAACGTCACATTTGCGTAGGGCGTCGCGGAGGGTTTGTTCGAGGCTTCCAGGCCTGTCTATGATTAGCTTTAATTGTCGTGATATCGCATCACCATGACTCGCAATGGCTCGCGACTTACTTGTCTGAAACAATACCGAGATCGATGACCTCGAATCTATGGTTTCGAGCGGCAGTGATAAGAGTGGGGCGGTTTGTATCTCGCACTTCGCCTAGTCGCAAAGGTCCTTCTCTATCATGCGGAATGATCTCATCTCCTGTGCTCAAAACACCGACTATAGGTCGTCTATAAACAGACACCTCCTTAGTTCCAACAGAAGCAAGCAGACCAAATTCGCCGCCTACGACTGTGATACCTTCACCCTTCTTCAGAATTGTTGCACCTTCTTTGACATCGCTGCCCACTTCTCGCACGTTCTCGTTGGCCTTGATTTCGTCCGTAAGTATTTCGATCTCCTTCTCTTCCTGGCCATCATCTGTTAGGCTCTTTAGCACTGTGTCCTCGACCATTATTACAGCGTCGGCACCTGGAGGAAGTGGTGCACCGGTAGTGATTCTCGCAATCTCTCCTTCCTTCAGCTCCTTAACCTCACCAGCTTGAGCATGTGATATGATCGTGACAGGATACACGCCTTTTTGAAACTTTCCCGAGGATGGTATCTTGATCGCATACCCATCAACAATGCTAGCCCGGAAAGCCGGAACGGACTCGGCTGCTTTGACATCGTCTGCAAGAACGGAGCCTCCTAGCTTCATGTCTACGGGTACTTTCTTGACTACGGTAACTGGTGTCTGCTCTGAGATGAGTCTCAGAGCATCGTCAACAGCAAGCATAGGATATGGCGAAGATCGGTATCTGCGACTTGGCCCTGCAGCGGGATCATTCGACTGAGGTCGATCTTCTGGCTTTGTGTGTGACTTTGGTCCTGAATGGCCATGCCCATGACCGTGTCCACGATGATGGTGATGGTGGTGTCCACCTGCAGCACCTAGTGTCATCAGCCACTCATTGTAAAGACCAAAGGAACGGCAGCAAATTATAAAGTACCTGTGGGTGAACCAGCTGCTGAGACTCCCGCTTCTTTCTCAAGCTTCTTCACCCCTCCTGCATGGAGCGATCTAGAATCAGCACCACTTGCTTGTATACAAGCGTGTGGCAACAGTTTGATCACTGCTTCGAGGTTCTCCTTAGCACCCTTTGGCGATCCAGGCAGAGTCAATATGAGTGTTTGTTTCCGAACACCAGCAACCGGCCTTGCCATCAAAGCGACTATTACCACTTAGCGAATGCATGACTAGACCACATCTGGGAAGCATACAGGGTGTGACAGCGTACGAAGTCGTGAGCATACCATGGCTAGGAGGGCGTCAGATTTGTAACACTGGAGGCCTGAGAATATCTTACACGAGACCTGGAGCATGTCGGTCTATCAGTTGTGTGATTGCCTTGCTTTTATCAGTGCTCTATGTTTCGGTCAGGTCGTACCATCAAGCATACCTCGGGAGTAACATCTTTAGTCGCAAAGCCTGTTCCTCCACTAGTAACGATCAAATTGACAGGATCTTCGCCATCGGTCCATTTTCTGACTGTCTTCTGAATCGCGAGGATACTATCCGATACGATTTCGATCTCGATCTCGCTGACGTCCCAGTGGTCGTTTCCAAGGTCACCGAAGACCTTCTTTAGAATGGGTACACATTTGTCTGTGGTCGGGTCTTTCGAGGCAGTCTCGGAGACAATAAGAATAGCTGCCTTCAGTTTCGGACTTGTTGTACTCATTGTGAAGTCTGGTGATCGTAGTGACGTTAAAGTGGAGATGATGTCCCGCCATGTAGAGATTGGCGCTTGGACCACCCATCTGATTTCGATGACTTTAGTTGTACAAGTCCAGTTGAACATCACTCCATAGTAGACTCCTGAGCATGTTTTCAAAAGATTCTTGGTATTTAACGCCAATGCTCGCTCATGATACATGCATTATACAAGCGCCTTTCTCTATGTATATAGTACAGCTTTCAGTAATTCCCTAGCCACAACCCCCCAATCAAGTTCATATACTAGTACGTGACATGCACTTCCGTCGGTCACTTCTAAAGTGGTGGTCTGAAGTCGATTCCGACTGTATTGTGGTCGCCTAATATAACGGCCAAGTTTCAAACCGTGTTCATTCGAAGTCCTTTGCGTTGCTTTGCATAAGCAACCCAATGATGAGACCGAAAAGTCCAAGAATAGCCGCAAAAATCTCGATAGTGAGGATCTTGACGAACCTGTAATCTAGTCAGCTACTGGGAGGAGTCCCAGACGAGACGCAGACTTACAAAGCGGGATCCGCAGCATCAGCCAGCGCCGCGCTACTTCCATTGATGCCTACACAGACACCGCAGATCAAGTTGCACATGCCCACGGTTATTCCGGCCCAGAACAGTGCATATCCGGTGAATTGGTTTGATCCCGAGAAGATTAATTCTGGATCAGAGAGTTGGTTCATCTTGGAGGAAAAGATGATGGCCATGATGACGCCGTAAATGGCGACGACTTCACAAAAAATGATCGAAATCAAGTTCTTCGTTCGTATCCGCGGCGCCTTGACACCTCCACCGAGAATGGACACTCCGGTCGTCCAAATGCCCCTTATCAAACATTAGACACGACCCTTCTGCTATTATGCGAACGGACATACCACGCTGAGCCTACGACAGAGAGACCAATGCATAGGGCGATCCCCAGACTGGCCCATGTGTACGGTGATACGCTTTCGAGGAAGGCTCCGACCTTTTTGTTGTTTAGCTCAGTTCGTCTCGTCTGACACGTAATCGCGTACGTTGAAAGCTTCGCCCTCGTTGTTGAAGAGCATATCTGTTTGCCATTAGCTATTGCCTGCGCCCCGTCCACAATATACGTACACAGCGCTACCACGCCCAGGGCAGCCGTCGCACCGCCTGTGCCGTAGGTGAGAGACATATCTGAGATATGAGTGGTAAAGGCGTGGATAGATGGTGAAATAAAGTGGCGGGCTGGAGCTTCTTCGTGATGAACTCGCAGCGAAGCTCGACGATGATGCAGGCGGAACAAGCCGCCGTGCTGCGCTAGCGCTGCCGCGCTTAGTCAACCACCATTGCATGTCATTGCTCCTACCGTAGGCAGTCAACCATCGCCAGACCACCAACGCTGCCGCAACTACCTGTTCGTCAACATGGCTGACAACACCAAGTACTATGAGCTCTACCGCCGAAGCAGGTACATATGCGCCTCTGGGTGATTATGTGAGCGCTTTGGCTGACAGTACAGTCTGGGCGGCGCCCTCACAGACACGCTGGATAACCTCATCACCGAACGTCGGATTGAACCCCAGCTCGCCATGAAGATCCTCATCAACTTTGACAAAGCGGTTGCCGACGTACTCTCGGATAGGGTTAAGTCGCGGTTGACGTTCAAGGTCGGTTTGGGATGCGCATCAAGGCGGGGGAATATGGAGGACTGACGTGTGTCTCTGTAGGGTCATCTCGACACATACCGCTTCTGCGACGATGTCTGGACCTTTATCATCAAGGACATCAACTTCAAACTCGACAATACAAACCAAGTACACGCCGACCGTGTCAAGATCGTCAGCTGTAACGCGAAGCGCCCTGGCGAGGCCTAGAGCTAAGCCTTTAGCCTTGCATGTCCTTCATAGTTACTACAGAGATATTCAGGCAAATCAGGCGCGGCCAGAGCTCTGGTAGAAGAGACTTGGATGGCGTCAAAAAAGAAGGCGCGCAACGTTGGAAAAAAGGTCCAGCTCCCGGCTCTGGCAGCACAAAGCGGTGGCTTGCTTCATCAGTACATTCGAATTCAGGTCAATGGGTTTCACAGAATTCTTGCTTATTATGTTCATGGGCGTTATGGGACAGATGGGGCACTCACGATACCTTTGGCATGAACTGGAGTTCAGGTATGGAATAAAGAGATGCGTTAAGCGCAGTGCTTGATAGACTGTAATATTTTTGGGAAATGCTTCTATGAAATAAGAACGCTCGTCTGCCTTGCAAGACAAATGAAATGTGATGCTTAGTGCTTGGAGGTGATGCTGAGCGAGTTCTTACCAATGTGTACGCCTAAACACCTTTCACGTGTAAACAGTGCAACGCTTCATATGCTAATTGAGACTACAAGGCTTCGTTCTCTGAAAAGCGCATGGATTCAAATAATATAATGCTCCCAATGCGCCCGTCACCAAACGACATCATGCTTCTTAGCTAAGCTCGGAAGTGTGGCCAGTACCTGCAGAGACCGCGCGCACCGAAGTCTTATACATCAACATCATTCTTTGCCCCGCGCAACACTTTCAAAGAGTTGATCACCATGTCTCTGCCTAAAACAAAATCTGCATGGCTTATGCTTGCCATCTCAAGCGGTGCATGCGCAGCTTTCAATGGCGTGTTCGCAAAGCTGTAAGCTCCCGCTGTCCTCCCTGCGAACAAGCGTACATGTTAACGACCACGCAGCACAACGACAGAGCTCACAGCCTCCTGGTCAGGCTCAATAGCCACCGCATTCGGTCTCAGCGCTTCAAACAAAGTTGTTGAATTTGCGATTCGAGGTGTAGGTTTCCCCACCACTCCTGGTCCTCCTCACCTCCAATATAATGCTTACCACATGGATAGCTCTTCTTCGGCCTCAATCTCGTGTTCAACGCCATAATGTGGGGACTCTTCACCCGCGCCCTGACACTGGCGTCCTCTACCGTGCGCGTGTCCATAATTAACACCTCCGCGAATTTTATCGTCACGGCCGTACTCAGCTTCATCATATTCAGCGAATCGCTACCGGGGCTATGGTGGCTCGGTGCAAGCCTGCTAGTTGCTGGGAGTGTGATAATTGGAATGAGAGAAGAGACAGAGAAGTCGAGCGTGGTTGCTACTACCGGCGAGGCACCGCTGCTGGATAGAGACGGAGATGCGAATGACGGCGAAGGGTTTCGGGATGAGGAGGAAGAAAGACTGGAGTTGAATAGCGTGAGGAATACCAACGCAGATAGTAGTGATGAGGATGCGGTGTTGAAGTAGCTAGGAAACTACAAGGCCTCCGCAATGACAAGCTCCAGGATCCAAAGTGGTGTCTGACGACTACATGTGTACTCTTCACGCTTACCTATCTCTCTGGGGACCGAGGATGCCCTCAATATCCAGCACAAGAGGCCATCTCAACTCCTTGTGATTCTGTCGGGCACGTGCAAGTGCAAACTTCTCTACCAGAGATCGCGTTTTCACACACCCATGCACGGGATGCTGCATGGCGCCGGCAACGCATCGCCGTTTCCCCATCACCACGCATAAACAGTATGGAAACCCCGGTTCTGCTTGAGCAGATTGGATTACACAAACCGTTTCCCCGCGACAATCAAAACACCACTACACAACAAGCTCCCCTCGCTCACAGTCTTAGTCTCTCATCGCAACAATCTCCCTACCAGGAAATACCGCTCAATGTCGACCAGCAACAGTACAAGCAGCTTGAAGGGTGACGCTACTACCTTCATCCCGGGCCAGCATGGGCACGAGAGTGTCGTGCGGCTTTCCAACGAGTCCCAGATGCCGCGGAACCACGCGCTTCAGCCTCAACAAAACTACGCTCAACACCAGTTCCCTAGATTTGGCGGCTACCCGGCCGCCCACGGTCACTATACAGATCATGGATCCTCATACTATGCACAAGCTCCTGCTCTCTGGCATCCACCCAACTATCATCCTGCTCACTACGCAGATCACCGACTCTTCTACTACCCACAAGCTCCTGCTTCTTGGTATCCACCTAACGCCAGCTACAGTCATTTGATGGATTCCTTCGCCAGCCAGCACTACCAGGTACAAGGTGTACGGATGGGCCGCCGAGAACAGTATTTCAATAGCAACCACCATCACTACTATCAGAAGCGAGTCGGTGGAAATGCTAGCGGCAAAGCGAGGACACGCAAGAGCTACGAGAAAAAGGACAATAGGGGCAAGAGGAGCCAAAAAGAGAAGAAGGAGAAGAAGGCTGAGGAAAACGGGGAGAATGAGGGCCAGAAGTGAGGGCTTATAGTTACGCCGGTGACGATGGGGTTAAGAGCTGAGCTTGCACAGTCATAAGTTGGCAAGCGGGTCTTCGGGCATGTCCTCGCAGCATTCACTAGTTCCATTTGTGGTAGTGTCCAAGGCCTCAGCGAGCGTGCGACGAGCATGCCACGACCTCTTGAAAAATGCATGCAATATATCCACATCTCCTTCACATTCAGGTGTTTTCTCTCTAATGTAATCTCCTCAATCCCTCAACTAGCCCCCTTACTGCTTCGACACCCCACTCTTCCCCTAATCCCTCCACCGCCTTGCTCTGCACATCCTCGCCGATATCCAAGAACCTTTCTATCAGCTCACCGTCAACAAACCGCATCGGTTCCTCCTCTTCTCTAACTTGGTTCTTAAAAGCGCGGTATTTGGCGAAGTCGACGTCGCCCGGGGCGGCGACGAGGTTGCCGAGATTGGATTGTAGAGTCATGAGGAGATTCTGATGTTCGGGCGAGATGAGGCCGAAAAGGTAAATGGAGCCTTCGACCTGAGGGGACGTTAGTAAAATGAAATATTAGCTGTGGTGTGCAGACTTACAGTGCCTATGAACGCTCGTGGAACGACTGCGGCGTCTGGCGCGGTCAGGACGTCGATCCGACGTATCCTGTTCACCATTTCACCGAGCAGCATCTCCGCGCTTACGTGTAGTCGCCTCTTATCATCTTCTGTAACACCATTCGGATCCCGATAAAGTACAACAAGGTTGCCTTCTGCATCGCTTTCTAGGTAAGTGTTCATATCCACCTCAGCAACCGCCGTTGCCCATGTGATTTGGTAATGTCGAGCGACTTCGACAAGCTTGTCTGATAATCCCGTTTCGCCACGTTGGTATTCAACGACAACGAGGGACTTCATCAAGTCTGCTATCGCAATGAGCGGGCCATTCACCGTGACGTCGATCGGCGCTGTTGAGCATCTAAACGTCGCAGCTTTGACTAAGTCCGGTTTACTCTGCGTTTTGTACTCGACGTCATATACAACAATCGTTTTAATAAGTGCTGCCACGATCTTGCCCTCGCACATTGCCACACATCTACAACCGCCCTTAACAGCGATATCAGTGACAAGCTTGAACATACGCTCCGGTGTGACCTCTAGGAGCAATATACGACCTCGTTCCGCCGTTGTGTTTTGATCATCCAGATATGCGGTACCGATAACGAAGCGTTCCGCGAGACCACCAGAGCCATCAGGAAGTTCGCAGCGCATGACGCACTCGATGAGTTCCTCTTCGTTGAGTGCGTATGTATCAAGTTCTTTGAATTGTATCTCATCCACGAGCTTGAAGTGGCTCATCATGATCTCCTCGCCGCCCTTGAGTATTCTCTTTATCGTACCGAGCCCGAAGGCTTTTAAACCCGGCGAGTACGCTATTCGCCGCACAGTCTCATCGACCTTGAGGGTTTGTACATGTGTGGTTCGTTCGGTGTCTACGATTGCGATGCGGAGGTCTTCTGATGTTGCGATGGCTACGGAGCCAGGGTAGGCTTCCGAGTCAAAGGGACAGACTGTTGTCGCTTTCTCCGCTGTGACGGCCGAGTAGACAAGGCGGCCTTCTGAAGCATAGATGAGTGAAGGATGTTCGCATGTCGCGAACACGTTAAACAAGCCATGGCCCCGAGGCAGGGCCCGGAAGGTTGCTTCGCGGGTACCTAGAACAATGCTTTTTCTGCTTGATAGTTCATACGAAGATGGGTCAAAGGCGTAAGTCACGACGTTGCCGTCTGCTAAAGCAGCGAAGAGCGTCGGTGACTGTTCTGGGAATATTTGAGTAAGTAACAAGGACCGCGGAACGGACTCGTCAGAGATTTGGATAGTCTTGACAGCTTCTAAAGTGTCGAGAGAGGAGATTGAAAGCTGCGAGTTCTTCCAAAATCCAATGAAGCATATGTTGGTTGAGCCAGATGGGAGAGCCACGCAGGCTACTTGGCTTTCGACACCGAAGGTCTTATCTTTCAGCACCTTCAAGCCGTCACCCATGCCGAGCGAAACAATAGTAACACCACCGAGTGATACTAGGACATGCGTATCGTTGACCGAGGCAGCTGTAATCGTCTGGCCACCCATCGGCATCCACTCGGACGTGATCATGCCGCCGTCAAGATCACATATCCGTACTCGTCCATTCGTCACCTGCACTACGCGGTCTTGTGAAATATTGGCGGCAGCAAGTGTAGTCTCATCCAGTGCCAGAGATGCAAACTCTTCTACTTCTTCCACTTCCCCTTGAGCATCAAATCGGAATATGCGCGACTCATTGACGAATGTCACCAAGAGCGTGTCAACATGTTCGGCGGATGGGTTCGACTTCAGACTGAAGAGGTCTGAAATGAGCTCCATCTCACCCAGCACGCCAAGATCTTCGAGTCCTACTCCGCTGCGCACACTTCGAAGACTACCGTCTTGGTAGGCACCACTTCCAGTGACGATCCGAGCTTGACCAGAAGAGTATTCATTCGTTTGCCCCTCGCCAGATCTATTACCCATGTCCATGATGGTGAAGTCGAGGATTGGCGCAATGTTCGAAAACGTCTGGACAATCTCCATTGACTTCTCTGCGATCCTGACGACTTGGGAATCGCCTTGGTGTGAGCCGACAAAGACGAATCCGGCATCCAGATAGACTAATACTGAAGCTCGAGATGTCTGGCCAATGACATCTAGCTTCCACGATTGTACCCTACTCTGTCCGTCGCGAATGAGCATGAAAAGGTATAGGCGCCCATAGTCATCGGCTAACACAAAACGTTGCCCGTCAATTCGTTCCCAGGCAACGAAGATGGTGGCTTCGTCCAATGGCTCGGTCTGTAGCTCCCCGGCTTCATCATCGTAGTACCCAATTGAAGTCTCACCGATGACAACCAGGCCATGCACAGGCTCCTCGATCGGTATCAGGTGGCTAGACCCAAGTTCTAGCTCTGCCCTGCAGTTCTCTCCCTCCTCTAACTCGACCTGATCCCCGCCAGCAAATGTCAATTCCCGCAGCTTCAACTTTACTTGTGAATGTGTATCCTCGTACAGTAAAGCCAGCTTCGGCTTGTCATCGTGGGATCTGGGTTGTAGGAACGCAGACGAGCGAACGAACATTTCTGATAGCCTGACTGGCTGGGGCTCCCCAAGGTGGGCAATGTCTGCCTCTTGCTTTCTCTTCTTCCCCCTCTGTACTAGCGGTATGACTGTTATGATTCCTTCGTAGACTTCCACCGTCATGAAGCGTCCCGTTGGATCGACATGACACCTCTCCCCGGTTTGTGACTCTCTTGCAGCATTATCGGCCACGCTCGCGAATGATTTCTCGGTTTGCAGTTGTTTCTTTTCGGGGTTCCAAGATAGTGTAAAGTACATGAACCGATCGGTCCCTACGAAAAGGTGGTCTGTCGGCGATAGTGCAGGGCGCATCTTCTGGAGCATAGTGACTTTGCCATATATGGCTTTTGAGTGCTGGAGAGCCAACCCATCGGCATTTTGCGTGTAGAACTCGAGTCTATTCGATTTACTGTAATGATATTAGTAGAACATCGAGTGATTGATTCATTTGTTATGCTTACGCAACGACGAGGCAGTCCTCGTCTGGAGCTAGGAAGTTGAGCTTGAGAGCATGGCGGACGCTGCTAGGTCGATGTATGGGTGCAATGTACGCCATGATGCAGCCTGGACTCCTCTACAGCTCCTTGAAAGACTAGAGAAGAAGAAAGCGCAGCAAAGATAAAGGTTCGAGTTCGGGTTGTGGACTTGGTCGGACGTATTCCGTCATTATCCCCGTCGCCGCTGCACACGGGCCCACTGCACGCGAGTTCGCGTTGCGGGGCGGCGAGCTTGAACTTTGGTAACTTTTTGGAAGCCGAGCCACTTTTACCTTCCAACTTCACGTCTCCCACCCACCATGGCTTGTAAGACTAACCTGCGATCAACCGCACGTTTTGCCCTTGTATGCTAATAATCATGACCGATCCAGCAACAGCGGACATGGAAGACGACGATCCTGTCGTGGCCGAGTACAATGTCTACATCACTCCCGACACAGAGCAACAACAACTATACGTCCTACAATACCTGAATCGTCCGCCAGATCAACCCTTCACCAAGGCTACAGAGAGTCAACCCTCAGAACTGCGCATCAAGAAGGAATCTGGCTTCATCGAAGTCGACGTTCCCATTGGCATCCACCAGCACTACAACCGGACTGCAGGTGTGCGCTGGGGCGAGGCCATGCGCAAGACGAAAGGCTTTGGCCAGAGGGCGTTCGGCATTGCATCAGGCTTCGAGCGAACAATGCCGCGCACGACCAACCGACCTGGCGCCAGCGAAGGAGCACCGCCGGCACCCATTGCGACTGAAGACGACGACAACTTCGAAGAATACGTGACTCACTTTGAAGATGCGAACGAGAAAGGACACGTCCTCAATACGCAGACATTTGGCGGCCAAATTATGGATGACGACGGCAAGGGACCCAGTTACATGCTCGGGACGTTTCGTGACGGTAGGCAACAAGTATGCTGAAGCACGGTGGAGTTGTCACTGACCGCCAGCAGACCAACTACACCTCACGCGCCTCGACGGACTTGTCCAGCTTCGGACGCAGTTCCACCACATCGATGCCTCTGCCCAGCTAGAAGCCGTACATCGGCGCCGCGAGAAAGAGTCGCAAGAAGGCGCAAAGCCCGCTGAGCCCAAGGCGTTCCTTCCTACCGTGAAGAAGACCGGTGGAGACACGGCGGCTGAGATGACGCAGGCCTTCATGAAGAATACAAGTCAGGAGACGTGGAACAAGCTGCAGTACTCTGACGAAAACGTACGAACTTCCTTAGCTCTGCTCAAGAGCCATGTTAACAAGAATATTGTAGTCGGATGCAGCTTTCGACTCATATACCGACCGCCTGTTCCTCCCCGATATCTCAGCAGCCCCGAAACTTCATTCCAACCTGAACAATCATCAGTTCCTCGATACTATTAGCGCTCCATCGAGCGGCAAAGGAGGCAAAAAGAAGATGATAACTAGGCGCGGTGCTGATGATCTGGTCGAGATATCCGATGACTCGGAAGAAGAGGATGGAGGGGAGCAACCCGTGAGTTAGTAACATGAATTTTCGAGCACACATAAGGTGGCCAGCCCACAACACAAGTCAGCTTGAGGCCAGCTGGTGCTATTTATACCCATTTATACCCATTGATATACCAAGATACCCAGCAATAGCATTCGAGAATCAGAGCTACAGATGACTATGTAATTGCTCAAGCTATCAAAATAAGCTTGATCTTTGATTACAATATGTCATCGGATCACTGACAAAAATTCACGGTAGGGACCTGAGAATATCAGTATTGAACCCACCCCACGGCCGGCTGAGCCTGTGGAGTATAGACTGCGACTGACACGCAATGGCTGGCGGAGGGTGCCCATGCGCGAATGGAGACCGAAGGTTACTGGCAGCAGGAGGATGCCCGGAGGACGTTGGTTAGAGCATCCAGACAAAAAGTGTAACGAGGACCGCCTGTCATAGGTACAAGTGGCCTGCTACACCAGTCACTCTAAATCTATTGACCAGTGACGGCGGAGGTAGTTCGCTGATGGAAGTCTGGTAATGATTGAGATTCCCACTGCCTATGGGGCGCAGCGAAGATGATGAGAAATGGCTGTCTCAAGTTTGGTTGGCAAGTAGCATATCAACTTCGAATGTACTGTAGCAACTGCAGACAACCAAGAGCCATCCGCTCTGTTGGGTGATGTGCAAGGCCCGGATGGATCTTGCTGAGACCAATTCGCACTAGTATAATGGCCGTGCTTTCGGCCGGAATTACTTTTCCCACAGACGGTGTTTTTCTCTGAGCTCGCAACTCTGCAACCTCCTCTAGCAACCAGCTCTACCGACAGCCTCACGGTATAATGGCTCAGCGATCCGGTACCGGCACATCTGCCCAGGATGCTTCCAAGGACGCTGACGGTCCGCCTTGAAGTCTCCAGTGGCGATGCTTTCGCGGCTCACTATTGTTCTCCAAGCAACCACGACCTCGGCTGACCGAATCCGACCCACGAGTGCGGAGACCGCTTCCACCCGCATCCCGCAGTACAGCTTGACTTGGTTTTTACCCAACCAGTTTCACGTCGTCAAAGTAAACGATGCGGACAGTCATGGCGATAACTATTCCTCTGAGGAGGGGTTTTCCAGTTGCCATCCGTCACGGTTCACGGAGATGCTTCTCGAGCTCCAGGAATCTGCAAGCCACCTGGGGTTTCATCGGCCTAGGACGAATGGGTTAGTCTCACGTGCGCCCACATAACTGCGTGTTGTGCTAATGTTGCTGGTAGGATACCCCATGGCGAGGAACCTGAGGGCAAAGATACCGGCAGAAGACACGCTCTTTGTACACGATGTAAATACCGCTGCCACAAAGAAGTTTCTTGAGGAAAACCCACACGGTGTTCGGGTTGCCGACAATGTTCGAGAAGTGGCTGAGAAAGCGGTATGTACCCCTCTCTTCCTATCCATCTCGCTCTTACAATGATGATTAAATTGTTCTATCCATGATCTAAGTTGGGGGTCACTTGTGACCCTTATTCTGATTACACCATATTTATAGCCAATCCTCTGATGCACATTCAATCCTCAATCTATTACTGTCAGCGTTACGGGTGCGGTGGACTGACCTGAATAGGAAACCATTATTACCTCTTTACCAGAACCACAACACGTAAAGGGCGTGTATAAGGATATGCTCGAGCCTGCTACGCTGCTGACCGACGGCTTCGTTAATACGGAGCGGTTGTTCATCGACTGCTCTACCATTGATCCCATGACGTCTGGCGCTGTGGCAGACATGGCTCATTCTACCGGTCAAGGAAAGTTCATCGATGCTCCCATGTCTGGCGGTGTCGTTGGCGCCCAAGCTGGTACACTTACTTTTATGATCGGCGCTGCACCTGAAGTCGTTCAGAAAGCCACCGGAGTGCTGTCATTCATGGGTCGAAGAGTTTTGCATCTCGGTGGGCAGGGCGCAGGTCTCAAGGGCAAGCTCGCAAACAACTATCTGCTAGCACTCAATAATGTTGCCACTGCAGAAGCTATGAGTATGGGTATCAAGTGGGGACTTGACCCGAAGGCTCTCGCAGGTATGATCAACACCGCGACTGGCAAGTGCTGGCCAAGCGAAGTCAACAACCCTGTACCTGGTGTTGTTGAAGGGTCGCCCGCGAGTAGAGATTATGAGGGTGGTTTCGGGCTTGCACTTGCGAATAAGGACCTTAAGCTTGCCCTGAAGGCTGCTGCAGAGGCAGACGTCAAGCTTGCGATGGGGGAATCAGCGAGAGCGGTCTACGACGCGGCGGAGAGGGATGAGAACTGCAAAGACAAGGACTTTTCTGTCATCTACAGATTCCTCGGTGGCAAAGAATGAATTGAGAATGATCTAGTATGAAGCCTTCTGGCACATTCTGTAGCCTCGCCAACTGCGTGCGTGATATGCGTTCGTTCCTCGGTTCCTGGCGGCTTGTGGCTGTGGCTGTGGCTGTGTCGTGTGGCGCAATCAGAACGCGTCATAAGACCTAGTGACTTCGATAACCGCGCAGGCGATCACTCCAACACCACCACATCTTCGCACCACAGCACGTTGCTTCTACCGATATCAAACCTCAGCATCCGAACGATCCCGTCATCATGTGCGGCACCGATTGCTTCTTGATGCTCTTGAGCGTCCTCTTCCCACCAGTTGGAGGTAAAGCCCCCGCCCCCTCTAGGCACCAGTGCCCGCTCTCGTTTTCCATCTGCAATCCACAAACATGGAACTAACATAAACTATAGTGTGGGTCAAGAAAGGCCTCTGCAGCGCAGACTCCCTCATCAATCTTGCCCTCTGCTGTCTCGGTTTCCTGCCCGGCCTTCTCCACGCTTGGTACGTCATCCTTCAGAACCCGGACGCATACGACGCATACAACCAAATACCCGACGGCGAGCGTGCCCAAGGCAGCGATGGACGCACCACGTACTATGTTATATCGCACGAACAACCGGCTGGACGAGGTGCGCAGGCTAACTATGGTACTGTTGGGAGTCAGCCAAGCAACGGACAGTTCCCTGGGCAGCAAAGCGGCGTTGTGAACAGTTTCTCGCAGCCTAAGCAGAACAAGTCAGCGAAGGGAAGCGCACCTGCTGCGCCGCAGGGCCAGCAGGACGGTGGAGGTTCGTCGAGCCAGCCAGAAGGGCCTCCTCCTACGTATGCGGATGTGATCAAGGGCGACCACAAAGTACAGGACCCGTAGACGGGTATTTTAGAGCTATGTGGCATGTAAACTAGGAAGAACAGTATGAAGGCATAGGTCGTTGCTGGCGTATTGGCTGTGGAGATAACTCCAGCATGGCGTTTGTGGGATGACATGGTCCGCTTGGCTGTTTTTGAAAGGCAGGATTGGTTCCCAGCAGAAATAATATCAGCTTCATCAATCGAATACGACGCAGTAGTCCAGCATGATTGACCCTGTATGGATATGTTGTATGAAACGCGCTCATCACGTGCACTTCGTCATGGTCTGAAATTCCGGCTGCTGCAGGGTCAGGTCGAATAAGACGGGCCTGGAACAAAACGGCTAGTTTTAGTCAAGCCATGATGCTACCCAAGGCGATGAGGGACGAGCTGCGTTCTACCAACTACAAGTGCTGTAGCCCTACATCCTTCGCCCTGTTTCGGGGAAATGTGCTGCGGCCGTCCCGGCGAATCTATCACCATGTGCCCGCCGTGATCCACGGTTTCTGGTAGTTGCCGGATTGGGTAATCTTCCCGTGTCTTAGTGAATAAATGTCGCGGGCCTATTCCAAGGTTTCCCCTTCGCAGAACGGATGTGTAGATGCAGGGAGTTCCAACTCAAGCTCACGGGCTTGAAGTCTGTACGAGACACTGCTACGTTGAGAGCTGCATAAGCTGACTGCTACGTATCCACGACCGGGTTGAAGCCCCAATAAGGATGCGTCAACAGGAGTTGAAGTGTCCATAGCACGGTGACGCAAGCCGAAAGCAAGGAAAATATTCTAGAAACTAGAAAGCCGGGTCTACTTGTCTAATAATTCCCCGGCTGGAAAGTTGACTATGCTGCCCTGTCGCACCAGCGCATCGTTTCAGTGTTGACCAATTAAGCGTTTCTGCCGTATAAATCAAGCGTTGCCATCGGTGCCCAGCTTTCATCCAAGGGGCAAAACCCTGCTTCAAGCCTTCCAAGAATGGCACTTGGCTAGGCTTGATGGTGACGTGTGAGCTTCGCATGCTGGATCGCCCGAGGAACAATCGATGCAATCCACATGTCATAACATAACTCCAGGTCCTGTGCTGCGTTTCTTTGTGTTAATACGAATGCACATCGCCTGCGCTCGAAACTGCGCCTCAATCCTCCTCCTTATAGTCTTTGATCCGTCGGCTCCAATCTGTGGCTGAAAGGTCGACGCGCCCTGCTCATTCGTGCATTAAGCCACTCCTGACTTTGCCCGTGGTAATCTCTACGGCGATCCCGTGTCAACAACTCTGGCTTAATTACCTCAAGTGCCCCGAAATCCCTTTCTCAATCACACCGGCCAGTCCCACAGTTCCTCGAGCGTTTACTGCCGTCTTGTGTTTGCCGTTCGACAATTGCTCCAGGTGCAAACAACGCGCGCTTGCACAACCAAACAATCCAACTCGGCCCCCCATTCCAACGATTTTGGCCCCCAAAACATCGCTTCCTTCCTGGCGTCTACGCACAATCCTAGACAAAAGAGTCGCAATTGACGCGCACTTCGCCAAAAAGTACCTTTTCGCCCCCGGGATCACCAAGTCGGCGCAGCTGCCGCACCACTTAGACCCATGCGTAAGTGGAGTTGTCTCCGACCCACTCGGGAGCCTCATATCCCCTCTTCAGTGTCACCTTACGTCGTGCGCAACCGTCACTGACATACGTCGATGAACTTAGACACAGTACGAAGGCAGGCGCATCGCGTCGCATCAAGAGGTGCCGGTGATGGCGCCCTCAACTACAATCCGTTCGCTCGAACGCGATCCAGGGACTCGCAAGGCGATATAGAGAATCCGGTATATCGAACGAGATCAACACGTTCGGAGAACCACGTCACGCCAGCTATCGAAGAACAAAGGCGGCTAGAAAGCAGAGAGGCAGGCAAAGAGTTTGGAGCGCCTGGCCATCATAACACTGAGCCTTCTGCTTCGTCACCAACCTATGCTGCTACTTCATCGACCATTCCCGAGTCATCAGTGGAGAAGGAGACGATCCCAGAGACAAATGGAATCATCAAGGACTCCAGTGACAGCACAGTTGTCGGCTCAACCCGCCAGAACAGCAACGGTCCCACAAAACGAGCCAAGTTCAAGACCATCTTCCGAAAAGACCATGCAGACCACGACGAAGGCGCGGAACTAGATCGAGTAGAGTCCGAGCAACTATCGCTAGAAGAGAGGAAGAAGAAGGCCTATAAGAAGAAGATTCCAGTCGGCGCACAAATCCGCTTTGTCCTTTTCGGAGCCTGGATCAATGTCTTGCTCATCATGGTTCCAGTTGGTTTCGCCGTCTACTACGCCCGTCTGGACCCAGTTCCGGTCTTCATCATCAACTTCGTCGCCATCATTCCCCTCGCGGCTATGCTGAGCAGTGCGACGGAAGAATTGGCCATCAGGGTAGGGGAGACGCTAGGAGGATTGCTGAACGCCACTTTTGGAAACGCCGTTGAACTGATCGTCTCCGTCCAGGCTCTGATCAAGAATGAGATTACCATTGTCAAGACCTCCCTTATCGGCAGCATGTTGTCCAACTTGTTGCTCGTCCTGGGTATGTCGTTCTTCTTAGGAGGCATCAACCGGCTGGAGCAATTCTTCAACGTGACAGTCGCGCAGACTGCAGCGTCTCTGCTCGCTCTCTGTATTGCGTCGCTCATCATTCCGACCGTATTCCACAACATGATTGCCGAGGACAGCATTGTAGAGGGCGACGCGGCAAAGAACCAAGAACTAGTACGTCTTCCCCATCACTCCCCACTTACCTTGACTGACAGTGAGACAGTCCCGAGGAACTGCCGTCATCCTTCTTTTTGTCTACGCCTGTTACTTGGCTTTTCAGCTCAAAACTCATGCTAGTATGTATAATGAACCGAGTCAGAAAGTTCCCAAGCGCAAGTCTGGTAGGAAAGAGGAAGGTGCTGCAAACCGTGGCATCGCAGCAATTGGCGCCGGCACTGCTGCCGCCTCAGGTGGCGGCGTCAACGTAAAATCGCTCTTCAAGAACCCTGACGGCTCGGACGAGGAGGAGGAAGAGGAGTTCGAAATGCCCTCTCTCTCAGTCATTGGCGCTCTCGTCACGCTTGCCATCTCCACCACCTGCGTCGCCTTCTGCTCTGAGTTCATGGTTTCCAGTATCGATGGACTTACCGCTACCGGTAAGGTCTCTACAACCTTCGTCGGTTTGATCTTACTCCCCATTGTCGGTAACGCCGCTGAGCACGCTACTGCCGTTACCGTCGCTATCAAGGACAAAATGGACTTGTCTATCGGTGTCGCTGTCGGCTCCAGCATGCAGATTGCGCTTTTGGTCTTCCCGCTTATTGTCATTCTCGGTTGGATCTTAGGCAAGGACTGCATGACGCTCTACTTCGACACGTTCCAAATTGCAACTCTGTTTGTATCGGTATTGCTTGTCAACTACCTTATTCAGGATGGCAAATCTCGTAAGTACATACATTCCGATGGCGCTCTTGGACTCACGCTAACATGATATAGATTGGCTCGAAGGTATTCTGCTCATGGCAAGTTACATTATCATCGCTCTCGCTGCCTGGTTCTACCCGAATATCAACGAGAACCAGTGTTAGAACAATCCATTCTCTTTCTCTTTTTGGAATCATATATGTTGTAATTTCTATAACTAGTCGAGGCCTCGGTGGAGTCTTTCGATCCAGCTGAACTCCCGCCCGAGAAGAGAGTGCAGCGGGTCGGGCTCCAGTCTGTCTGTTCCTGCGTTTGTCAGATACCCCAAACTGTACATCAGGTGTATTCCCTAAACTTTAATGATTTTACAAAAATGCGCAGTTCTTGATTTCTTCTGTGATGCTGTCATTGTCATGATGCAGCACGGGGCAACTGCCGTTGCGGAAGCAGCGCGCCTACCTCCATTAGTAGGATTTCGCTGTGACGTGCCATTTTCTCTACCCGTTCAATACCCCAATAGTTTTTTCCTACAAACCTTGCCTCCCGGGCTTCTAGGGAGAATGATCAAACGTTAGTATGGAACCTGCCTATCGATAGATGCTAACGTATATAGGTTTCCGGGCCGTTCTTCAAGGTGGTCTGGCGCCTACAATGCCTTTCTGCTCGCTCCCTCGCAACGTCATGCAGGAGCCGGGAGCACCTCTGTGCATTTTTCGTGAGGCGTATTGTATGCTCGGGAATAATGGTCACACTGGGAGCTGCCTTCACCTCGACCAATCCCCATGCCCTGCCTACACTCACCAGTTGGCATGTCTCTGCACCCTGTGCTTCTCGTTTTCTCACTTGACATTCTCTCACTTGGCTGGATGCTCCACCGCTCGCTACTTGGGCCATCGCTCCTCGCCAGCTATATAACCTTTGGTTGCCTCCTCTCCTCCGTCCTTCTTACACCACACCTCTCACACTACACTTCTCAAACTACACTTCTTACACTACACTTCTTACACTACGCTTCCTCCCTCCACGAGTCCAACATGGCCGAGCCAAATGGCTTTGACGACGACGCGATCCATACCCAACTTCCATACCCTGAAGTGGAGCTTGCCACTGACGACAGCATGGCCGGTGATGGCCAAGCCGAGGTCCTGGAGTCTATCGAGTCGCAAGAGGGTGCTCACTTTGCCATGCTTGACATTCCGACTGAGCAACAGCATCACACAGAGACTGCCTCAACTGGGCCTCATGATCAAGATAACGACTCCTCGTCCCTCTTTGTCTCGGAACGCGAAACCTTATCCCCAACCGCGGCAAGCCTATTAGACTCCATGAACATGCCTCCTCCTGCTCAACCATCAGCACAGTCTCGTCAGGCTACACCGAAGCTTTCAACATTCGCCAAGATTCGTAATATGCAGAAAAGGCACCAGGAAAAGAAGAACGCTGCGGCCAAGCATGTCGCTTTTACGTCATACGCTAACCCTGACAATGAAGCCTACCTGCAAGCGATAATGTCGAGTATTACACCTTCATCCTCAACACCCGTACCTGCTGTCGACGAAGATGATATGGCGAACCGGCAGGCTATGGCGGACTATGCACAACAGAAGCGCTGTTACGATGATATCAAACGCAAGAATGGCGGCCGGCTGTCGTTTAGGCAAGATGTAGAGTGGATGAAGATCAAGGGTGCCGAAGAGGCCAGGCGGAAGAAGCGACTGCGTGACCTTGCGATGGCCCAAGAAGACGAGGACGGGGAACCAGACCTCTTCCCAGAGGTTCAAACTGCGGCGAATGACGATGACGACGAAGATGCTGAATCAGACGAAAATGCTTTTACCATCGACGGCGTTAACCCGCGCAAACGTCGTCGACAGTTGCCTCAAAAGGAGCCGAAGCAGATTTCTATCCAGGATGCTGAACTGAGCAGTATGCGGGTGGCTCTAGAAGCTGCAGGCGACCTACCTCGCAAGAAGAAGAGAACAGCACCGTCAGATGACCAGTCTCAAGATGCGGACCCCTCATCTACTCCGGGTAGAGGCTCGAAGCCCAAAAACACAAAAAACACAAAGACCCCCAAAGCGAAGGCACCTCCCAAAAAATCCACCAATGGTGTTCGGAACGCGGCGAAGAAGAAGCGAGAAGTAGAGTTCGCTGTCAGACAGGCCACATCCCTCTTTAACTCGAACGTCTTCCAGCAACAAGCCGGTGCCGACGCGAATGAACAGCCTACTTTCAAATCGAGGGTAAAGGCAGACGCATTGAAAGAGCTCATCGCCAGTGTGCCAATTGAGGACCAAAAGGTAGCTAAGGGCGATATGACCATCCTGTTGGCCGCAACAAAGGACTTCGATGGCAGAGGTGCAGTCAAGTCTGACGGGCATGGCCACTGGATAGTGAAGGGGATGAAGACGTCCTTGAAAGGCTATCAAGTCCTCGGTACCGCATTCATGCGTCGACGCGAGAACGCTAGCGAGGAGCCCAGGGGCGGGTTGATGGCTGACCAGATGGGATTGGGCAAGACTCTCATGATGCTTGGTAAGTTCCTGGAGGTCTCATGCAACAGGATGGTACTAATTAAGGGCAGTAAACATAGTCAACGGACAGCCTCCCAGAGGAGCCAAAGGGCCCAGGACAACCCTTCTCGTTGCCAGTCCCGCGATTCTCACTCAATGGAAGAATGAGATCGAACTACACACCGACCGCGACTTCAGAATCATGCGATACGGTGCTGGTACACGCATTGATTCAAATCATGCATTCCACATCCTGGCCGCCCACGACATCATTCTTACCACCTATGGCGAGATCATGAAATCCTATCCGAAGAACGAGCCACCGATCGAGTGCCAGACCGCTGAACAGAAGATTGCTTGGTGGAAAGAAGTCTATAAGACGCAGCGAGGTCTTCTGCATCGCGGCATGTTCTTGCGCATCGTGCTTGATGAGGCTCAGGCTATCAAGAACCATATGGGACGTACCTCGATTGCTTGTCGTGCGCTAATGGCACAGCACAAGTGGGCTCTCAGCGGCACTCCCGTCCTCAACAGTCTTACCGAGCTCTATGCTTACTTCAAGTTCCTCGGTGTTCCACATACGGGTAGCTTCAAGATCTTCAAGCACAACTACTGTGAGAAAGGAAGCCCGGAGAATGTTGAGCGCCTCCTCGTTCGCCTGGCGCAGTTCATGATTCGACGTACTCATGCTGATGAGATGTTTGGAGCGCCGATTCTTAAGCTTCCTCAGGCTGATCAGACCACATACTGGTGCGACTTCAACCCACTCGAGCGATGCATTTACGATATAGTCCGTGTTCGATTCGCAAAGCGCATCAACGTGTTGACGAAGAAGGGAGAGTTGGAGAATTCGTACAGCAACGCCTTGGTGTAAGTTACTTGAATAAGTGTGGATCGACATTACTAACTAGTGGTAGGATGCTTCTACGACTCCGTCAACTGACAGCCCACGTTCTGATGTTGCAGTTCGTTATGCGAGATCTTCTCGAGCGCGAGGACATTGAACGCATTAGGGAAATCGTCAATGAACAAGCAACGAGCAAAAATAACAAAGGCAGCCATACGATTCTTGCAGTTCGAAAACAGCTCGAAAAACTTGCAGCCGACCAGAAGAAGAAGAGTGCCGCGGAGGCCGCCGCTAAGAAAGCCGCAAAGAAAGCCGGCCGAGATGTGAACGATATTGACATGCCCGTGGACGAGGAGGGCAACGATACTGATGACGAAGACGAGCCTGAAGCCGAAGAACATACACAACAGGCAGGTGGCCGCGGAGGCTCTGGTGGGCAGTTTGGCAAGGAGTACAACTTCAAACCATTCCTGAGCAGCCTGAAGACTGGCGAGAGTTGGGAGAAGGTCAAGCAGAAGGCGAAATGTGGTAGTTGCGGTGAGCAACCGCGGAACCCGTTCATGACTTCTTGCGGCCATCTCATCTGTAGCGACCCATGCTTGGATAATGCGTACGTGGATGCAGCAGCGGAATGCAGAGAGTACGCATCTTGCAAAGTGTGCGGCGTTATTCCCAGCTACATACACCGGTGCGACCCCGATGATGAAGATAGCCCAGAGGCTGTTGCGCAAGGCACTCGCTCTCAAGCAAGGAGAAGGAAGGACAATAACCGCAAGCGTCGCGAGAAGGAGGATATCGCTGAGGATTGGCTGGCATCAGTGGGTGATGATGTTCTACCTTCAGCAAAGACGATTGCGGTCAAAGCTCAAATCATCAACTGGACTAGGGAGAACCCGGGCGTCAAGATCATCATCTACACGCAGTTTCTGGCCATGTAAGTTGGTAGGTCCTTTAGCATGTCAGTCGACTAACCGTATGACAGGATCCGTATCTTGACTCGAGTTTGCCAGAAAGAGGGCTGGGAAGTTGAACAGGTATGAGGCCTTTCCCAAGTATGGCCTGGAGATTTTCAACGACGTTTGTAAGATTCAGATCCTACAAATGTCACTGGAGAAATCCAGGCTACACTTTGGGAACGACTGAAAGTACGCACAGATACTGACTACTGTTGCAGTACCACGGCAACATGAGCCTACCCGCTCGTGACAAGGCCATCGGCTCTTTTGCTGAGAATCCCAACATCAAGGTCATGTTGGCCTCTCTCCGCTGTGGTGGTCGTAGGTACTTGCTGCTTTCTCTTCGATATCGGCACTGACTAGCTTTTAGTTGGCCTCAACCTAACCATGGCATCCAAAGTCATCATGGTCGATCCTTGGTGGAACTCAGCGTCGGAGCAACAGGCTTTCTGTCGAGTGTTCCGTATCGGGCAGAAGGAGCAGACGTTCATGAGCCGGCTTTGCGTCAAGGACACGGTCGACGCGGACCTGATCGAAATGCAGGAGCGCAAACAGGTGGAGATTGATGCCGTTATGGATGATGACGGCACCACGGTCAAAAAGTACGTGGTACCAGCTTTCTTTAGTGCGGATACAGCTAACAGGGCTCTAGGATGAGTATTCGCGACCTGATGCGGCTCTTCGGCAATTTGCGAGAAGACGATGATGGCAATACGTACATTATGGTCGACAACCCGGATTCTCGTGGTGGTTTCAGGGCTGACCGTGACGACGAGGGCTATGCCGACGAACTCTAGGTGGGGGGGTGCTGGTTTGGGGTTGGATTTGGTTTTAGGGATGCGAGTGCCTTCAGGGCAGGCGTTCCGGTGGGTAAAGTTGCAAATGTGCTGGGACTTTTGGTTTGGGGGTTTGGTGCGTGGGAATCGGCCAAGCGACATGAAGTGGACGCTTCACGGGGCTTGGATACCAGGCTTGGTATTTTCTAGCCATATGGTGGTGAGATACTCCAGGCTACTCCAGCACCATTCAGTTTGATCTAGTTATAAAAGTCGAATTCAGCGTCAGTGTCCTAACCCGGCTTCCTTTTATGCATGTTCTCGCGCCACTGAGGCCCTCCTGGCGAGACCAACGCCAGCTGAACCGCGAGGTTCTAGATGGTTGAATGCCTCCAGGCTACCTTGCCGCATCACTACAGACTTGGTGGAGGTCTAGCATGGTTGGATTGCGGTGTGCTTGGCGAGAGAGGCAGCGATGCGATAAGGGCTGCCCGGAGCCAATCACGCCTCCTCTGAATCAATTCACTCCAGACTTGGCCGATTGCAACCATCTACCACGTCCCTGTCCCTGGCCCGCCATGTTGAGGGTTGAAGTCGTCGACGGACCATTCCCTCTGGCGGCTGATGATTAATGTCTGGCAGATTGAGCGCTGTTGTCCAAGCGCCCCGCCATCCAACCCCACATTATTGTCTACCGCTATCTCCGGGGAGCCTCGCAGTCTACCATGGACGAATCCCATGCGCTGTCCGACGCGCCTGCTAGTAATAAGAAGGGACGCCGGAGCAAGCGAGATGCTGGGAGCGAAGACTCCAAGAAGAGACGCTGCATCTCCAGTGCCTGCGTGCCGTGCAGGAAGAGAAAGTCAAAGGTAGGCAACACCCTCCTCGACCTCGACCGGAGATGCTCGTGTTATGCAAAGAGCGGCAGCTGACATGCGATACAGTGTGACGGAACTACTCCAGCCTGCTCCGCGTGTGCTGCCGTATATAATACCGAATGCATCTACGACCCAAACTCAGACCATCGCCGCAAGGGCGTCTACAAGAAGGACATTGACAATCTCAAGACGCGCAACTCAACGCTCCAGACGCTGATCCAGGCCATTCTCAACTACCCCGAAGACGAAGTTGCCGATCTCGTCCATCAGATACGGACCTGTGAGAGCCTGGATACCGTTGCCGAGACGATCCTCGCAAAAGAGAATGGCGAAGAGGACGAGGATGAACCTGGCAGCCCCATATCGACACCGCCCATGGGGCCCACAGAGCCGACGTTTGAGAACCAGCTGAGTGGGAAGATGGGAGAGCTGCGTCTAGAGCATGGCTCCACAAGGTACATTGGCGGTACATCACACCTCATATACCTGGGCAAGGACAACGACGTTGCCGATTCTCCCGACACATACCCCGAGGACCCATACCAGCAGATGGAAGACCCATTCTGCTCTTGGACAACCGTAACGTCGGAGCCGGAACTCGTGCAGCATCTGATCAGCATGTACTTTTGCTGGCATTACAGCTTCTTCACTACCCTGTCAAAGAACCTGTTCCTGCAGGAGTTCAAACTGGGCAAGCCACCGCCAGGTTCTGCGAGGAAGATGCATTACTGTACACCATTGCTAGTCAACGCAATGCTGGCACTGGGCTGTCATTTCACGTCTTGGCCTGGGGCAAGGGCTGTACGAGATGATTCTGCCACGGCCGGAGATCACTTCTTCAAAGAGGCGAAAAGACTGATCATGGAAGGCGACTTGCATGAAGTACCAGCTTTAGCCACCGTTCAAGCCCTAGCACTAATGTCCGTGCGGGAAGCAGGCTGCGGAAGGGAAGCCAAAGGTTGGGTGTACAGCGGTATGTCGTTTCGAATGGCCTGCGACTTGGGCCTCAACCTCGGCATGCATAGCAAAGACACCATCGACGAAAACGAAGAGGATGCTCGAAGGATCACCTTTTGGGGCTGCTTCTTGTTTGACAAGTGCTGGAGCAACTATCTGGGACGTATGCCGCAACTGCCAAATACAATACTGACAGTCTCCAAATTTGACGTCTTTCCGGTCGAGGATGCGGAGACTTGGAGCGGAGTCACAGACTCGGGCATCAGCCAAGCGCATTCGCAGCCCAGCAGGACACGGGCCGTTGCTCTTCAGATCTCGAAGCTCTGCGAGATCTCTAGCGACCTAATGAACTCCTTCTACAACCCAATCGATATGGACAAAACCAAGGGCAAGCAAGCTGAGCTGAAAAAGCTCAGTGAGATACACGTGCGATTGGAGACGTGGAGACGAGAGCTACCGAAAGAGCTGGAACCCAAGGAGGGTGGGTTACCGCACATGCTGGTCATGCAGTAAGTCATTCTTCTTGGCCTCGATTACCCTTACTAATCCAGACACAGTATGTTCTTCCAACTACTCTACATCCACCTGTTCCGGCCGTTCCTCAAGTACAACCCGAACAACTCACCACTGCCCGCACATGTATCTCCTCGGAAGCTCTGTACCCAAGCTGCCGCCATGATATCGAAGCTACTTCGACTTTACAAGCGATCACATGGGCTGCGACAGATTTGTAACATCTGTGTCTACATAGCACACTCGGCGTGTACGATACACCTTCTCAATCTTCCAGAGAAGAACGCAAGCAGAGACATCGTCCATGGTGTGAAGCACCTGGAAGAGATAGCCGAAGGCTGGATATGCGCACGTCGCACCCTTGTAATCCTGAGTGTACTTGCCAAGCGCTGGAAAGTCAAACTCCCAGAGGAAGCTGCGGCAGTACTGTCTCGCACCGATGTCAAATTCGGTCCTTGGAACGAAGTCAGTACGCCAAAAGCCACTCACAGTGAGCCTGTGCCAAGTCTGGAACAACAACCGTCCCCGGCAGATCAAGCCTCGCCATCTCTTCAACCCTACAGCATGAACATGACTAGTGTAGCAACGCCGCAATACCTCAATAGGATACCGAACAACAACAATTCCGTAAGCATAGACTCCTTTGCGCGTTCCTTCGACACAAACACCCTGCCTCCTTCCGACCCAAACGCGCTGGCTTACACGCGCACTCAGCACCAACGGGACCATTCAACACCTCAAACTTCAGCCCTCAACCCAGCGACGCCAGCCTCAACCCAAGCCCGTCTTTCTATCGATGGCCAAAGCACTGCTGCAAATTCACCGAGCCAGTTATTTGGTGGGGTGGATCAGCTTATCAGAGAAGGGCAAGACTGGATTTTCAGAGACCAGACTCAACTGGCGTCTGGCTTCGACAACTGGAACCCTCAAAGTATTGATGACATTGCGTCGTGGTTTGCTAGCACGGCATCACCGACGAATGGATACCATGCGCCGACTAATCCTGTCATGAGCGGGGAGATGAACGGTGGACCCGTAGGCGGACAAACTGCTAATGGCTACCCGAATCTGAATGGCAATGGTGACCCCAACTTAACTGGGGTAGGAGGTGCTAGTGGTATGGGCATGCAGGGATTCACATATAATGAGCGTGAGTGGTACGATTATCAGTGATTTTCGCTACAACTTTTTTTTGTTTCTCGCGGGGTTTCATGTTGGCTGTCGCGGGCACCAAGCCTGTCTGTTGTATCATCACTTGTTTCTTTTGTCTATGATCTCTTCTCGCAATGTTGTAAGGAAAAAAAGATACCACTGTTATTCAGATCCGGGCGATACAGGCGCTAGGACGACATGACTGGGTCAAGACGGAATGGGATACATCACACAATGTTATACGGTTTATCACGAACTCTTTGAACAAGACCTTGACCACTGTACATTTCTTTGCTTTGATTTCGCCCATGGGTATATGGATGGATGGATCGCTCTACTTGCGCTCTTGCAAACGAAAAGTCTTTTTTCCACGTAACGTCTATTTCAGACATCATGCCTCCGTGCCCCAAAAACCCTCTTGACAGCCTTCCACGCCCGCTCTAAACTTCCCCTCCAACTTGCTCTCCTAGCTCTTTGTGCGAGTACCTTGCGAGCAAGCTCGTCGTACTCATCCTCGCTCTTTTTCTTCTCCTCTTCTTCGTCAATTTCACCACCATCTTCTTCTTCATCCTCCTCCTCCTCATCATCATCCACCCCTTCCTCTTCTTCCGAAGCCGCCTCCTTCCCCCCATCTACACTACCATTGACCCCCGGGTCAGGATTCCCCTCAAAAAGCGCCGGCCCATCAAGCGAAACCCGCTCTCTAAACCGCGATCTTACATGCGGCACACTTCTACGCTGCTGCTGCGCATTGTGGCCCTTGCCCACTAGGACATCATGGGAATTTGGCGATGGTGAAGGGGTGGTGAGCGACGGGGTGGAGCGGCGTTGGCGTTGGCGTTGGCGTTGGCGTTGGCCATGGACCGGAGAAACAATGGCATCTGAGGCGGAGGCGGAGGTTGAGGTTGAAGAGGCTTCAGACAGGGTGGAGAGTTTATGTGGAATGGAGCGGATTTGGCGCTCGTATATGCCTGGTACAAGCAGTAGGGATGGGGAGGGCGAAGAGGCTACTCGAGAAAATCCATCAGATTAGTCAAATCTTCCCAGCAAGATAGATTGATCGTTCTAAGAGTTTTGTGTCCAACAGGGATAGAGTTCTTCGCAAACACACTTACCGCGCAAGCCAGGCTCAGCTTCTTCGTCGTAAGACGCATTTGTCGTCGCCCATGTTACTCTCGGGGCTTTGATTAATTTGGGGGTGCGACGACCCCGAATCGTAGCCGCCAGCGGGGACAGCGGCACTGACACCTCGGGTGCTGCATTGTCGTATCGTAGACGATGAGGAGGTAGTGAGGGCATAGTGAAGGCTGGAAGGTTTCGCAATGGAAATGCAGATACTATGACGAATGTAAAATGCCGCGAAGACCTTTAGGCTGGTGTAAAAGTATTTGAGAAAAGAGTACAAAAGTCGCGAGGGTCTCTGGGCTGGTGCAAGATTTCAAGTAAAAATGGAATGAGAAATACGAGTAGAAATAGGGTGTGGGGATAAAATTGGTTTACTCCAATACGTCCAATATGGGGACCATGGGCCTAAATACTTATTGCACCACAGTTGAGCTCTCAACATCCCTAACTGGCTCCTCCGACAGAGCAAACATCGGTACCTTCCTACTTGGACTCCCAAGCGGATTGCTCATACCCTCTACATTTGCTGAACTGCGCCGTCTCGCGCTCTCCATCGAGCTCTCAGACCTCAACTTTGGTGCTGTAGCCTCGTTATTATTAGCCTCGTGTACCTTTGCGCGGATGGATGCGAGTGCTAATTCGTTGTTCTCATAGGGTCGCTGTGTATTAACTGGCGGTATTGGATTGGGTGAAGCGTATGGTACTTGCTCGTAGGGTTGGTGAAAGGGGTGGTCGGTACCATGGTGCAAATTCGCATGGGCGTCTCGTGGATTTTGCGTTACGTCTCGCAGCTCGGTGTTTGGCTGCGCTGCAGTCGCCTCTGAAGTATTCGCTTTTGGCACAGCTCGCTTTTGCCGTGCTTGTGCTATCAAATCGTCAAAGTCCGTTTTATGGGACTTCGCATATCCGTTCCCATCAAAGTCCTTTCTCATGATTTTGCTCTCCTTACTGTCGGCCCTCCCACCTTGAGTTTGCTCCCACTCTTCCAGATCTTTCAATAACTCTTTCTTCCTCTTGCGCACGTTGTCGTCCGCGTCGCAATTCGAATTGTATATATTCAACCACTCAATATGGCGTCTTTTCAATAGGTCCTTGTTACCCCAATTCGGTATCCCGACTTCATGTAATTTCTTGCGTAGCGCCGCCTCTTTCATCATAGCATAATTGAACTGTGATAATCGGCTAGGTGGAGGAGACGGGTCTTTTTGCCTTCTTTGTAGGGCGGTGTGAAATGGGGTCTTTGTTCTGCAGCAGAGTAATGTCAGCTGAGTCGTCGTATTGTTCGTCCTATGCCTATACGTACTTTGACCGGGTACTGCGGCCCTGCGATGCGTTCTGGCCAGGACATATATCCAGGTGGTTGAAAACCTGCTCTGCTTTCATTTGCTTGTGACAGATCGGGCACTTCGCCATGCCTTCGGGGAGAAACTCGTCGTCGCCGTCATCCTCACTGTCCGCAATTTCGAGACGCGCATCGTCCGTTCCCTCAGTGCGGCGGCTCTGACCACGCATTTGTCGCGACCGTGTGTGCCTAATATTGTCTCCCTCTTCCACGTCCGTCTCGCCCAGCTTTCTCTTCCTTCCGCTACTTATTGGGGCTTCCTCTTCTTTGTCTGCACGTGCCAATTCCAGCGCCTTTGGTCTCGCCTCTTGAAATCGCAACACCACCTCCCGAACAGCAATGTTCGGCGCCAACTTGTCGCTCGAGCAGCCAGTCTTGCAGCTTGGACATTTCCCATCCGTAGCTATGCATCTTCGTATACATATCGAGCAGAATGTGTGCGCGCAGGACGTGATGACGGGGTTGATGTAGAACTCTTTGCAGACTTCGCAGCGCAAGGCAGCTTCAAGCGGTTCGAATACAGGGAGGGACGTTGACAACCAATCTGTGGAGTCTGGGAGGTCGAATGATGCGTCCATAGGGCCTTGGGGCAGAGGAATGGGCGGAGCGGGTTGCGATGATGTCGGCGTGAAAGGAGCCTCCGATTCATTGACGCGCCGCTCTAGAACGCGTCCGTCACGTGGACAAAGTTCAAGTGCTTTGTCAGCATAAGAGGGGTCCCGCGGGCGAGGAGAGGAAGAGAACGTTAGTTTGGATTGTTTTGGCATCGCTGTTGGTTAGAAGTTTTCTAAGCCTGCTTTTAAGCAAATGGTAAGAGTATTGTGGTCAGGTGAAAGGTTGAGTTCAAGAGAAAAGGAGCGACCGCCTACAGCCACTCACTTGGGTATGAAAGCACGTATGTAATAGACAGCATTCAGAGATTCACTTCTCGTTACATGAGTACAGTGTATTTGATGGTCTTAGCGACGTGTTGGTGTCGTGATGTAACCATTCCTTCCCGCAGATTCGCTTTAGACAGTCTGATGTACTATCCGCATGAGTCACTGTTAACTCACTTCAAGCAACTTCACTCGTTCTTCCTCATCGGGCCAGTTGGCCACCGCGTTGTGAGCTTAGTTGACACCATTTTGCTCCCAACTGACCCGTCTGCGGCACCATAGCCTCAACTCTGCTTACAAGTACTGCTGGGTATCATCTCCCTATACCTTGATGACGGTGCTTCTGCTCTTGATCCCGTCGAAGATGCATGTGTTATCGACAGGAACGTACTGTTCCGTAATGACCTTGATGACCTCTTGCGAGACGATGCCACCAGTCAATGCACCAATGTTGTGTAGTTCAGCGCCACCAGCTCGGACGCTTTTATTACGTTAGTTCTTCCGTTCACTATTACGCTTGGGTGGCACTTACAGCTCTCTTGTGAAATTCCCGATCTGAGTCTTGATGGTGGCGTAATCGTCCTCATCGATCGAAGCACTTGCCTCTTTGACCAGATCGTCTGCGATCTTAAAAGCAATACCAGTGAGCTTTTCTGAGTCTTTGTCTGGATCAGTCTCACCGGGAACCTGGGGCGCGCCGCCTAAGCCATCCTTGGCATGTGTGGCGACGAACTCGTCCCAAGCCAGGAAAGCAATATACAAGGGAATCAAAGAGTCGGGAAAGGTGAGCGTTTGAGCTGTAGAATGTCAATATTGGACAAACGCAAGCACAATCTGCCCACTTACCGATGGATTTTGCCCGGTCGCCCCATTTGACCTTTTCGCCCGCCTGTACAACATGCAATGGCCGGCCACGCACCAGCTTGATATGCGCTGCGTTCTTGCAGAATGCTTCAATGTCCTTCTCGTCAATAGCGTTACTCCGGTTCGCATTGCGCTCCAGAAAGCGTACGCTGTCTACCACTTCTGCCAAATCTTTCCGCGCTTTCGACTTGTAAACGTTTTGCAGTTGAATGTAGTCGGCTGAACGCGCCTTCATATCCGGTACAGATCCAGGTACAGGAAGAACATTGTACTTGGTGTAGAATAGGCCGATGGCATTCGCGATGACCCAGAAGGTAGGTGAGTCTTCACGCACGAGAAGACACTCGGGGGCGGTAAATATCTCCTTGACGGCGCTGCTTGGTTGTGGCGGGTTGAGCGACTTCAGCACTGCCGCTACTGCCTCTTCGAAGTTCTCCTCACCACCTTCGGGGTTGTCAGTCCGCGCCGCTTGCGACACGGTAGTCCTGAACTCAGTCTTCTCCTTGTAGCTCTGCGGTACCTCTCCATTATGCTCCTTCTTCCACTGCTCAAGATGGTGCAACAGCAGGGCTATCCAGGGAACATGTCCGTGATCGTCTGCCTTCATGCTGTCTAGATTGGCCGTCTTCTCTTCGGCGTACTGTAGCAGCTCCGGCCATGGGTGAAGTAGTCGAAGATCTGACGTTGTTTCAGGGCTTGGATGTGTGTCTACAACCGGGAACGCGGGAGGTAGGTGTACGGAGAAGTGTGAGTAGAAGCCGACCGAGTGAACGTAGAAGAGTGGGGTCAGCGCGGCGCTTGCGTGGTCGGAGAGTTTGGTGAGGAGCTCGGTACGGATAGGTGCGGTTACGATGATGAGCGTGTATGGGTGCAGAGCGTCGGGCTGCAATAGCCATGACTCGATGGGCTGGACATGGTATTAGCCATAGGCAGCAGAGTATAGTTGTGTAGCTTGACCCTACTTCTGTGACATACTGGCCCTCTACATCAGGGTTAAGCTCCTTCAGTAGGTTGCATGTATGTTCCGCACGAAAGCCTCCCAGATGTTGCTCCTCCAAGAAGAAGTTGACACCCAGATCTGCCTCGCTCACTATGGCGGAATCCTGTATCGTGAAATTGCCGACTCCGGGCAAGACGAGGTTCTTGAGTGTTTCCAGCCCAACTACGCCAGGGCCAGAGTTGATGAGGAGGATGTGCGACTTTTCGAGCGCGATCTGACCCGTAGCTCCCCAGAGGCGTAGCTGACGGTCGTACCTGGCTGGATTAGTAGCCGTTTGGCAAGTTGAGAGCTCTCGGGAGCATGGGAGAGCCTACTTCTTCTCTTTGGCGGTCGGTCCCTGGACGGGAGGAGGGAGATCCGCCATGGTCTCGGACTAGGAGACTCTACCAGGCTGTCGATACGTGAGAAAGTGGGAATATTGTAGGGTGGAAGCTCTTGTAGGCGCGGGGGCTTTAGCGCGGACATATGGCCCCCCCTGCTACTGATAGCTCTCAGGCACAGACACCATGTCATTCCTCGCCAAGCGCAACGCGGGGAGGGGGGAGGGCAGCCATGGCGGGGCTCGATCAGATCGTCAAGCTTAGAATTTGTCTCGCTGCGATATCAGAAAAAATTGCTGCCCTTGTCTTACGGCATTTGGAAAGTCTCAGTATTATCCTGTGACTAGGTTTATGCGGCTAATAAACCCAATTGACCTGCGGCCTGGCACTCTATATCAGCAGATTCGCAGCATCAGTCATCCGAAGCCTCGACTGCCCCTCCTCCTCACTCCACCCTCATCTAGACCCTCTTCACAGCCCTTATACACTCCCAGTCCCTCTGTCCGATTTCTCCATTGCACCCGCAGGGCCCTCTTCACCACCACACCACTCCGCAGCGAAGCAAAGGCCAATATGGCAGACACCACTGTAGAGGCTGCCAAACGAGCTGCTGCACAGCAAGCAGTGGCCGACCACTTCGACCCATCCGCATCCTATGTCGGCATTGGCTCTGGCACCACCATCGTCTACGTCGTCGAAGCCATCAAGGAGCGCTCTACCAACCCAAACATCCTTTTCGTACCCACCGGCTACCAATCGCGTCAACTCGTCATCAACGCTGGCCTCACGCCCATCTCCTTCGACAGTCTGCCAAACCGCGTCATGCTGGATGTCGCCTTCGATGGCGCAGATGAGGTGGATACAGAACTCAACTGTATAAAAGGAGGAGGCGCATGCTTGTTCCAAGAGAAGCTGGTCGCAGAGCGGGCCAAGAAATTTGTGTGCGTGGCCGATTACAGGAAGAGGCAGGACCGCTTGCTCACCAATTGGCCAACAATACCCATCGAGGTCGCACCGCTGTCGCAGAACACGGTCACGACTGCCCTCAGGCTCCTCGGCTCGACCAACCCAAAGTTGAGGACCACGCTGCTGGAGAAGTCAGGACCCCTTAAGACGGACCAACACTTCTTCATCATCGATGCCCCCTTCCCCCCGCTGCTCACCTCGGCCGATGTTGCAGCTGGCAAGGGCAAAGGAGACGGAAGCGACGGGACGTGGGAGGTCAACAACATAAGCAGGGCCATTAAAGCCTTGACCGGTGTGCTAGAGGTGGGCATCTTTTCGGGTATGGACGGTAATCATGCGGAAGCACTACGGGCCAAAGACGGAGCGCGAAGTGCAGTGACCGGCGGACAAAAACCCATCGCCGTCTATTTCGGAATGGCAGATGGCAGCGTCAAGCTACGGACTGCGGACGGAGAGCAGTGAAAAACTGCTGGAAAGCGTTAGTCGCCTTCAACTGTGTATTGCATTGATGATTGAACGAGTGAAGACTGAGACCAGAGTTACTTGTTGCAAGAATAATGTTTTTTGATTGACACCATCCACACGAACACGAACACGAACTATCCTTGCAATGTACTTGGTGCCACATGATAAAAGCCTACATATCGCCGGATATTTGCATCCTCTTTCGGAAGAAACATTGACTCCATGTATCGGGGCGACAATTGGAGCATGCTTGATCATTTTGAGTCCGTCATACCACACACAACATTCAAGCTCGCAAAATCAATCTTCGTTGTAAAAGGATTCTATTGGCCATAGCAAAGGCCCGAACGGTTGTAGAAAGTAGGTAGATGGCACCAAAAAATGCAGCACAGTACAGTACAGTCGTTCACAATGCTACCTCAAAAGCAGGACATGTTTCATTCATATTCCAAAATAGGCAAACAGAGCCCGTAGGCTCGCGACATTTTCCATCGCAGAACGTAATACCCCCCTTTTCCATATTCCCACTCCTCTGCTCATCTTCCAAAGCAACCGCCCATCTAATGGCGGTGAGGGTGCCTTCGCTGACGGAAGCTTCCACTCCTCTTCTTGTAGGAGTCGTAGGCAGCAGTGACGTACACTGTCTGCGTAACGACTACAGTCTCGGTAATGCACTTGAAGCCCTTGGGGCACACCTGAGGTGCCTCGGTGGGCGCCGGCGCACCAGCAGACGATGGTGCGACGGTGATGGTGTAGAGGGGCGCGTCAGAGGCGACAATGGATGAGGCGGCGGGCGAGGCAGGAGCGGGAGTAGCTGGCTCATCATCCGAATCCGACTCACTGTCATCCGAGTCTACAGGAGTGGGCTTTGGCGCCGCGGCCTCAACGGGGGTAGTCTTTGCGGGACGAGGCTTTGCGGACGTCTGGGGCTTCGACTCCTCCTTGTCAGCCTCCTTGGTCGTGGGAGCGTCCGTGGCTTTGGCCGGAGTCTCCGTCTTGGACGCCTCCTTGTTCGTCGCACTGGTCTTGGGCGCGGGCGCATCCGCAATGCCACCACCCACCGTCGCCATCACCTTGCCAACATCCCTCACGCTTTTCTCAGGCGTAAGTACCTTGCCCTTGTTTGGGGGACCGTTGAAGTTCTTGGCCGTGCACTCGGCTTGGATACCCTGGCACTTTGTTTGCCAGATCTTGCAGCCCGCGTTACCTGTAGGAGGCGAGGTGTTCCAGCACACCTCGCCCTGTGCGTAGCAGTCTTTGGAAGCGGCCCAACAGCCGGTCTCGTCCGTGTACGAGGGGACTTCATGCCCGCACCAGTTTGCGTTTTCGACGAGGCAGCCGTCGGGCTTTTGGCCCTCGGTTTGCGAGGTCAGAGCATCGGATCCAGATTGCGTACCCTTGGCGGTGAGCTTTGCGACCGCTGGTCCGGGAACGGTGTATTTTGCGTTGTCCGTGTTGTAGATGTCAAAGTTGGTGGAGGGCTGGTTATTCTGAACATGTCCGGGGATGGATACAGTCGACTCAGGAACAAGGTTACCGGTGCTCTCAAGGAAGATTTGTGCGCAACCGGTATAGAACTGAGGATCTCCATTGTTGGCAGCATGAAGAGCTAGAATCTCAGGACGAGCGAGGTAGTAGCCACCCTCGAGGCCCTTGGGTAGGTTGATAGAAAGCAGGCCTTTGTTGTCAATGATTTCATCTGTGCACCAGCGTTGGGTGGAGCTGTCGTAGCCATGGTCGAAGAGCTTGAACCAGCCGTCGCCCGCAGCCTTGTCGTTGATGGCGGAGGAGACCTTTTTCAGGTACACCGCGCAAGGGCCCTTGTGGCCACGGTCTAGCGGGGGCTTAGAGGGGTCGTCGGCCCATGAGCGGATCTCGAAGGAGAGAAGTGCGCCGTCAGGAACCGATTGCACGCGAGAGACACCCTTGGTACCGCCAACGTTGCAGGCCATGTCTTCGCTGCCCAGGCCATTGATGGGGCTACCGGCAGTATCCGAGTTGGGGCTCATACGCATGGCAACGCCGTCACCCTGGCTCTCGTTAGTGTCTAGTACATGAATGAAGCTATAGATGTATAAAGCGTACCTGAGGCTGGCCATTGACGAAGAAGTCAGTGAAGACGGTGTGTGCAAGGGCAGCAGGGGCCGAAGCCAAAGCCGCAAGAAGCATAGATTGGGTCTTCATCTTGGTCGAGTTCGACTTTTTGGCGGATCAAAAGAGTCGTGGATGGGGAGCAAGTAGTTGTAGTATATGACACACGAAGGGGAGGGTCGCTAGGACTCAGAGGGCGAGCAAGCTGCGCAGAAAGAATGGATGTCGGCTGGCGACGTAAAGAATGACAGTGGCAGTAGAACGCCAGAAAGAAAGACAGAAGTTGGATATATGGCAGTGCTCGAAGGTCCACGGTAAGGAGGAAGATGTCTACCACCGAGGGGGGCTGCGGCTAGGTTTTGATGCCCGGCCAGGTGCTGCGGATCCCCCGTGCGGAAAGCTAATCCCGGGGCATCCCTGTGTCAAGCCTCCGCTTTGCTGACCCATTGAAAATAAATTCCTTGTGCCAGATCCTCTTGTGATGCGCAGCGTCTTGCCCAAAGTCTGCTAGGAGTGGCACTCCGATCCCGAGGGGCAGTCAGCCTTAGGGAGTGCCGTCAGCGGCGGCCAATCAAAACCATGTAACCTTCCCTCTTGGAACATGAAACACACAAACGAGCGTTTGTAGCGAGCCGCTACCCAAACCTTGGGTAAGGTAAGCCGCTGGTGGCGTTTTCTCAGACGGAGCTAATCGAGGTACCGTGCCTGGATTAATCTCGTTTGTTTCTGCTTGGCGAAACGATGCGCCCATCTACGTGCTACAGCAGCCAAAGCGGGGTTGTGGGATATGAAGAGCAATCTACGAGTCAGCACGACCACTCCGTTCATAGGCGCCTCATGTCTTGGAACGCATCAGCAATTGCCAAAGACAAAGAAAACAGAAAAGGAGGCTGCTATTCCTGCCGACGTGCGTTGGTGACATGCTCAGCACGGCTCGAGCTGACTAGCTACCTCATCTCATGAATCCTCCACAGCTTGGCCTAATACCAAGACTTTCCGCCTCATTCGATGACTTTCCACACACGGTTTCTGTTGTTGTCGGGAGGCTTTCTGGTAGCTGGTTTCGAAACGTCGCTCAGCATACGGCTTGCAGCTGGCTTTGTGTTTACATTGGGGAGGCAAGGACACGCCCCTCGCCTCTGCATCAGCCTCTCCCGATGATCGCCACTCTCCGGGACGGACAGCCGCATCATCAAAATAAATTTACGATTACGGTTGCGTTTGCCGATAGGATGATGAGGATTCAAAGGTCGGAACAGCCGTAATTGCAACAGCTGGCTTGCACGTGGAGATTACAGAGTGCTTAGGGTCGGGATTGGCCCTAGCGCTCAAGGGGCAACGATTAATTTTCCGATCCTTCAGCGGCAAGTCGAGGCAATAAATCAGCACACGATGCGTCGAGTGGCCCACTTCAGCGGCACACTTGGTCCCTGAGCCATGTCTTGCGAAGAAGAAAGGCACATGTTAAGATTTCGGGACAGCGTCTAGGTCTCCAGCCGCATGTTTGACCCATCGGACAGCCCCACAGAAACTAGCACTTCGCGACGGCGAGTGGCCGTAGACTACCAAACAATGAATGATGAGTCGAGACCAGATCCAACCTTGATACCTAGTCCACATATTGAATTAAAACTCATCCATAGGTTGCCCGCTTCTTCAATCGTGGTGTATGAGGCGACTGCGGATACAGGCTCGTGCTCCTCAATTTCATGGCACTCTCTGGCACTGGACTGTCCCTGTCGGCCTCAACCCTTTCCAATATGCCTTTGAGCATGTTCCTGAAATCACTCGTGTCTCTCTGCAGCTGCGCTGAGCCCTCGGTCGTTGCGACCAACCTTCGCGTGGCCCAATACACGTCTGTGATCTTTATGCCGTACACATTACGGAATTGCAGCTTCGTAAAACAGATCTTGACGCCTTCGGAGAATGCGAATCCATCGCGATGCTGGTTGAGGCAGCAGACGATGGCCGCTTCATAGCCGTGCTCTGCATGCTCAATGCCAATCTCTCGCAGACCCGCCTTCACCGTTTCTATCAACCACGGGCTGCCCCTTTTGGTCACATAGTGTAATTTCTTTGAATCGCCAAGCTTGGTCGTCGGCAAAGGACGTTCGACCAACGAATTGACCACCTTGGCGATGCGTAGCGTGTTCATATACCGGTCCAGCTGAACAGCGTCTGCGGGCGAGAACGTAGGATCCCAAGGAAACGGCCATGCACTCAGCGATATGAGGGGCCTTAACAAGAAATTTTCTGACAACACGAGTTCTGTCTTCGGTCGAATGCCTATCAAAAAGGAGGGGCGTATCAACTGATGCCCTGGTGGTTTTGGGTAATCTTCGTCAAATCCATTGGTCGCATATAAATGTGCTTGGACCGAAATGATCAAATTGCTCTTCTCCACACCGTGTGTGGAAGTGAAGATGTCAGTAGGATCATGATTGAGTTGAAAAGATTGCTCCATCCGTTTAAAAGCGTATAGCCAGTGATCAAGGAGGCGCAACTCGTCGGACACACGCCGAGTACGATCACGTGCAACCCCAAGACGGCCGATGGAGCCCTCGAAAGCGACACTATAAGCGAGTACAGCATTGTGATGCTCGCGAAGATGGAGGCAGACATCACCCAGCCAGCGGGCGGCGGCGACATCTCCATCATCTAGGCTTCCACGGTTGAGGTAGATACCATTGAAGACGCTATCAAAGAGGCCTTTAGCCTTCATAAAGTTGCCGGTAAACGAAGCACACACCCCGATAAGATGTCGTAGTATGCGACGGTCAGGCTGTGTTCCAGCGGTTCCAGATTGCCCGCGCTCGACAGCCGCCAAATGGTCTTCGAGGAGTCGTTCCGCGGTATGGAAGTCACGTCGACTCCATGCACCAACTATCTGTTGTGCATTCCATTCAAGGTCTATCGTTGCCGAGGTGCCCGTCTCAAAATATGCTGGATGTGCAACAGATGCTGGAGGCATAGACGGTGGGAAAGCCGCTGTAGTAGGTATAGTTTGAGTAGAGGGAACGTTCCGAAGAGGTACTGGAACGCGTCTGATCTCACGCGTGCTTGCTAGGCGTGCGATAGGTGAAGGTTGTGGTTGAGCGTAAAGAGACGAGGCGTCCGCATCAGAGGAAGGTGATCTGGCGTCAACCGACTCGCTCGATCGTCCAGATACAGAGAGAGAGACCACGGACGCGCTCAGATAGCCTCTCTGGTCTTGTGATAGTGGTAGACTCGACGCGGATGATGGTGCGGGACACGATATTTTTCCTGGGCTCGGTGCTAAGGTCTTCGGCCTATATGGTTTTGGTTCCTCGATTTGACCAAGATAGGGAAGGGCGGGCCCGAGATTCTGCGGCATCGAGGAGGCACGGTGGTGTTGCGGAGGTTGTTCCAGGAGTCTGCCCTCATTAACAGCTGTCACAAGCCAATCGATGATGACATCACGATAGCTTAGAGCTTCCTGCTGAGAAACACCAACGTCTTGAAGGTCGCGCAGGATTTGGGCCCATGCAGCATCGTCGTCTACATCATCATCTTGCGGAGTACCAGAGGTAATCCGCTCGATAGACGCAATGCTCTCTTCTCGATGACCGCCTCTGTAGTCATTCTCTAGTCTCTCCAGAGCGTCTAGTATGAGGACCTGGCTATCATGTATCAAGGAGGTGTAGAACATATTCAGCATCGATACACTCGAAGTCAGGCGCTCGCGGAGCATTCTAGACTTTTCTGGGTCCCATTTCAGGCGATCCCATGCGCGCTTGCTCTTTGTATCGAGACTGTTGTAGTGTAAAAGAAGCTTGTCGAGCTCCTCGAGTACTTCGGTACATGGTTCGTATGCGTCTATAAGCTGCGGCCGCTTGTTTTCGGGGATCTTGTCGTATTTATCCTGGATGTCCTCGAGGAGGTTCGACAGACTGCGCGCTTCGGTAGTTAAAGCCTTGTATTCTCCTGTACAATCGCGACCTGGAGGATTTCAGCACGACACGTCCAGGGAACCGCTGGGAGGCGAACAGTTCTTATACACCCGTCCAGCGAGCTCGCACACCTTGAATATGTCGCCGATGCTGACTCCGAAGCTCATGTTGAGTATGGACCTAAGGTTTCTGCCTTGGGGCTAGGAAAACAAACATAGCGTATCACTTGCGCGTTGCGGAAGGTTGGATACGAGGCAGGATTGCAGGCTTGGAGACTGACCGGGGAGGGGGTACGCCTAATTTAGGGCTGCGAAGGAACCGTCGAAGCCGTATGCAAATCGTAGCTCAGACTTGGACCCCGACCCGGGAATGGATTGTGTAGAGCTACATTGCGACCAAGAGCAGAGTCATATTATTCCGCATCAGGCACGAAGTGTTGAGATCGGAGTGTTTGTGTTGGACATGGATAGATACCCTGAAATCTGGGGACCTCGGCGCCGTTCCTTCCCAAAAATTGTGTCCGCCCACACCAAGAGCTCTCGTTAGGTTAACACTTCGTTACACCCTTTCAGTGGGAGCTTTTCGGTACACACCGAGTGTGAGAGCTTCTGTCAATGCCAGTGCCCTCCGAGTACCCAATCTAAGCTACCATGGTGTATTATATAGCTCTGGTAGCATGCCAATTCACGGGAATGTATCGGCGTTACTTATCCAACAGCGCCCGCATCTAGAGTATTATCAAAATTGGTAAAATTGTAGAGCTTAGAAGTGTGCTGTCTTCACGCGTATCGGCATACGATGTTACGATCAGTGCTATTTCCCTCCTAAGATAGGTTTTCCCTGCTATGACCTGCAATGGTACTTCTAACACCTAGTCTCACTATGCCATAATCAAGGGTCGAAACGAGATTCGCACCCTAGATTCCACCAATGCCTTTTCCTTCGTCATCGCCAGCGATCCTCTGTGCACTAGATAGGTATTCTACACGGAGAACCAGCGCAGTATAATAGCACTGGGGGCTGAAAGACATACGACTGGTAGGTGGAGACATAGTCTACGCGGACTAGAACAGACGCTTTGTGTGACTGCTCTTAGAATGATACCCCGTAGATTGGTGAGGTAGATTGGTGAGGTAGATAGGTTCCACGATTACAGTATAAACAACTCGAGGTATTCGGTGAGGATAGACGAATTGCTGCCTTCCTGCGGGGTACCTATATATACACTGTCTAATAACCACGTGATAGCTCTTTAAACGTTAGAATAGGCCTCTGCAGCCATAGTTAACCAATTAATTCGTAACCTATTTACTCAGAGGGCTAATGCAGAGGCACAGTCGGTCGCGCAGCTAGGGGGAGCCCGCGCCGCATCTAGCTCAGTTATCCTAGCGACTAACGTGTCGAGGAGAGGATGTATGGGTTAGGATTGAGCTTGTTGGTGGCGGCGTCGGGCGTGTCAACGGGATGTAATGGTATGGACGGTTGTGAGGATATTACGAGAGTTGTGGGGGCGTTGCACCTGTGGGGGCGCTTCTGAGGACTCACCATAGCAGATGAAGAGTGCGTGGCCTGGGAACCTGAGGACGAATGGTTCGGCGTCCTGATGCATTTTCAATTGCTCTTTCGGAATTGAAGTGGCGGTAGTAAGACCGTTTGGAGAACACTGGGAGACAATAAGGAGGGGTCTAGTCGTTTCAATAGAGCTGCCCCATGGTTTTGTTGACTTGGAAGTGATGCGAGAACCATAGCATTATGCGGGTCCACCCATTGAAGTTCACCACATTGCTGTTAGAGAGCACACTCAACGATGGAAACGGAGATTGGAAGTTAGACAGATGGACGTGCGGAAAGGTGTACCATTCATGATCAGATGTGACGTCTGGAGATGCGCCGAATGCATGCTGTGTTCGAGCTTCGGGGGTGAATCTAATACCCCAACTGATGACGTAGACATAGAAGCCTGTCTATTACCAGCGAAAGATAAGTATGAAGCTATTGGTGAGCAAGGTGAGGATAGAGAAGGTGTAGCTGCACGATAACTCTGTTTATTTGATTGGATCTAAGACAATGTTATCAATCAAACGCACAGGAATCTGACCACCTCCAACACCCAGCTCTTCACCCTCTTGTGGCTCCTCTACCGGCAGCATCTTCACTGCACCACTGAGGATCGCGCCCCTTGTCTCATCGACGTGATCGACTTCTTCCATTGTGTCCGGATCGGCAAGGCTGAGATAATCGATTTGGAACTTTGCGCGCTTGCTCGGTTCCAGAGTATCTTGTTCGAGCACTGTCTTGTCGCCGTGATCCACTGCAGGCCAGAGGATATCACCCCGCAGCCGCTTTCCAGCTTTGTACTGCGCTTCTGCTTTGCGGAGTGCTTGGTTAAGCACAATACCAACATTACGACGACGGGCACCTAGATAGACATTGCGAGATGAAAGAGCCAGACCGTCTGGTTCTCGCGAGGTAGGGATGATGCGCAAGTCCATGTCCAGATGAAAGTCCTTGATCAGTTGCCTGATGACGCAGGTCTGTTGAATGTCTTTCTGGCCAAAGTAGGCGCGGTCAGGCGTGCAAATATTGAATAACTTCATGCATACTGTTGCTACACCACGGAAAAAGACAGGCCGTGATGCGCCCTCGAGAAGCTGACCTAACGGGCGCATCTCAATGAAGCTGCCCACACCCGGGATAGCGCTGTCTGGAGGCAGTGTGGGGTACATTGTCTTAGTATTTGGCGCAAACACCGCCGTGACTCGACCCTGCCCTGCGCTCGCTAGCTCTTTGTCTATGTCATGCAGTATTTGTAGGTCCGACTCCCATGTCTTCGGATATGATGCCAGGTCCTCGTTCAAGCCGAACTGTGTGGGATTTACGTAGATTGTGACGAAAACGTCCGTGTTCTCGGCTGCTGCGTGTCGGACGAGCGAGACATGTCCTTCGTGGAGAGCACCCATAGTGGGTACGAGGCCTACTGTGCGCTTGTTGAGGAGGAGATGTCGCCGAAACTCGCGCAGGGGTGCTACATGGTGGAAGACGTGCGTCTCAGAAGCGGGCACAGATGGGCTGCGGAATGGTGAACTTGTCGAGAGGCAGCGGATGCCATTGTTCTTCAAGGAGGGCCGGGGCAGGCAGTCCCAACTCGAGGGTGAACATGAGCGTGCTGTAGGTACTACGGTCGATCAGCTTGGTGACTCAATGGGTCGGTGTGGTGCCATTCACTAGTTATATAGCGGAGGTGTGACATTGCGGAGGAGGCGCGAGCCATGGCTCCCACCCTCGATGTCATATCGCAGGTAGATGAAGGCTAAGACAACAGCACCGCTCTTTTAGGAGAGATGAGCAGAGAAAGCGCGAGAGAACAGCCATACTCGCAAAGAGATGAGAAGGGCAAAGACTACTCGCAACTGCGCTGAAGCTGCTATCATGGCAAGCCGCCGCATGTCCGAGTTGCCGTTAGCGCCCCACTAAAAAGTTCCAGAGTTCGAGATTTCGACACTCGTCCACCTTCAGAGCCCCCACCATAACTTAACGCAACACGCGGCGCAGAGCAAAATGGCCGACGATGGCATGCTCCTCAACTTCTCCATACCCGATAGCGGCATCCTGGCACGGCCGAGCTTCAAGGGCGGGAACTGGAAGGACCGGCTTACGGCCAAAAAAGCCGCGCAAAACTGGCATACCAAGGCTTCCGCTCGATTAAGCGGGGAGACAGTTCCCAAGAAGATTGTAGACAATGCTACAGATGTGAATCGCACAGAGCTGGGCCAAAGAACGAGGCGGACATCCAAGAGTCCAGAGCTGCCAGAAACTGGCGAACGGCCAGTAAAGAGAGCACGCGTCAGTGGAGACTTCAGACCAAAGGCCACCGAGAAGACGGACTCAGGCGACTTCAGACCACAATCCAACCCGGCAGTTACGAGGAGACCTGGGGAGAAGCAAGATGTGCCCAAGGGTGGGAAGCAGATCATTTCTTCGCTTTTCACCTACAATCCTGCTTCGACGACGAAACCCAAAGCGAGCGAACGACGCCCAGACGATGCGCCCCTAGAGCCCTCGAACGCGCCGCTGAGCAGTGAGCTCGATACCTTCACGTCTCTCGGCATATCCACGACGCTTGCAGCGCACATGCTCAACAAGATGGAACTAAAGGCGCCCACGGCGATTCAGAAGGCAGCGATAGCACAGCTCGTCAAGGATGACTCTGATGCCTTTATACAGGCCGAGACGGGTTCTGGAAAAACCCTGGCGTACCTGCTACCCATTGTGCAGCGACTCATGGAAATATCGGCGAATATGAAGAAGCGCAAGGTTGACGAGAATGTGCAAAGAAACTCCGGTCTATTCGCCATCATTATGGCGCCAACACGAGAGCTGAGCAAGCAGATTGCTCTGGTTCTAGAGAAGCTGCTAGGCTGTGCCCATTGGCTGGTAGCTACTACAGTTATTGGAGGTGAAAAGAAAAAGTCCGAGAAGGCCCGGTTGCGGAAGGGCATCAACATCCTGGTCGCCACGCCTGGTCGATTAGTCGATCATCTTGAACATACCGAGGCTTTGGATGTGAGCAACGTTAGATGGCTTGTCCTAGACGAAGGAGATCGCCTGATGGAGCTTGGATTCGAACAGGAGATCCAAAAGATCGTGGGTGCCCTTAACCTCCGAATGCGCGCAAAGAAAGACGACAAGCTCAAGATACCCGGTCTGCCAGAGAAGCGTACGACTGTACTTTGTTCTGCAACAATGAAGATGGACGTTGAAAGACTAGGGCAGATCAGTTTGAAAGACGCGGTACATATTCGAGCCGATCCTTCGGAAAAAGGGCAGGTGGAGAACGAAGGCAAAGACGACCAATCCTTTTACGCCCCAGCACAGTTGAAGCAGTCGTATGCTGTAGTGGCGCCAAAACTACGATTGGTCTCACTAATGAGCTTTTTGAAGCGCGCATTTGCGCGGAAAGGCTCGGTGATGAAGGCTATTGTTTTCATTTCGTGTGCCGACTCAGTCGATTTTCACTTCGATATGCTTACGGGCGACATAGAACAGAAGTTAAAGAAGAAGGATGAGGAGGCCAAAGAGGACGAGAAGGATGACGATACCCAAGAAAAGAAGAAGAAGCCGAAAGCCCTACAGCAAGCAGACCCCACGAAACTCTCCGTAACAAACGCCGAATCCCCCATCCTCTCTACCAAAACACACACAGTAACAGCCTACCGGCTTCACGGATCTCTTCAGCAATCCCTTCGCACATCCACCCTCGCGCACTTTACCAAGAACAAAGAGCCCTCGGTTCTTATAGCCACCGACGTCGCATCCCGTGGTCTCGATCTTCCCAATGTAGATCTAGTTGTAGAATTTGACCCTGCCTTCGCCCGCGAAGACCATTTGCATCGGATCGGTCGTACAGCGCGTGCCGGCCGTGATGGTCGAGCATGCATCTTCCTCATGCCAGGCTGTGAAGAAGGTTACGTCGACATCCTCAAGTCGGATCGCAAAGATACCGAAACTGGCGTACACATCTCCCGTCAGGATGCAGACGACATTCTCAATCGCGGTCTTGTTACCAGCGGTGTGGTAGATAAGAATGCGTACATGGACAAAGCTACAGATTTGCAACTAGCGATTGAGCGGTGGGCTCTAGCATCCCCATCCCGACTTGAAGCAGCGCGGAGAGCTTTCCAAAGCCATATCCGCGCATACGCCACGCATGTTGCTGATGAGCGAAAGTACTTCGATATCAAACAACTGCATCTCGGACATTTGGCCAAGGCCTTTGCGCTGAGAGAGAGGCCGAGTGGTATGAAAGTTCCCGGGCTGCGGACGGGTGCTGGGAGAGGGGATAGAACGCCGGCGAAAATCCGTGGTGCGACGAAGGAATCGGTTCGGGAGAGGGATAAGGAAGGTGCCCCGAAGAAGATCGTCGACCTGGATCTGCCAGACACTCAAGATACCGAGGAAGCTGGGAAGATGAGAAAGGCGATTAGAGCGAGGGAGAAGTTTATGAGGCATGCTGGCATGGCTAGCGAGTTCAACTTGGGTTAAAGATTGGACTTTCAATGAGACACTTAGCTTCCCAGGAATTCCTTAATTTACCAATTGTGATGAGTAACCTGAGACTCATTTCATCTCGACTCAGCTTGTTGCAGTAAACTTGTTGCAGTATAGTCAGGAACTATTGAAGTCACGTATGGGCAAATTGGAATCCCCCTCGACAAAAAGAATAGAACCAGATTGCGAAAGGAAATGCTAAATAGCAGCCTCGAACCACCGACTTCCTGGCCTCCCTTGTTCTCTAGGCACCAGCCAAAAGCCCAAAAAGGAAAGATAGTGTTTATTTCGAAGAGTTTTCGAAGAAAATCCTGAAGATCTTGGAGCTACTTTCCTGGCAGTTTTGCGAACCACAAAATATATATACTTGAATGCTGTTATTCTAGTTCATATTGATATAGGTTTGGGGGTATACTTGCGTTTGGAGGAGGGTGATGGAGGCTAGGCATATGCATGTGGAGAGTGCTGCCTAGAGTGGAGAAGAGAGGCGAAGTGACAGTGGGGATTTAGCTATGAACTGTGGACGTGATTCAAAGTGAAAAAGATAAGAGGAACTTCCTATTTCCACTCATTGTCTTGTACTCTGACACTATTGTTATCTCCGCGGAGTGCATTCAGCAAATATACACGAATCCTCTTGTTGAGTCAAATCTTTAGAACTATCCAAGTCTATCCAGAGCGATAATTCACATAGCGCAACACTTCCTTGTATATGCCGTGCACGGCAGCCATTTTACAATCCTCAAACACCATAAGACGCCGACGTAAAATACACGTGTCCAACAAGCTTAAAGTCCTGAGCTCGTGGTCGAGATAAGGTTTCAGCCTCTTCTGCTCTTCGCTGATCCTCAAAAACCTGATCCACCATTACCGCTTACCCAAACCCTACTTTCCTCCGTCTTTGCAGATATGCAAGTCATGAGACGCAGGAACTGTTGCGTGCCACATCTTGTTCCAAGGTTGTTGAAGATCTCGCGGCCCGAAGGTCCATCAGGCGTTCGCCATCTTATCGCCGACCACGACCTATCTAGGGCCGTTCATGCGCTCCGTCCTTTTTCTAGAAGGTCATCGTCAAATTACTTGCTATAAATGGAAAAGGTGGCTTGCAGGAGTATGTGGTGGTGTTAAACTGCGCTTTGTGATTGGTGGATAAATTGTATTCTGGTGATTTGAAGCGGTACGAGGTCGTGCGTGGGGGATTGGGGGGG